>NC_059072.1:315126906-315433906 GCF_020497125.1 Mauremys mutica | reverse complement strand
CCTGATAATGAATAGAAGGTTCTTTGGTCTGCAATTCCTCAATCATCTTGTGACAGAACATACACGTGTGCACACTCTACACACTATTGTAATAATATTTGTACAAAGTATGCCTCGTGAAGTATCACTTGAAAACTCATAATCCGATGGTCATTATGGTCCTGATAAAATGTGTGTGGCAACATTGTATGTAAAGTTATAAGATTCCACTGCATGATGTTCTTAACATGTTCCAAACTGAGGTTGGCAAACAGGCCTGTCTCAAACAAAAGAATGTGTGTTCTGCTTAATTTGCATTTAAGCAGTACACAGAGTAATCAAGCAGGAAGGGAAACAAAAGAAGCTCCAACATGTGAGGGAAAAAAGCAGCAGGGAACATCCTTCCCTCTGTCTCCCAAATCTCAGGTGGAAATGTTTTCCAAGCGGGGGAATGACACTATAAAAAGGAGGAACAACTACCCCAAGGCAGCCCTCCTCTCTCTCTGGTATCAGAGAGGTAGCTGTTTTAGTCTGGATCTGTCAAAGAGTCCTGTGGCACCTTATAGACTAACAGACGTATTGGAGCATGAGCTTTCGTGGGTGAATACCCACTTCGTCCTCTCTCTCTGTCCATCAATTCACTGCACCCAAATAGACAAAGGAAGCACCCATTGAACTGGAGAAGGGTTCCAGGGTCCCGACTTAAGAAGTTTAGTCAGTAAGACTACTGAGAGCATATGGTGAGAAAACTTTGCTTTGAGTTTAGCATAGTTTGTTAAGTTAGGCACCTGTTGTGTTTTATCTTTATTTTTCTCATAACCATTTCTGGTTTTTATGCCTCATTACTTGTACTTGCTTAAAATCTCTCTGTAGTTAATAAACTTGTTATTAAACCCCTAATCCAGTGGGTTTAAACTGAAATGTCTGAGAAACTCCATTTGGGGTGGCAACTATGTGCATATTATTTCTATTAAAGCAATAACTGACTTCAAATAAACTTGTACTGTCCAGGAGAGGGTTGGGCAGTACAGGATATACATTTCTGGGGGAAACTCTAAGACTTGGAGTGAACTGGGGTCATCCTGCAGTATAACCAAGGCTGGTAAGAGCAAAGGTGTGGCTGGCTGGCTGCAGCACACACACAGACATAGCTTGCAGTGACTTGCATGCTGGACACTAGGAAGTTTAGACTTGAAATTAGACGAAGGTTTCTAACCATTAGAGGAGTGAAATTCTGGAACAGCCTTCCAAGGGGAGTAGTGGGGGCAAAAGACATATCTGGCTTTAAGACTAAGCTTGATAAGTTTATGGAGGGGATGGTATGATGGGATAGCCTAATTTTGGCAATTAGTTTGGCAATTGATCTTTGATTATCAGCTGGTAAGTATGCCCAGTGGTCTGTGATGGGATGTTAGATGAGGTGGGATCTGAGTTACTACAGAGAATTCTTTCCTGGGTGCTGGCTGGTGAGTCTTGCCCACATGCTCAGGGTTTAGCTGATTGCCATATTTGGGGTCGGGAAGGAATTTTCCACCAGGGCAGATTGGCAGAGGCCCTGGAGGTTTTTCGCCTTCCTCTGCAGCATGGGTCACTTGCTGGAGGATTTTCTGCAGCTTGAGGTCTTCAAACCACAATTTGAGGACTTCAATAACTCAGACATAGGTTAGGCGTTTGTTACAGGAGTGGGTGGCTGAGATTCTGTGGCCTGCATTGTGCAGGAGGTCAGACTAGATGATCATAATGGTCCCTTCTGACCTTAAAGTCTATGAGTCTATGAGTCTGTTTGAGAGCAGTCCAGACTAGAGGTTATAGCAGCAAGACATTGTAAAGGGCACCCCAGGTTAGAGAGCAGGGGTGACACAGCTACTCATTAGTCTGGATTGTACCCTGGTATCTTACACACCTACAGCATTTGTTTTTGAAAAATAGATACAACAGTCGCTGGCCCATATAGTACTGAAGTCTAATTCTACTGTATATTTTTGCTTAGCACCACAACCATTTAACTCTTAACATTTTTGAACTCTCAGAGGAAGAGCATCAAGTTTTGATGATTAATTGTAGTTAAAGTGTTCAGTTTGTTTCAACATTTCCTCTTGTGACACCTCAGTTTCTGACAGTGCTTCATCTTTTACTTGCAAAGAGTGACTTCAGAACGTCACCACCTTTGTACACCAGGTCTGAAAATACCTCGGCCAGGCACGTAGGACAAGATTTTCAAAAATGGGTGCCCAACGTTCAGCTCCTAAGTTCATATTAGGGCACTTCAATTAGTACCTCATTTGCAAAAGTGCTTAATGCCCATCAACTCCTGTTGGAGTCCCTTTTCAGAATCAGGTCACTTATTTAGGAGCAGAAATAGGAACTGTGGAATCCAACTTTAGGCACTCATTTTTGAAAATCTGTCATGTAATCCTCAGTCAGTCAATACAAAGAGCTATCATCCACATGGACATTGGACAGCTGTATTAACTAGCTGAGAGTAGATAGGGAAGTTATTTTGATGGGAAAACAGGATGGGAATGTAGTGTACTGCCTTAGGGCACACTTCTGGAGATGGAACTCTTGAGGGGACATAATTAGGAATTGAAAGTGACAGTGGAGTTCTGAAGGGCCCAGAGGTGTAGGATGGAAGCAGGAGATGACAAGGAAAACGAGGATGGATCAAAAGGAAGAAAGATGGCAGAATGACACCATCGGACTGAGGAAGAACTGAGAGAGCAAGAAGGCTGGAAGGTGGCAGTGGAAAGTGGTGGAAGAGGAAAGTGAAGAGTGGGTTGGAATGGTAGCTGAAGATTGGAGTTGGAGGATAGGTAGGGAACAAGGGTAAGTAGAAGGGAGACATATAGCCTAGAAGAACACAGAGAACAAGGACGAATGCTACAGTGGGAAACGTGAAGAATCCAGAGATTTTTGCACACAAGACTAACAGGCTGCTCTGGGTACATTTCTGGATATTTACACTGCAAACCACAGGTCAGCTGTTAACCTTTGAAATGTTTGATTTTACATTTTGTAGATTTTTTAAGTGTATCTGTTAATCAGAAACATTAAGACTGCACTTTTCAAAGGCATGTAAGGGAGTTAGGTGTCCAAATCACATTGAGCTTCAATAAGATTGGAGTACTTAACTCCTTTAGGCTCATTTGAAAATCCCAGCCTGTGTGTATTTGGTTTTGTATCATGGGGGAGATTTTCAAAAGCCTCTATGGGATCTGAAAGCACAAATCCTAAGAATTTTCAATGGAATTTGTGCTCTGAAATCCTTTAGGCATGTTTGAAAATCTCCTCCTGTGCCTTTACTAAGTAGGGCACTTTTAAAAAATCTGGACATTGGACTTTTTTTTTCTTTTAAATAAGAACAAATTTTCTTATGCAACACTAGCCGCAAACTCTAAACTCCATAATGCAGCAGCACACTCCAGAACTCTGAAATGTGAACCCTGCCACAGTTCTTAGCTTCCTATTAGCTTCCTATTCGCAAACTACTCTTGGTTTTGTTACTAGCACATTCTTACCACTTGTGTCTCTCAGACACCTTGGGCCAAACCCACCCAGGGCATAATGTCACTGAAATCAATTGAGCTAGCACAGGGGTGAATTTGTCCCTGTGTGCCTGTAAATTAAGCACAGTCACTTAAGTTAGTGAGTGTCATTGATAAGCAATAATAGCACAAGAGTGATGAAAGGAACATATCTCCTAGTTAGTTTTGGACAGTTGACACTAACTCCATTGTCAGATAAGTCTTACTGACTGTGGGAAAAGCTGAGTGAGAAAGAAAATAAATCACACTAGCAGACTGCTAACCTTAGGAGGAAAACAGATCTGGAATGCAGTGGAAATCTTGACCATATCTGTTCCCTCTACCCCACAATGAAGAGGCAATAAAAAAATAACTAGCTGAATATCAGCTGCCTCAGTTTCTAGTCCAAACATACATTTTTCCCTGAGATAGTTTTTTGTTTGCTTTTAGGAGCAAGGGAGGAGGGAAAGAGAAGAAAGGCGTCCAAAATAGATCTGTGTTTCCTGCCAAAGAACAGGAGTAACTTTTCTGGCTCACCTAAAAGAATAATCATTAGAGAAACCCAGTAACTCAAACAGAAGTGACTCTGTATTTTTAAAAGGATAGCACTATTTACACCACACCCCATATATATGTAGTAATGCAACCCAACTTAGAAGAGTAGCTGTTAAATGGCTTGATCTAGCACCCACTGATGTCAATAAGGGTATGTCTACACTACAGGAGTAGTTCGATTTAACTTAGGTCGAATTTGTGGATTCTACATGATGAATTCGAATTTGTGTATCCACACCAAGGACACTAATTCGAATTTGTGAGTCCACACTAACGGGGCAAGCGTCGACATTGGAAGCGGTGCATTCTGGGCAGCTATCCCACAGTTCCCGCAGTCCCCGCTTCCCATTGGAATGCTGGGTAGAGCCCCCAATGCCTTCTGGGGGAAAAATGTGTCGAGTGTGGTTTTGGGTAACTGTCATCATTCAACCGTCACTCCCGCCCTCTCTCCTTGAAAGCGCCGGCGGGAACTCTGTTCGCGCACTTTTCTGGTCAGTGACAGCACGGACGCCACAGCACTGAGAGCATGGAGCCCGCTGCGATCATCGCTGCACTTATGGCCGTTGTCAACTCCTCGCACCTTATCGAACACCTCTTCCACAGTCAGCTGCTGAGAAATCGGGCGAGGAGGCTCCGGCAGCGCGGTGAGGACGTGAAGTGTCAGAGTGGCAGAGACCTCTCACAAAGCACGGTACGCTGCGCCGTGGAGATCATGGTGGCAATGGGTCACGTTCATGCTATGGGACGGCGATTCTGGGCCCGGGAAACAAGCACGGACTGGTGGGACCGCATAGTGCTGCAGGTCTGGGATGAATCACAGTGGCTGCGAAACTTCAGGATGCGTAAGGGCACTTTCCTTGAACTGTGTGACTTGCTGGCCCCTGCCCTGAAGCGCCAGGACACCCGGATGCGAGCAGCCCTGAGTGTGCAGAAGCGAGTGGCCATAGCCCTCTGGAAACTTGCAACGCCAGACAGCTACCGGTCAGTCGCGAACCACTTTGGCGTGGGCAAATCTACCGTGGGGGTTGCTGTGATGCAAGTAGCCCACGCAATCGTTGACCTACTGCTCTCAAAGGTAGTGACCCTGGGAAACGTCCAGGTCGTCATAGATGGCTTCGCCGCGATGGGATTCCCAAACTGCGGTGGGGCTATAGATGGCACTCACATCCCTATCCTGGGACCAGCCCACCAGGCCAGCCAGTATATTAACCAAAAGGGCTACTTTTCAATGGTGCTGCAAGCACTGGTGGACCATAAGGGACGTTTTACCAACATCTACGTCGGGTGGCCGGGCAAGGTTCATGACGCGCGTGTGTTCAGGAACTCTGGTCTGTTTAGACACCTGCAGGAAGGTAGTTTCTTCCCGGACCACAAAGTAAGTGTTGGGGATGTGGAGATGCCTACAGTGATCCTCGGGGACCCAGCCTACCCGCTAATGCCCTGGCTCATGAAGCCCTATACAGGCGCCCTGGACAGTGACAAGGAGCTCTTCAACTACCGGCTGAGCAAGTGCAGAATGGTGGTGGAGTGTGCTTTCGGACGTCTCAAGGGGAGATGGAGGAGCTTACTCACTCGCTCGGATCTCAGCGAAACCAATATCCCCATTGTTATTGCAGCTTGCTGTGTGCTCCACAATCTCTGTGAGAGCAAGGGGGAGACCTTTATGGCGGGATGGGAGGTTGAGGCAAATCGCATGGCTGCTGATTACGCTCAGCCAGACACCCGTGCGATTAGAAGAGCCCAGCAGGAAGCGCTGTGCATCCGGGAGGCTTTGAAAGCTAGGTTCCTCAGAGAGCAGGGTAACCTATGACTGTCCAGTCTCTTTACAGAGAAGCTGAACCTGCCCCTGTTTCAGTTCCTATTGTCTTTTTTCAGCGGTTACATACCCCGTTCACCAGGTTTCCCCCCTTCCAACAGACATTTAAAAATAAAGTTATTGGAACATTTTTAATTAAAGTTTTCTTTACTAACGAATTCTCGTTCAAGGGTTACAACAGGGACGCAGACTGTGGTGGGTACGGTGTGCAGTGATGTACATACCGCTTCTACACTCGAGGACTGACAGGCTCCTGCTCCCACAGCGGTCTCTGGGGGGAGGACGGTTACCGGAGGGTGTGCAGGAAGGGGTGGGTTTGCAGGAAGGGGTGAGGGGTGTGTGGGAAGGGTGAGTAGGTGTGGGTGGATGATGGCTCTGGCTGGGGCTCAGGGCATCGGAGAGGTTCATGGCTAGGGTGGAAGGGCATGGTAAGGGCAGCCTGCCTTGCCATTTGTGGATGCCAGGCGCTCGGACCCTGGGGCAACATACACCTCCCAGACTGACCTGGGGCAGCAGACACCTCGCACAGTGACCCGGGTGCCTAGTGACTGCACTCTGTGTGTGACCTGCTGTTGATCCTGCCCCCATGTCTGTACCCTGTTAATGGTGGCTGTCCTATGCAATTAACAAACCCCTCCCCCACCCTTCACACAAAGTCTTCTGCAAAGAAACATGACGGAAACAGTAATGAACAGCAAACTATTTTTAATACTCAACTACACAGTTGGGGGATGAAACTGGGATTTGGGATCGGGTGAGCCAGGAAGGCAAGCAATTCTCATACTTTAGGGAATGAGAGCTGTTTGGTACATGAGCGCTCTGCTGGGGTGGAGTGACAGTTTTCACGGCCCCTAGCACCCCTCCTTCTTGTGATTTTGGGTGAGGGGGGGACAGGACTTTGTGGCAGGGGAAGGGCGGTTGCAGATACAGTTCAGGGGGGCTCTCTGCTCCTGCCTGCGGTCCTGCAGAACATCCACAAGGCGCCGGAGCGTGTCCGTTTGCTCCCTCATTAGTCCAAGCAGCGTTTGAGTCGCCTGCTGGTCTTCCTGCCGCCACCTGTCCTCCCGTTCGCTGTGTGAGCGCTGCTGCTGAGAGAGGGTCTCCCTCCACTGGCTCTGCTGGGCCGCCTCGGCTCTGGAGATGGCCATCAGTTCAGAGAACATCTCGTCCCGACTCTTTTTCTTTCGCCGCCTAATCTGCGCCAGCCTCTGTGAGGGGGATGCTGGGGCAGTTCGGGAAAGAGCCGCAGCTGTGTGATGGGAAAAAGGAAGTGATTTCCTTGCAAAGATACATGTTTGCGAACACTGAACACAGTCTACTCAGTTTCTGTGAACAAGACCATACAGGGCACCTAATCTCATGTGCTCTCAGGACAAGTTCGAATTTTCGGCATTCGCTTTCATTGCCTGGGGTCTTGCACTGGAAATCGGACAAGCGGGGCAGGACAGCAGAATCCGTGTAGCAGCCAGGTCTGGTAAGCCGGAAACTTTAGGCTGCTTAACAGTTAATGGATAGCAGGGCCCTCCTGCTGCAGGCAATCTGGAAAGCATAAAGTCTGACCCTGTTCCAGCCCCTCGCGGCTGTCCCCGGGAAAGATCCCTGTATGCTTTTCCTCTGCAGCCTACAACACATGGCTGTTAAACGACGGTCATTGTTATGCAAAGGAAAAGTCAAGCATTCACAATAGTAACATTAAAGTAATTCCCCTAATTAGATGCAGCAGTCACCGAGCGAGATCACCCTGAGGCGGGTCTCCAGGACAAACAGAGAGCGAATGCTGCGTGAATCCCTGCACAGACCAGGGCCCTATGCTGCCATGCTGGTCGAGGCGATGCTCCCATTATACCTCCTGATGGCCTGGCATGGAAGAGTGTGCTTCCACGGAGCACCCAACAAGGCACCTCTCCCCAGGAACCTCCTAAGGAGGCTTTTCGAGTACCTCTCAGAGAGCTTGGTTGAACTGTCCCAAGAGGATTTTTGTTCGATACCTATATGCATTGACCTTCTTTTTATATAGTTTTTATTCCGATTTTGTTAAGAAATAAATGTTTACATGTTTATAGCACTTACCGACTGATCCTTCCCCTGATTCAGAGTCCGGGTTAACGGCCGGGGAGGGTTGGTAGGGGATCTCTGTGAGGGTGATGAAGAGATCCTGGCTGTCGGGGAAAGCAGTATTGTAACCGCTGTCGCCTGCCTCGTCCTCCACAAACCCTTCCTCATCTTCCCCATCGGCGAACATCGCCAAGAAACTGCCCCTCGACACTATCCCATCCTCAGAGTCCACGGTCACTGGTGGGGCAGTGGTGGCAGACCCACCGAGAATGGCATGCAGTGCCTCGTAGAAGCGGCATGTCTGGGGCTGGGCTCCGGAGCGTCCGTTTGCCGCTTTGATTTTTTGGTAGCCTTGTCTCAGGTCCTTGATTTTCACGCGGCACTGCGTTGCATCCCGGCTGTATCCTCTGAGTGCCATGGCTTTGGAGACCTTCTCGTAGGTCTTTGCATTCCGTTTTTTGGAGCGCAGCTCCGAAAGCACAGACTCATCACCCCACACAGCGATCAGATCCAAGACTTCCCGGTCAGTCCATGCTGGGGCCCTCTTTCTACTCTGAGATTGCATGGACTCCTCTGCTGGAGAGCTCTGCATCGCTGCCAGTGCTGCTGAGCTCGCCACGACGTCCACACAGGAAATGAGATTCAAACTGGCCAGACAGGAAAAGGAATTCAAATTTTCCCGGGGCTTTTCCTGTATGGCTGATCAGAACATCCGAGCTCGGACTGCTGTCCAGAGCGTGAACACAGTGGTGCACTGTGGGATAGCTCCCGGAGCTAGTAAGTTCGATTTGCATCCACACCTAGCCTAATTCGACATAGCCATGTCGAATTTAGCGCTACTCCCCTCGTCGGGGTGGAGTACCGAATTCGAACTAAAGAGCCCTCTAGGTCGAATTAAATGGCTTCCTGGTGTGGACGGGTGCACGGTTAATTCGAATTAACGCTGCTAAATTCGAATTAAAGTCCTAGTGTGGACCAGGCCTAAGAGTTTTGCCATTGACATTAGCAGGAGCAGGATCAAGCCCAAGAGAAGGAAACAGCTGGAAAAGAAAACATTTTCCCTGCACCAGACCAAACCATTCTGTGTACACAAATAAAGTGAAGCCCTTTCAAGTGAATACCTGAAGGCTGAGCACATTTTCTCCACAGCATTCCAGGGGCCTAATTAAGAGCTGAGTCTAAGTAAGTCTATGCTAATATAACGTATACTTCTGGGCCCTACACATGTACATCACACCAGCAAAAACTCCACACCCCCATCCCCACCCACTCCTCTGCATGTGGTCCACAAGTTGGTGGTGAGTCTAAGCTGGTACAACACACAAACTGCAGGGCCAAATGAGACGAATGTTGCAAAAAAGCGACTAGACGGAGGGTGCAAGTTAAACTAAGTCACCCCTTACTTTAGCTTATAACCTTCCAACCCCTTGCTAGACCCCTCAGCATGTAACATAGACTCCCTTGTCTCATTCATCAGTAAATAGGGCAGAGGGAATCTGAATCTAAGGCTGTCCAGCTTACAGTGCTTCACATCAGCTCCCAGTTTGCCCTGGAATAGCTTGCTTACTAGTTAATGAGGTAGCACCTAAGGACATCAAGCAGGGAGAAGGATCCCATTGTGGTAGGCACTGTACCAATAACCGTCACAAGCACAGTCCTCGCCCAGAGAGTTCACAGTGGACAATTTAGACAATTCGCAATAGGGTAATAAACACCAGGGGAAGAGTGTGAGAGGACGGCAGAACAGTTGAGAAAGTTAGCTCTTCCCCGGGGTCTCAGTACTCAGAGGGGGCTGCCAGCATGATCAATGCCCGCTTAGTCCCCCATCCTGCAATGAGCTCTGGGTGGGTACAGGTCTCCAAGCATGGAACACATTGCAGGACAGAGGCCTTATTCTGCCATTTAAATGTCCTCTGTAAACCAGCATGTCCTTTGCTACAGGCTCCGAAAGAGGTATTTTACAGATAATTTAAATGTTGAAATTACAAACTAATGTCAATACTTTAGGCTTCACCCTTGTTGGAGCAAAAAGACAATAATGAATTAATGGTCACTTAACCTGTCAGCTCTTCAGGGTAGGCCTTGTCTCTCACTATGTTAATATAGCACCTAGCACAACAGGGCCCTGATCCATGACTGGGACGTGTAGTCATCACAATAATAAATAATAATAAATCATTAAACTAACATTCTAATTTCAATTTTTCATTAAAAAGCTTGTTAAAACAACGTTGCATATCAGAAGAAATAAAAAGTTCCTAAGCTTCACATTCTCCCTTAGAGAAATAGAGTAGTTACTCCATTCTGAACTGCTGTGAACTCATGGAAGATTTTATTTTAATATCTCTACAAATCTACCGGTAAATGAATTCTACTTTATCGTTAAGAGGCTAATCCAACTCCCACCTAATTCTGTGGGAGTTTTTCCAGTGACTGTAATGGGCACTGAATCAGGCTGTTAGATGAAAGGAGCGTGTGGTTTTCACTCTCCTTATTGCTGCAGATGATAAATTGGTTTGCAGAATTAAAGCAGATATTTTTAAAAATTAATAATCAAATGTCTTACAAACAGCTCACCCAATCTAATTAACTGCAGTGATACTTGCACTTTTGTATTTTCATATTTTCTAAAAGACAAGCACTATATCACTGGGAAGTGTTATCCCAGTGTTAAGACTCTTAATTGCATATCACTTGTAATCATATATTAGCAGTAAGTATTGCCTTTCATGTTAGTAGAAATCCTTACACCTATTACCATCTAAACATTTTAGCAAGTGACAATAAAATTACAGCCAGCGAATGGACTGTCATCTTATACAGTCTTATAATTTGGAGACATATCAGTCAGTGTTACTCTAGCTTGTGGGAAAATTCCTGATAGTCTGATAGATATTAACATGTTTGAAATGTAGCAGATACAAGTTTAATTCTAAATGGAAACTAAAAGGGAAGCATGAATTTATTGTTACGAAAAGCTGATTAAAAATGTAGAATGAGTAGGGTTCCCAACTTTTTAATCGCAAAAACCCGAACACCCTTGCCCTGCCCCCTGCCCCACCCCTTCCCCGAGGCCACATCCCTGCCTCGCCCCTTCTCTGAGGCCCTGCTCACTCCATCCCCCCTCCCTCCGTTGCTCGCTCTCCCCCATCCTCACTCACTTTCACCAGGCTAGGGTAGGAGGTAGGGGTGGGGGGGGCCTGAGGGCTCTGGGATGGGGCCGGGGATGAGGGGTTTGGGGTCCAGGAGGGGGCTCTGAGGTGAGGCCAAGGGGTTCGGAGTGCAGGAGGGGGCTCAGGGCTGGGGCACAGGGTTGGGGTGTGGGAGGGGGTGTGGGCTCCAGCTGGGGGTGCAGGCTCTGGGGTGGGACTGGGGATGAGGGGTTTGGGGTCCAGGAGGGGGCTCTGGGCTGAGGCCAAGGGGTTCGGAGTGCAGGAGGGGGCTCAAGGCTGGGGCGGGGGGTTGAGGTGCGGGCTCAGGAGGGGGTTTGGGTGTGGGAAGGGGGCTATGGGCTGGGGCAGGGGGTTGGAGTTGGGGTCTGGGAGGGAGTTTGGGTGCAGGAGAGGGCTCAGGGCAAGCGGCACTTACCTTGGGCAGCTCCTGGAAGCAGCTGGCATGTCCAGTTCCTAGGTGGAGGGGCAGGGGGCTCTGCGCACTGCCCCTGACTGCAGACAGTGCCCCCGCAGTTCCCATTGGCTGTGGTTCCTGGCCGATGGGAGCTGCAGAGTCGGCGCTCGGGGGCAGCACGCAGAGACTCCTTGGCTGCCCCTGCACTGAGGAGCTGGACATGCCAACCGCTTCCGGGAGCCGCACAGAGCCAGGGCAGGTAGGGAGCCTGCCTTAGCCCTGCTGCGCCACTGACCAGATTGCTTTTAATAGTCACCGGGAGATTGAGGCCGATTCCAGTAGACTCCCAGCCAAGCCAGGAGGACTGGCAACCCTAAGAATGAAACCAACTGCAAAATATATTTACAATTAATTAAGACCCTAATTCTGCAAACAATTAAGCATGTGAAATCAAAGGGACTCATCACATGAGCAAAGTTAAGCATGTATTTTACTGGTGGGAGGATCAGTCTAAATCCCAAATACAGTGAAGTCCCAGACTCATGTTAGGGATTACAAAACATATTGAAAGGAATAATTTAAATAGTGCCTTTAACTAATTCACACATAATTCACAATTCAGTGAAACAATTCAGTGTACAGTAGTTTTAAGAAAGAACAAATGCTAGACTCTGTTAAGAAGGGGAGAAAGGATCGTATGAAAAATAGCTTAATGACATTACATAAGTCAATAGGCCCCAACATGAACACTGCATTTGTGCATGGCATGAACAGAAGAGGAGTGACTACATTTTGCTTTTGGGGGCAGGGAGAAGCTAGAAAACTAGGCCTCCTGAATATGGTCCAGGGCTCTGGAAAGGGGTGATGGTGTCATGGAGGCAGCTGATGAAAGCCTTCCCCATTTACATAAGAAGGGCCAGATCCATTTGTGGAAGCTCCCTTGGGGCAGGATCACGAGGGTGGGGACAAAGTGATCAGGCCCTGTGATCTTATTTTTGTAAAAGAAAACAATTAACTCACCAGAAGCTGATGTGTGGAAGTTACCTAATATAAAACCACCTAACATGTAAAATCTTCATTGGTACTGAAAGGTCATAATGGCAACCAAGCTTAGCTAGGTTTTGTACAGGGTACACTTGACAGCTTGAGCAAAAATCTTAAAATCATATTGCTTAACTTTAAATCAAGATTAAAATTGAGCCAAATTCATCCCTGGTGTAAATCCATTGGCTTTTGTGCAGTTATACCGGGGCGGATGCAGCCTTGTGCTTTAAAATAAACTCTCCTGACATACACATTGGCCTTATATAACAGAGTCCTTGGGAACCAAGAAATATTTGGGGTAGGTATGCACCTAGTATAAACATATTTCAAATAAAAGCCTGAAGCCATTTATGTTCTTTCCTCCCACACTGAAAAGCTGACACCTCACCAAGAATGGAGTGAATGATTTCAGATCCCTGCTGGATTATTCAGATACATGCCCACCATTTTGTCTGCAGTTTTCCTGAATTTGCCCTTCTTTATTGCTCTCTCTTCATAAACACACAGGGCTACATTCATAGCTGGCGAAACTCCATTCCCTAGCGTACAAGCCCATTGAAGTGATGAAATTTCTATTTTGTATGCAGCTGCAGCACCTCTGTACTGCTGCCTTCAGCTGTGCTTTGACAGCACTGAGGTGATTACTAATTTGTTCCTGCCTTCTGCTGCAGAGCGCTCAATAAACAGCAGTAACTGTTTGTGCATCTCTATCAGAATTCCATGCTAGCCTGGACAGAATCTACATAACAGGAAAGGCAGAGAATGTATAATTTTCTAGGTAAAAACCTACCCCAAAATTTTTCCCATTGCTTTTTTAAGAAGCAGCACTTCTTTGGCTGAAGCTTGTGTAACCCATGTTAATACTTTGCAGCTCTTTGTCCCCTTCTAGTGGCTACACTGTATAGAGAGGTTATTGAGTCTACTTCTGCTCTTGAGCTACGGGACTTAGGCCTGGTCTACACTAGGACTTTAATTCAAATTTAGCAGCATTAATTCGAATTAACCGTGCACCCGTCCACACCAGGAAGCCATTTAATTCGACATAGAGGGCTCTTTAGTTCGAATTCTGTACTCCTCCCCGACGAGAGGAGTAACGCTAAATTCGATGTGGCTATGTCGAATTAGGCTAGGTGTGGATGCAAATCGAACTTACTAGCTCCGGGAGCTATCCCACAGTGCACCACTCTGTTGACGCTCTGGACAGCAGTCCAAGCTTCGATGTTCTGACCAGCCACACAGGAAAAGCCCCGGGAAAATTTGAATTCCTTTTCCTATCTGGACAGTTTGAATCTCATTTCGTGGTTGGACATCGGGGCGAGCTCAGCAGCACCGGCAGCAATGCAGAGCTCTCCAGCAGAGGAGTTCATGTAATCTCTGAATAGAAAGAGGGACCCAGCATAGACTGACCAGGAAGTCTTGGATCTGATCGGTGTGTGGGGCGAGGAGTCTGTGCTTTCGGAGCTGCGCTCCAAAAAACGGAATGCAAAGACCTACGAGAAGGTCTCCAAAGCCATGAGAGACAGAGGATACAGGCGGGATGCAATGCAGCGCCGCGTGAAAATCAAGGACCCCAGACAAGACTACCAAAAATCAAAGCGGCAAACGGACGCTACGGAGCCTGCCACCACTGCCTCACCAGTGACCATGGACTCTGACGATGGGACAGTGTCGACGGACAGTTCCTCAGCAATGTTCACGGACGGGGAAGATGAGGAAGGGTTTGTGGAGGACGAGGCAGGCGACAGCGCTTACAACGCTGGTTTCCCCCGACAGCCAGGATCTCTTCATCACCGTCACGGAGATCCCCTACCAACCCTCCCCGGCCGTTAACCCGGACCCTGAATCAGGGGAAGGAGCAGTCGGTAAGTGCTTTAAACATGAAAACGTTTATTCTTAATATAACAGGAATCTGAAGTATGTGAAAAGGTGGTCTCTATATATATGGGGATAGAACAGAAATCCTCCTGGGAGATCTCCACGAAGGTCTCCTGGAGGTAATCGAAAAGCCTCCGCAGGAGGTTCCTGGGGAGAGCTGCCTTATTGGGTGCTCCGTGGTAGCACACTTTTCCGCGCCAGACTTTCATGAGGTACTCAGGGAGCATTGCCTCCCCGAGCACGGCTGCATAGGCCCCTGGTTTGTGCTGGCTTTCACGCAGCATGCGCTCTCTATCTCCTTCAGTGACCCTCGTCAGGGCGATCTTGCTCGGCGACTCCTGCATCTAATTAGGAAAATTACCGTAATGTTACGCCTGGTCCAAAGTATTTTTAAAAAATCTCTGGACAGACGGCGTAGCAGAGAGTCGGCACGCTGCTGCATGACAAGCGTAACGGAAAGCCAAAGAATCAAATGGACGCTCATGGAGGGAGGGGGGGGGACTGAGGACGCAAGCTATCCAAAAGTTCCCGCTGTGTCCGAAAATCATTTGCATGCTTGGCTGAGCTCCGAATGCTTCTAGGGTCAAACATAGGGTCCGCGGTGGTTCAGGGCATAGCTCATCAATGTACAGCCACCCCCCACCCCCAGAAGGAAAAGGGAAAGAAATCATCTCTTGACTCTTGTAAATGTCACCCTATGTGTACTGAATGCTGCTGGTAGATGCGATGCTGCGGCACGCTACGGTAGCATCCTCACCCCCCCTCCCCCGCCTCATGGGTGACTGACGGTGCAAAATGACTGGTACCCGTCCTCATCATCAGCCTTGCGGTAGATGGTGTAGTGCAATAGGACTGCTACCTGTCCTCGTCATCAGCCCATAAGTAGATGGCCTGCTAACCATCTTCATCATAGCAACAGGGGGCTGAGCTCCATCAGCCCCCGCCCTTCATGTGTAAAGAAAAGATTCTGTACTGCCTGGACTATCATAGCAGCTGGAGGCTGCCTTACCCTCATTTCATTTCCCTAACAAGTCACTGTTTCTTATTCCTGCATTCCTTATTACTTCAGCATACAAATGGGGGGACACTACAACGGTAGCCCAGGAAGGCTGGAGAAGGAGGGAAGCAACAGGTAGGGTTGTTGCAGGGGCACCCCCTGTGAATGGCACGCAGCTCGTCATTCCTGCAGGATCTGACACAGAGCGGCTGTGCTCTGTAGTTCTCTGATACACTGCAACCCTAGTACAGTTGCCCCATATTCTAGGCGGGACTGTTTCTATTTTTAGATACCATAAAAGGAGGGATTGACTCGGGGAGTCATTCCCAGTTTTGTCTTTTGCGCCCCCGGCTGATCTCGGCCAGGGGCACCTATGACAGCAGCAGAAGGTGTAGTGCAATAGGACAGCTACCCGTCATCACCTTGCCAATTTACATTGGCATGGTTGATGGTGCAATATGGCTGATAACCATCTCTGCTGTCATGCAAAAGCAAATGAATGCTGCTGTGTAACACTGCTGAATCGCCTCTGTCCGCGGCATCTAGTACACATACGGCGACAGTGACAAAAGGCAAAACAGGCTCCATGGTTGCCACGCTATGGCGTATGCCAGGGCAATCCAGGGAAAACGGGCTCAAAATGATTGTCTGGCGTTGCTTTCCCGGAGGAAGGAATGACTGACTACATTTACCCAGAACCACCTGCGACAATGAAATTTGCACCATCAGGCACTGGGATCTCAACCCAGAAGTGCAAGGGTCGGGGGACACTGCGATGGGGTAGAACAGGGGCAGAGTTTATGCTTTCAGGATTGCCTGCTGCAGGAGTGCGGACGAGATAGGTGCTGTGCATGGTGTTGTTCACAGACACAGATTAGACTGTGTTCATTGTTCGCAAAAATGTATCTTTGCAAGGAATTCACTCCCTTTTTCCCATCACACAGCTTCGATTATCTCCAGACCTGCCACAGCATCCCCCTCACAGAGGCTGGCAAAGATTAGGCGGCAAAAGAGAAAGACACGGGACGAGATGATTGCTGAAGTTATGGGGTGCTCCCGAGCCGAGGCGGACCAGCAGAGCCAGTGGAGGGAGACCCTCTCTCTGTACCAGCGCTCACACAGCGAACGGGAGGAGAGGTGGCGTGAGGAAGACAAGCAGGCGACTCAAACGCTGCTTGGACTAATGAGGGAGCAAACAGACACGCTCCGGCGCCTTGTGGATGTTCTGCAGGACCACAGCCAGGAGGACAGAGCCCCCCCGCAGTGTATCTGCAACCGCCCTCCCCCGCCACAAAGTCCCATACCTCCCGTCACCCAAAGTAACCAGAAGGAGTGGCACCAGGGGCCGTGAAAACTGTCACTGCACCCCAGCAGAGTGCTCAAGTACCCAAAAGCTCTCATACCCTAATTTTTGAGAATTCCTTCCCTTCCTGACTCACCCTAGCCCCAATCCCAGTTTCATCCCCTGACTGTCTGGTTAATTATTAAAAATACTTTGCTGTTAATTACTGTTTCCATCATGCTTTTTTACACAACACTGCGTTTGAAGGGGTGGGTGGGTGGGTGGGGAAGGGGGTAGGGTATTGCATAGGACAGTCACCTTTAGCAGGGTACAGAGACGGGGGCAGGATCAGCAGCAGGTCACACACACAGTGCAGTCAGTAGGCACCCTGGTCGGTATGGGAGGTGGTTTGCAGGTTCTGTGTGGGTGGGGGGGGTACGTGACTTTGTAGCGGGGGAGGGGAGTTACAGATCTCATGCAACGGTCCCTGTCATGGACCACAGAGCCACGCAGCAGAGGAATCTGTATCCGTCCTCCCCCGCCACAAGGCCACATAGCCCCCGCACACAGAGTCCCAAAAAGGAGGGATGGCAGGCTCCGTTGAAACAACCAGTCCGGCACTGCAGAGCGCTCTGGGAGCAGGAGCCTGTCATTCCTCGAGTTTAGAGGTGGTCTTTACATCACCGCACACCCTACCCAGCACAGTCTGCGTACCAGTTTCAACCCTTTAATGCAAAGTCATCAATAAAGAAACCTTTGTAAAGTTACAGTGGAATATGTATTTTATTTTTAAATGTGTGTTGGAAGTGGGGGAAGCGGGGTGGACGGGGTATGTAACTGCAGATGCTGGTCAACAGTAACTTGGTAAAGAAACAGGGGCAGGTTCAGCTTCTCTGTAAAGAAACTGAACAGTCACAGGTCACGCTGCTCGCTGCTCCTTGAAGAGTTCCTTGTTGCTGTGCAAGGCGCCTGCATAGGGCTTCACGAGCCAGGGCATTAGCGGGTAGGCTGGGTCCCCGAGGATCACTATAGGCATCTGCACATCCCCAAGAGTTATTTTGTGGTCCGGGAAGAAACTACCTTCCTGCAGGCGTCTAAACAGAGCAGAGTTCCTGAAAACACGCGCGTCATGAACTTTGCCTGGCCACCCGACGTTGATGTTGGTAAAACGTCCCCCAAGGTCCACCAGTGCTCGCAGCACCATTGAAAAGTAGCCCTATTTCTCAGCAGCTGACTGTGGAAGTGGTGGACGATAAGGTGCGAGGAGTTGACAACGGCCATAACTGCAGCGGGCTCCGTGCTCGCAGTGCTGTGGCGCCCGCGCTGTCACTGAGCAGAAAAGTGCACAAACAGATTGCCCGCAGGCGCTTTCGGGGAGGGAGGGAGGGCGGGCGTGATTGACGGTTCAATGACGACAGTTACCCAAAACCACCCTCGACACATTTTTCCCCCAGCATGCATTGGGGGGGAAATCCCAGAATTCCAATGGGCAGCGGGAAGTGCGGGAACTGTGGGATAGCTTCCCACAGTGCACCGCTTCCAAATTCGACGCTGGCCCCGTTACTGTGGACTCACACAGTCGAATTAGTGAATTTAGTGTGGATACACAAATTCGACTTCATAAGGTCGATTCCACAAATTCGACTTAAGTTGATTCGAAATAGTCTTGTAGTGTAGACATACCCTTAGTTTTCTACCTCAACCAATGGAGGCTCATGCTTTTAGATCAAGAGGTCCTGGGCTACCACTCACAACATGGCCTAGGATTTCGTTACCCTAGCATTACACTGTGACAAGCCAGGCACAGCCGGGCAGGTATTGTGTCTGCTTCACCCTGCCTGGGCGGTGGAAATGGGGAAACAACTGGGGCTAGCGCCCCACAATGGAAATATTATGAGGGCTGTTCCATGCTTCTGCTCCAGCGCATTGTTGTTAAGCAAGTTGCTGTGCACCTCAAGTTGGGCGGGCTCTGTGGCTCCTGGGGACAGAGATGACAGTAGAACCTACCTCCAACACTCCAACTTCCTTCCTCTGCCCCGACTCTTTCCACTCCCCATGCGGGGCAGTATTCCTGACTTCCCCCCAAAGCTGCAACTTCCTCCCACTCCCCCGACTCTCCTCACCCCCCATGCTTAGTACAGTGCTTAGTATGTTTAGGTTTTACTATGCAGCTCCGCCCTCCTCATTCAAAGTGAGCTTCCACCACTTCTGGCACCCGTAACACCTTTCACAAGCTTCTGAGCAGAGCTGCCAATTGTGCCATATTGCTTGGTGGGGTACGATGAGAGAATCCCCCATTCTGTTCTGACAAGGTCACACCCTTTGTATAAAGTCGAAAGTTACCTACTTCCTGGGGTTTATTACCAAAAGTAACTTGAAGTAAACATGAACTCCAGACTAAGCCATATTCCCAGGTTTGGTTGCCCTAAGGCCCTTACTTTTGCATCCAACTGTCCTAGACCCTAACGTCCTTTCTGAAAGCTACCCCCTACCTCCCTTATACTCAGGATGGAATTTGACATCTCATACTTCCTTCAAGTAGTTAGCAGAAATTAACTAGACGGAGCAAAAGAAGAATCCTGCCAACCTGTTAGAGGTGGGAACAGTCATCCAGTGTGGATCACCAAATTAATTTAACTATGACCTTCATGAACTGCAGGAAGCAGCAGCCAGCACATCCCTCAGCCCATGCCGCTTCCCGCATCCCCCATTGGCCTGGAATGGCGAACCGTGGCCAGTGGGAGCTGTGATCGGCTGAATCTGCGGACGTTGCAGGTAAACAAACCAGCCCAGCCCACCAGCGGATTTCCCTGATGGGTTGCATGCCAAAGGTTGCCGATCCCTGTCTTAAGGAATAGAATATATTAACTGCCAAATTCTGCTCCCTTCATTTACATGTGGGAAAACACTACTGCAGAAGAACTGGTTGCTCAGGTATAAATAACTGCAGAATATGGCTCTATGTTGGAAACCCTTGTTAACTGTTTAGACATCCGAATAAAATCATGCTGCAGCCCAAGCTGGATGTCAGAAGCTGCTTGCTGTAAGGCAATGCCCTCTAATTCCAACAGAGGTAAACTTAAGAGCAGTTTATCAACCTACGTTAGACCATCATATACAGCAAGGTTCTTGTCAAGTTTTTTTTTTTTTTTTTAAGTGTCCAGAGAAGTAGCGGATCCCTCTCTCATTCATCAGCTGTTAAGTGTCAAAGTCTCTTTGGCAGCTCTAAGCAAAAATGATTTAAAGTAGAAAAAATATTTACAATACATTAATTTCAAGTTGCCTAATATATATTGTTTTTCAATTAGTCTTCCAAATATTTTCCTTTTTGATTGAAAATGTGCTGACTGATCTACAGAAATGAACTATGGTTATAATTTATTTTCAGCTTAGTGAAAAGGAGACAGTCATTTGCTAAGACACTGAGTTTTAGTAGCTAGGTAGGACTTACTGAAATTTTACTGTTTTACTGCTAGAGAAGGTTTTGTATCTTAAGTAATATTTAGAGTATTCCATCATAGATTACTTGATCAGGTTATTTTGTGTTCTTCCATAGAAACAAGAACAATTCCCAAATTAAAACTGAGACAATAAAAATTCATGTTTATAACCTGCTCCATCTTTTTTCCATTAACTGCAATATCCTAGGCTACCACATTCTCCAGCAGTTTCCATTTTATTTTTTAAGAGTCAATGGACTGTATTTTGGCCTCAGTTCATTATGTCAACAAGAGCAGAATTTTGCACAGGCTTATTTGGATGAGCAGAGAGGTCACTGGGGTGATGTCATAGGGTACACCTCCGAGGGTGCCCCCTAGGGGCATCGGAGGGCCCTACACTCCAGTGGTGTAGTCCTAAATCTGTACACCATTACAATACTGATTTTCTTAAACAAGAATTCTTGTTCTTCTGAATTGTTATTCACATTTGATTTGTATACTGAACTTCTAGTACAGTAATCCTTGGCTAAACTGGGCATGTCTGCAAATAGGTAGGTTGTCTGAAATAACAGGGTGTCTGGTTTAAAAAAAGTTACACACACACTTACAGGAAGTGAGCCACCAAACCCATGTGGATCAGAGGGAAACAAAATTAAAGCTGTCCCAGGAGCTCTGGAAAGCTCTGGCTGCCTATCCTGACTGCTCTAGGGTTACCCTGCTTGTGTCCCTCCCAAAAAGATTTCCTGCCAACCTCTTCACTGCAGCTTGCCCTGCCACCCCAGTCCCATGCTCAGTAACAAGCTGCGGCCTCAGCAGCCTTTTGTCTCTGACTCTAATGCAATCCCCAATGGACTGACCCACACCTACTTCTGCCTGCTCCAGGGTGCATGGACCCGCCCCCCAAGTCAGCCCCAGAGCTGAGTTGCCCTGATGTGGCGGCTTATGTGATCTGGTCAGAGGGAGCCAGAGTTGGCAAGTGACTCCCCCTTGCTGGCTGCTGCCCCTACAGGAAGGATCTGCTGAGCCCCTGCCCTGCTTAGAAAGGCCAGTGCCCTGGATGAGGTGTGCTTGTCATGTACCTATGCTGGCTGTACTGGGCCCCGCTACTAGCTCTGAAGCTTTGTGGAGTGGAGCAGGGCCGAGTCCACAATGTACAGCTTATCATGGCTGAGTGAGTCCCTTCAGCACCCAGGGCAGCTGGGGAACTACAGGGTAGGGGGACTAGGCTCTCTTCTGGCTCAACTACAATATTGCTGGTGCTTAATACTACCAGCGTGGCAGTCGGACGTGTTCCCACTCAACTACACTGCTGTGCACTCACCTGGCCTTTGGTCTTCGATCTCTGAACAGCCAACACCATGGTCTGGTTGCAGGAGACTCAGCCCACTGGATGAGTGCCAGGGCAGTCTGCCCCTTTGGAGTTCTTGAAGGTCCAAAAGAAAACGGCCACAAGCCCACAGCAGGACTCCCCTCCTTCAAGGATTCTCCAGCAGGCCGTAGCCCTGTTTGACACCTACAGGTGAGTCACTGGTAACAGTTCTAAAGCACGCGTTATTCAGCATGAGGCCCATCTCCCTTAAGGGGGCTCCAAAAGGCAGCATCATACGAGCAGTCCCTCAGCAGCTCATCATGGCTCTCAGCTGAGCTCCTCTCCAGGAGCCAAGGGCTGAAGGTCTGCTCTCCTCCCAGCTCTGCAGCTGGACTTCTCCCTTTTACATCTTCCCGCCAGGCTCCATGCCTTGCAGAGTGGGTCATTAAGCCCTACCTGGCTGGTGTGGGGTTTATACACCCCCATCACAGGTGGGGAGCAAAGCTGAACAAATAATTGATTTTTCATTCCAGATTGACCCTAAGTGGAAACTTTTCAGATTTTCTCACCAAAATGAACAAACAAACAAAAATTCATTTTGGGTCAAACAAAAGATTTTGTTCGAGCTGAAATACACCCCCTCCCAGTTTTTCATTTTATTTTGTTTGGGGGTGTTTTTACTCCCTTTTTTATGATAATGATGTGATTGTTTATTTACAATAAATCTGCAGTTTTCCTTGAATAAACTATTTGTGTGAACAATGTCACCCAGTGCTAGTGGGGATCTGAACTCGGTGTTGGTTCTGATTACAGAACACACACAATATCCCCATCCTGAGCTCTATAAAATGTGCTGGTAGAATGTTTTTTCTCACAAATAACTTAGGGTCAGATGCTGACCCTAGACACCCTCCTGTGCAGGGCAGTAAGGAGTGGAAGTACCTGTATTGTGTGTTACAGCATGGAGAGGTAAGAAGTCTACAGAGGCTGCTACTATCTCTCCTGTACAGGTGAGTGGATGGGCAGTGGGCAGAGCCTTGGCTCCACCCCCCAGCACACCAGCCAGGCAGGGAAAGTAATCTGCACCAGGTATAGGGCTTGTTCCTCCAACTGGAGTGAGGGGGAAATCACGGAATAGATTGTGGCTCTGAGTCACCGTCTTATTCCTGGTCTGCCCTTGGGGCAGTGCAGCTATGTTGTGCCCATGGCGCAAGGTCTGCAGTAAAGCCACAGCATATTCAGTAAGCATGAAGCTTTGTACCACTGAAAAGGTGCAAGGTGCATGTAGTTAGAAGGATCTGATGAAAAGAATGGGCCTGATCTTGAGATGAGCCAAGCATCTGCAGTTTCCACTAAAGGCCGATAAGAGTTGCAGGTGCTCAGTACCTCCCATAATAAGGCCCATTTTTTGCAGCAGGTCCCTTTTACAGCATGACATATATAGCTGCTGATATGCCATATGGTCTCAGTTTCTTCAGTGAGAGTTATCCTGGAAGTCAATGAGGAGTTTTGCCTGGAAAAGCAGGATCAGGCCATTTGTTAAAGCCGTAAGGTCACATCTGCTTCTCTTTGTATCTCGTAATGCATCAGTCAAGGGCACACATCTATCCACAGAGCATTTCACAAATGGCCAAGGTCGTGTAAGGATTTTATTGTATTACAGCAGTGCACCATCTTCTCTGCCAGCTCCTTGCTGCTAGAGACTACATTACTGTGCATCAGCAAATATGACTATATGCTGCTATATTTAGTTTTTCAGACATCATAAAAATAGGAGATCTGTCAGCTCTTAAGATGACTTCATTATTTTGTCAGTAGAGTAAACTCACTTCCTTTTAGCACAGTCTAGAGTGCTTCGAGTTAACTGTTGTCTTGTGCTGTTTAGTGATAACTTTAAAATACATTAAGGAACCAAAATGCTCAATCTGAGTAAAATAATTGCTGCTAGGAGATATACTGGGAGAAATTAGCTTGCTTAGTTTCATCCAGTGATGATTGTGCTTTGACTGGAGACCAGAAGCATCCCACTCCTTCTCTCAGACACACACATCTATCCGTCATTATCCTCCTCAGAACAGGTGCTCTAACTTGCCCAGAGGAGTAATACAGATGCAGACAGGAAGGTCAGAACAAAGTCACAGGGATTTCAGTAGGGCTGCCCATTCCTTTGAAAATTTCTTTCAAGTGATTCCACCCTCTCCTTTTTCTTTCTGCTATGATCTCTAGCTCATAGTGCACAGGTCTCTATACTCAGCATTTCTAAAGGCAAGAGCTACATCTTTTCATCCTGGACCTCTGATAAGGGAATGGATTGCCTTTAGTGGTGTTAGAGCAGGGCTGTTTTGGAGGAGACTATTTTAGTTTTGACCTAGTGTATGGAGAGGGACCTTATGCCTTGAAAAATTAAATGATATAAGTACATTCTACTTAGCACAGCAAGTACTGGTGTAACACCAATAGACCCTGGTCGTCAGCAGGCAGGATTGACCCTGGGACCTCTGGAGCTTAGTGCATGAGCCTCTACAGCATGAGCTAAAAGCTCTTAGGTAAGGCTGTAGAGCAGACTTATTAATTTCTAAGTGGACTTGGTGCCACTAGAAGGGACAGAACACCACACCCAGGAGGTTGCAGGGGGAGGGTTACATACTTCCCCTAGCTGAGGAAGCATGTGAGCTTCAGAGACTTCCCAGTTGATATCCCGGATGAGCCCCCACTTGTAACACCGACCAACCCTGGTTGTTGGTCGGTGGGATTGAACTGGGGACCTCTGAAGCTTAGTGCATGAGCAAAAAGTCAATTGGCCCTTAGCTAAGGCTGTAGAGAAGACTCATTAATCTCTAAGTGGTCTCGGTGCCACTAGAGGGGACAAAATATCACACCCAGGAGGTGTTTGGGTTACACTGGCTCATAGACAGATCCAGGGGATATGAACATTACTGGGCATGGCACCAGTTTTGTTGCTGAGTTTTGTTGTCACCCGAATGCTCCTCCTCACCCACACAAGTTTTCAAACTCTGAAAAAATAATTGCTAATTATTTAAGAAAATATTTTACTTTTTTTTTAACCTGCACTTTAAGTTCTTTAGGACAGGGACTGTCTTTTCAATAAATGTTTCTACAGTGCCTAGCATAGCAGGGCCCTGATCTTTGGCTGAGACCCTTAGGCACTGCTATACTAAAAATGGTAACTAATAATAATGCGAACTGCACTGGTGCTAGGGACCTCAGAGTTTTCTGGGGTTCCAGTTCTGGGGCAGCTCACCATGCTGACCGTCTCAGTCCAAGACCCAAGAACTTTGTGTTTTGCAGAGAATTTCAAAATTTGAGGCTTTTGTTCTGAATCGGAATCAAATGAAATGTCAAAATATTAGAATCCTCTGTGAAATGGAATGACCTCTCTCTGGAGAACTCTACCCAGGACCTTTGATTTCCCCAGCACAGACCTCTCGTACTTGAGTTAGAAGAACGTAATCTTCTATGTGGCGTTTACTAGAGGGGCATTTACTAGTGGATTACAAACTATTATTTATGTCACTCTTCTTAAGCAGCATTCAACACTACTCAAAACCTCAGTTATAAATAAGTTTTCTTAAGAAGTACTGCTAAGAACAATCAAAGTGCAATTTGCTACCGTATGGAATAATGATGGGTCTGTCAAAATGGATAGTAATTTTTCTCCCCATAATATATTTTCTCTTTTGTTGTTGTTGGCTATTTTATTACGGTAACCATATCCCAGCAGGGCAGACAAGCAGCTCCCCTATGAAATGACAGCAACAATATAGTTGACACAGTGATGAGCTCCCAAAATCCTAAGAACTGGTTTCCTACTGGGTACTTCGCGGCACTTCAGCGGCGTGGGGGTCTTCAATTGCTCCAGGTTTTCGGCGGCGGGTCCTTCACCCGGAGCGAGTGAAGACCCGCCCCCGCTGCCGAAGTGCCGCCGAAGACCCGGTAGGGAACCGCTCAGTGAGTACAAGCCCCACGTGCCTGTCTCCTCCCCATCCGACCCCAACCCACGTCCTGCCCCTGACTGCCCCCCTCAGAACCCACAACCCATCAACCTCCTCCAGCTCCTTGTCCCCTGACCACCCCCTCCCGAGACCAGGGGTGAAAGTAAGTCCAGTGACTTACCGGTATGCTGGGGCCAACTCTGGCCCCTGGAAGGGGTGGGGCCTAAGGCGGAAGGGGCATGGCTGAGGGAGTCAGAGCCAGCCCTGGCCCATCCTGTAAGGTAAGTGCCTCCCCCACTGGGGTAGCAGCAGCAGCCCAGGGCTCCGGGGTTCTATTTAAAGGGCCTGGGGCTCCGCTGCTTCTACCACGCTGGCCCTGTAAATAGCTGCGGGAGCCCTGGGGAAGCTGAGGGGTTCCTGCAGCTATTTAAAGGACCAGGGCAGCAGAGGCAGCTGGAGCCCCGGGCCCTTTAAATAGCCCCTGGAGCTCCCTGCTACTCCTGGGCTCCCCCCTTCAATCACAGATTGGAAATAAAGTCACTATCATTTAAAAACCATGTATTCTTTATTAATTGATTATAAAAACAGGGAGCTAACTCACAAGGTAGTCTGGGTGGGGGAGGGGAGGAGAGAAGGAAGAGGCCACTTCAATACTTGTTGAATGTACTTGATGAAATGTTCTCTGAGCTCATGCAGGCACCCCGCACTGAAAGAGCTGAGCAGAAAGTGTGGAGGGACACAATAGTACAGGACAGGAAAGTGGCCAGTGAACGTGAGGAGAGCTGGCGGCAGGAAGATCAGAGGATGCACGAAACAACGCTGGGGCTACTGCGGGAACAAACAGACATGATCCGGCATCTGGTGGAGGTTCAGGAACATTAGCTGGAGAGACTGCCGCTGCAGCCCCTGTTTAACCGCCCTCCCTCCTCTCCATGTTCCATAGCCGCTTCCTCACCCAGATGACCAAGAACACATGGGGGGTAGGCTCCAGGCACCCAACCACTCCACCCCAGTGGACAGAAGGCTGTATCAGGGAAGATCCCTGCTAGCCAAACGCAAACAGCTCAGCGTGAAGCCCCCCCCCCGATCCTTTTCTCTGCGATAATCGCTTTAACCCTTCTCCAACCGCATGGCTGGTATCAGGTAAGATCCCTGATAGCCAAACGCAAACAGCTCAGCGCCAGTGCCCACCCCCACCCCCACCGTTTGGCTAACTGCAGGGAGGATTTCTTTTCAGCCACAGGCAAACAGCCCAGTAGGAATGGCCACCTATGAATGTCCCCTTAATTAAATTCCCGTATTTCAACCAGGTTACCATGAACAATATCACTCTCCTGAGGATAACACAGTGAGATAAAGAACGGACGTTGCTTGAATGCCAGCAAACACCGGGACTATACATTGCCAGGCTTTGTCATGCAATGATACCAGATTACTTGCAACTAGCATGGGGTGGTAAAGTGTCCTACCATGGAGGATGGAATAAGGCTGCTCTCCCCAGAAACCTTCTGCAAAGGCTTTTAGAGTACCTCCAGGAGAGCTTCAAGGAGATGTCCCTGGAGGATTTCTGCTCCATCCCCAGACACATTAACAGACTTTTCCAGAAGCTGTACTGGCCACGAATGCATCCCAAGTTCTCAGGGCAAATTAATCATTAAAGCACACTTGCTTTTATACCATGTTTTATATTTACAAAGGTACACTCACCAGAGGTCCCTTCTACGGCTTCATGGTCCACGATACCGCCTTGCGAGGGTTGGGAGGGTATTTCCATCATGGTGAGAAAAAGATCCTGGCTGTTGGGGAGAACACTGTGCTGTGTGCTCTCCTCAACCTCCACCTCCTCCTCCTCCTCATCTTCTCCGTCCACAAAATCCTCCGGTATGGCAACAGAGTACCCCATCATCGGAGTCCACGGACGGGGTGGGGTAGTGGTGGTGGGCCCCGCCTAGAATTGCCTGCAGCTCAGTGTAGAAGCGTCATGTCTGCCGCTCTGTCCTGGAATGTCCATTTGATTCTTTGGCTTTCTGATACGCTTGTCTCGGCTCCTTAAGTTTCATGTGGCACTGTGTTGAGTCCCTGTTGTGGCCTCTGTCCACCATGACCTTGGAGATTTTTTCAAATGTTTTGGTATTCCGTCTTTTGGAACGGAGTTCTGATAGCATGGATTCGTCTCCCCATACAGCGATCAGATCCAGTTCCTCCCATATGGTCCATGCTGGAGCTCTTTTTCGATTCTGGGACTGCATGGTCACCTGTGCTGATGAGCTCTGCATGGTCACCTGTGTTGATGAGCTCTCCACGCTGGACAAACAGGAAATGAAATTCAAAAGTTCGCAGGACTTTTCTTGTCTACTTGGCCAGTGCATCCGAGTTCAGATTGCTTTCCAGAGCGGTCAAAATGGTGCACTGTGGGATAGCTCCCGGAGGCCAATACCATCTAATTGTGTCAACACTAACCCTAATTCACACTGGCAATGTCGATTTCAGCGCTACTCCCCTTGTTGGGGAGTAGTACAGAAATCGATTTTAAGAGCCCTTTATGTCGACAAAAACGGCTTTGTTGTGTGGATGGCTGCAGGGTTAGTTTGATTTAATGCTGCTAAATTCAACCTAAACTCATACTGTAGACCAGGCCTAAGTATGGTAAGTTTGAACATTTTGGGCACAGTAGTTTACTAAATGATTAAAAGCTGCCGGGGCTGCAAACTCAAGTATAATTATTGTAGCTAACTGTGGTATAGGAACATGCACTCACAACTGTTCACAGAAATGTGAACTCCAAACCTGGAGAAAACTCATCTTGTCCTTTGGAAATGAGTATCCTCTAATTTACGGTTTAAGTTATTTGAAAATCATTGTGACGGGTTTGGTTCAAAAGTTTAGATTTGTTGTTTAGTAGTGGCAACTCTTATAGCACAGCATACAGTATCAGGGAAATAAATCAGGAAGTAGAACAGGAATACCAAGTCATCCCTTTACTAACTCACCTCTTGCCAGTATTTAATATTTTCTCCTAATGTACATCATCTTCAATGTGCAGAATGTTATTTACAATATTCATACTCATAAAAATATTGCCATATTCTTGAGGGTTGAACATGTCACTATATTTCTAACAATGCTAGTGTGCCCTAAAATGTTTCCCGGAGGGCCCAAGTGACTCTGTGCAGTTGCAACTTTTCTTAGAAAACATTTTAAGTATTCTGATAAACATATTGTGAGGAACTCACTCTGAAACTCCAGGAAATGGCATCCCAAACATCTTTTATTTATTTTTAAAAGCTAAAAAAATGCAAAAGAAAAGAAAAACAGTAAAAGAAAAGTATTTTCCCCTCACAGACAAATGTGATTTTGTGGCGCTATTACTAGAGGCCAGGGAAAGCAACATATGTATGCCCCTGACCTGACCAGAGGAACACTGGTGCCAACCAATGACAGGGAAAAAGGCTCGAAACTCCTACTGTCCAGTATTCTAGTAGCACTGTCGCTGATCACTAGCTCCTTCCTTATTCAAGGCTGGAAGTGAGGACTCCCTGTAAACAACTGGTAGCTTCATAGTAGGTGGGGAAGAAGATGATGAACCCCTGAGCAATTCTAGCATTACCTGAAATTCATTCTTTATGCCATGACAACCCTAGAGGGAGAGAAAATGGAGGGTGGGACACTGAAGTTGAAAGAAGAGGAAAGGAATCTATAAGGAGGAAAGGGCCAAGGAAAGAGAAAGAAAGGACAAAGGGAAAAGGAGAGGAATGTGGAAGTGGTGACCAAGGGAAAAGAATGAGGAGGAATGTCAAGGAGAGAGAGAGAGAGGAGTGCAGAGAAATAAAGCATGAGAGGTGAAGTTTGGGGACTTTCTTCTCTGCTTATGTTCTTCTTTTATTAAGAGAGCTTTAACACACTAAAGAAATTGAATGCACAAATTACATTATTGCATCTTTAAGATTTTGAAGTTAAACACAAAACAGTCAGGAAATGCAAAATTAAGCAGCTGATTGCACATAGCTGTTTGGTATTTTTTGAAGACTATTTCATAAGAACATAAGAATGGCCACGCTGGGCAAGACCAATGGTCCATCTAATGCATTATCCTGTCTTCTGAGAGTGGCCAGTGCCAGATGCTTTAGAGGGAATGAACAGAACTGGAAAATTATCTAGTGATCTATCCTGTCATCCTGTCCTACCTCCTGGCTTCAGAGGGTTAGGGACACCCACAGCATGGGGTTGCATCTCTGATCATCGTGTCTAATAGTCATTGATGGACCTATCTTCCATGAACTTATCTAATTCTTTTTTGAGCCCAGTTATACTTTTGGCCTTCACAACATCCTCTGGCAACAAGTTCCACGGGTTGACAATGCATTATATGAAGAAGTACTTCCTTTTGTTGGTTTTAAACCTGACACTTATTAATTTTTTTTAATTATCTATCCCTTTCCTAAGGGTTCCTTACATTCTGTTAGCTTTTTCGACATTGATATTGAGCAAATGTTTTCAGAGAACTATCCACAATGACTCCAAGAACTCTTTCTTGAGGGTAACAGCTAATTTGGACCCCACTGTTTTGTATGTATAGTTGTGATTTATGTTTGCCAATGTGCATTAGTTTGCATTTATCAACACTGAATTTCATCTGTCATTTTGTTGCCCAGTCATCCAGTTTTGTAAGATCCCTTTGTATCGCTTGCAGTCAGCTTGGACTTCACTATCTTCAATAATATGTATCACCTGCAAACTTTGCCACCTCACTGTTTACTCCTTTTTCCAGCTCATTTATTAATATGTTGAACAGCACTGGTCCCAGTACAGATCCCTGGGGAACCCTGCTACATCGCTCCACTGTAAAAACTGACCATTTATTTCTACCCTTTGTTTTCTAGTTCACCTGCTAAAGATACGCCTTAATAAGTAGTGTGCCCATTATGGGCAAGTTAATTTTGCAACACAAACCTTAAATTCCTGATTTGATTGTGCTTAAATTCACAACCTTGATATTGCATTGATATAGGTTTTTGCAAATTCTGTTTGCCTTTAAAAATATTCTGCTTTAAAAACAACAAAAAATATTGCCTATAATGGATAACGATAAGGAAACTTACAATGATAGGGAATCTCCAGTGTTTGTGTTTTGATAAGATGCATATCAAACAAAGAGTACTGTATTGCTGTACATAACAGAGCAGGGTAGGAAACTGGTTTCCCATCTGGACAGAATTTCTCAGATTTCAACATTTTTTCCCATCCTGAATTGGGACAAAATGTCAGAATCTTGAAAATTTTTGTGAACTAAAACATTTGAAAAAAATTCAGTTCAGGTCAATTGAAGTGCTTTGTTTCGGTCATTTCAAAATGTTTCATTTTGATTTTGACTTTTTACATTTTGTTTTACTATAATGTAACTTAAATTTCAAAACAAAGTCAACAACACTTTTCCTTTTGAAAATATCAAAACATGATATTTCAATGGCATATATATTTTTTCCCAAAATAAATTAAAATGGGAAATTTGTCGAAAGAGATCTTCTGTCAAAAGTCTGGTTTTGATGAATTGCAATTTTTGGATGAAAAACTGTTTCACTGAAAATTTCCTGACGAGCTCTATTACATAACAACATGCCATGGTTAAACTTCAGTGAGCAAATTATGTCAGGAAATCACTTGTAACAAAGCCTATTGGTATCCAATTTGCAGCAAGCATTCTCCAACTGTAAGATGTGTGATAAATCTTATTTCTCTTGCAGAGACAAAGGATATATTATTGTAAAAGAAAAGCAATTAAGAAATTTATCATAGTGAAAATACTGGAAATGCTGTTTAAATACTCCATTTTGTTTAAAATTCACATGCTTGTAAATCCTTTAAGATTCCAGTCTTCAGTGCAACATATAGATTTTGATTCAAGTGCATATTTCAATAGAGAACTGAAGAAAATATTTCATTACTAAATCAATACCAGCATCTGATGGAAGCTGTTCACCTTTAGCATAATGTAGACTTATTTTTCATAGGTAAGTATTTACATTGTTTACTCAAAAATACAACTGATCTACTAGATAAAGTTAATGTGCACAGAAACATAATAGAACTATACTATAATTAACAACCATCACATTTCATTGACACAATGGTAAAGCAGATGGGCTCAGAACTGCCAATTAAGACCTCAGTTTTTTAGGCCAGATTCCAACCATTGTGCTAAATCAGCATCTTTGCCAGCTGATCCGTTGAACCAGTGACATTGGCGGTAAAAATGATTCCCTCATCTATTTCTACCAGAGTTAAGACAGCCCTTGGAAAGACAGAAGATGCAATTTGGGAACAGAAGGAAAGGGGGCAGATGCTAATTTAAACTAGAAGAGATCACAGGGTTAGAGGACATGTTCAAACCAGTCCCCCAGCCAGATAAAGAGGAGAAATAGGGTAATATGGAGACAAAATCATTAAAACAAAGTTCCACAATTGCTTTATGTTTAATTAGCGTGTGTTGCATATTCACTGTACTTTGCACTGTAAAGGAAATTAATTTTTCTCTGATTTGTGCAGATCCAGAAACCCCATACTTCATTATTTTTAAAAGGGTTCTAACAGACATAGGGTTATGTGACAATAAGGATTCACCAAGTCATTCTTTGGGCTTCTTTGCAAAATTACGTTACTGTTATGAAATACCAATATCACTTTTGAAAACACCTGCCGTTTTCTACATTTCTTCATTGCTCTCAGTTACAACATATTAAAGAACTCTGGACTTAGTTCAGCAAAGCACTCATGCATAGGCTTACATCTCACTGAAATCAATTGGACTCATGAAGTCAATGGGATTTAAGCATATTTTAAGTGCAGTGCTGAATGAGGACCTCTGTGCACACAGATGCATATCCAAACCTTTCTTTAAGCTCCTAGCAGTCACACTGAGTGAGTTTGGATTTCTAGATATTTATTTCCACAAGTGTAATGACTATTGCGATGAACTTGGGTGCCTCACATAAAATTAATTACAAGAGAAATAATTTCCCATGTACTAATCAAATAAGTGGGTATCGTTAATACTTAATGGCCACATCAGTCTGACAGTGATCCCTCCTTAATGTCCCATAAATGATTTGCCAAAGTCCTAGCTAAATAAATACACTTTAAATAGTGGCAAGAAAGAGGCCAGATTCTGGCATACTGTCAAATTCCACATCACTAACACTGACTTTCTAGAAATATATTTTACTTTATCATATTATTTCAGAAACCACTTTACAAGCTGTAAAACCAAAGTAGCAGAATTTGCAACTTCCCTATGACCTAACAGTGACTAGAGAAAATGTATACACTATGTTCATGGACAATAGTACAAAACTGTCCAAAACAACAGCACTGAAAAACATACAGAACCCGAGTCTAGTATAAACGCAGATAGTACCACCGATGCTCCATCAAGATGTATATTCTTTTAACATGTCTATCTTGTTTCTTGAGAAACTTTCAATAAGGTATAACTTGTAAGTAGCAGAATGTCTTTTGCAAAAGACTATGGACTTACCTGCTTTCTCTTTGCTCCGCTTCTGAGACAACACCTGTAAGAAATAATTTTTAGTTTAGCAAGAACACATTTTCCCAAAAGGCTCAAGATATAGTTTTATGACAAAAGTAAGAACAGACTTGAAAACATCGCCATCTTGTTTAGGTCAGTACAACCCATAACTTTTAAATTAAAGGCCCTGGGGACAAGATAAGCTTAATTTTCACCCAATTTATGTAAAACCAAAAGACTGAACTGATCCTTCTGGATACCAAGAAGATTCCAGATGAGAACTTCATAGAATCTGCTGTTTGCTTGAGATGCAGCCACTTCCATATCTTGCTATTGTGCATTCTTTGGTCCCGCTACATGATAATCATCTGCACCTCTATCTCAGAAGCACTAAACTGCTACATTGCCTCATCCGTTAAATGCTGCCTCTCCAGCCTTGATGAGGATCACTCCATACAAACTTAACTTAAAAAAATTTATCCTCAGCTCTTAATTTGTATACAAGTTTTACTGAAACACCAGAAAGCTCCTCCCTTAAATACAAAATGTAATCAAATTTTTTACTTTCAGAATAGAAAAAAAAATCACTCTTTCTAGGTGAGGCAGCATGGAGTTGTTTTCCCATCCTAGGAAATACTGCAAGACAATTTTACTTTGTAAAAGCTCCATTATGATCACAGTTTAAATTTTGTACAGCAAAAGTGGTCAAGGCTAGGTTGGGTTTAGCTTAGCATGGGAGTGAGATTTAACATTTGGTTAATGTATTAGCTAACTCTGACCTAACCTCAACCACTTTTAAACCACGTGGACAGAGTTGGGTTCTAATTAACCATGTTTACTAATTACATACAAACATACACAGCCTAGCTACATATATACACTGATACTCTGTTAGGTCCTGGGAGCTTCTACAACAGAAGACAAGGATGCCCTCTAGAGGGCTCAAACTATTTAAAGGGATACTACCCAATTCCTATGCAGTACAGGCGGAAGAACTAGATGGCTGTAAACTCAATCCAGTGATTTAGGTGATGGTGCTCAATTGGAGACAGCAACTGGAAGCAATGTTGAGATAATATCACTGTTATCACTTATATATGCAATGTAGGGATCCTTGTTAAATCCCCAAAAGCTGTTGGACGATGAGATACAAGCAGTGGCCAGAACTCTTTTCTGCTTACATTTGGTTAGAAGGTTGCAACCTCTTCTGGAGCTGAAATTCATTCCCATTATCTAGGATTTTGTCAACTCAAGATCAGACTATAGCAATGGAATGAAAGCTTAAGTCTATGCAGAAATGGAAGCTGGTGCAGGGTGTGGCCACCTGCTTTTGGAGCAGTGTGTCTCACTGGGAGCATGGAAGCACATTATACCAGCACTTTATGATCTGCAATGAGCTTCTAGATGAAATCTGAGGTGTTTATGTCAGCCTGTAAAACCCCTACATGGCCTTAGACTTGCCTGCTTAACAGAGCACTGTTTTCCTTGAGCCATACTCTCACAGAAGCAATCAGCAGAGGTGGTCAAGCTAGAGACTTCCTCAGTTTCAAATGGTCAGCACTGGTGGTATTCTCCATAAAGAGCCCTCAACTTTGTAATTCTCACCTACCTCTGGGCAAGGTCTGAATTAGGGCAAGGTCTATCTATGTTTCAAAGCTGTTGGAGAAAGTTGAGATGTATTTGGGACTGAGGTCAACTATCTAATACCTGGTTAACTTTGTTGTTTAAAGTGGGGATAAACTGCTAGATTTTATTTATTTTGTTTAGTTCATGCTTTTAAATTAGTCAGAGCACCTAAATCCAGGAATAAGTACTTTCTCAGTGTGTATAAATCATCCTCAGTTTTAGTGTTCTAGCATAGCCCTAGGGGCACCAGTTATTTTACAATCAAGGTCAGGCTACAACAACTTCCAATGTCTTTTTAGAACAGCATACAACAAAAGATGCAAATTGTAGTTGGAGCAAACCCAGATGGCAACAGAAATCTGCCAGATTAAAAGTGATTTATGGAAATAGTAATAGTAAGGCACTATATAACTGACTGCATAACAAAATACATTTGTTGGAGCACTAGCATCCCATCTGAACTGCATGCCAATATCCAATCAAATCCACAGAAAGCATGGACTAGGCTAGTGCAAGGTTCCAGCACCTGCTGTTCTGAATAATAGAGAAATAATTCACTAACAACTCCAGCTGTAGTAATTTTGCAAGTGGAAGTGTTAAATAGAATCCAAAGACAAATATCTTGCATTGATTAAACCATTTACTTGAGCTATAAAAAACAGAATACAGATAGACATTGGCCTCAGTCCTCCTCTTGTACCACTTTTACACCAGTGACCTCAATGGATTCACTCCTAATTCACCTCAGAGAGGAGCTTCAGACCCACTTTGTTTTATGATCACAGGACATTGATAAAGTCTGGTTTATGGAATCTGAGAAATGTATGATCAAGGGTGGGGCTCCAAGTTAATTTGGGGCCACTGTGGAATTAAGTTAAACTCAGAGTTCTTGGATTTCTAGTTCCTAGAAAAGGAAAGGACATGTAATATGGGAAACTCGAGTGGGAGGTCATTCTCTAGCTCTGTCTTAAAGCACTTGGAGTATTTGTGTCCGTTATCGCTCTGCTCTGAGAACAGCCAACAATTTAGTAGACAGCTCCTTGCCTGTTGGGTCTATTGTCTGAGAACATTGATCCCTGCTCCACTGGCAGCTGTGTCTAGTATGATCTCTGCTAGCTCACTCTTGGCAAAGTCCTGGCTGCCGGGCCTTTCCCAAACCATGCTAAGCAGGAGAGAGAAAAGTCTTGGTTCAGCAAGATACTTTAAAACAGGTATAACTTTAAGCATGTGATTGGTCCCATTGAAGCCACCTTTCTGAATCAGCGAAATAATATTTGGGGTGTTTGGCAAAAGAGAGAAGGAAAGATGAAGATTCACAGTGTGTGGGGAGGTAAAGAAAAGGAGATTGTGTAGATGCATCCCCCACCTCAAGAATAATCCAAAATCCTAAAGATAGCCCTGAAAGCAATTTCACATATATAGATTATGCAAACAAACAATTAAGATTATGTAGAATTGAGGCTAGGAGGAGATATAAATCCATCAATGAAAACAGATCAACATGGTCATCAAATTTTTTTTCCCTCAAATATACACATGATCTCTGACATGCATAAATAGTGTGGGCATGAAACCCACACACTACAACTGGATTAGATGATTTAATAATGTAAGATTTTGTCCTAGTAAGCTTCTCGTCACATAAAAGCTTTTTTTGACAATGAAAATGACTATGAAATGGGAACTCTAATGGACTCAGGATTATTGTAATCTGCAACAGCACAATTATTCTGCAATGCTAGCCAGTCCTGTAACTTCATCTGCTGCTTTCACAGAAATAAAAATGACAGTTGTGTCCAAGACTTTTCTGTCTCACAGAATCCAGATATCTGCAGCATGCAGAATTTTTTACCTTGTGCAACAACAGAAAATGGAATTGAAGTTAATATTTTAGGCTGGGATTTTAAAGGAGCCTAAGGAAGTTAAACACCCAACTCCCATTGAAATTCAAAGTTCATTGAAACTCCCTGGAAAATTCAAAGTTCAGTTCTAAAAATCCAGAAAATTGTAAATTTTGCCTGCAAGTACAAAAGTAGAATTAGTCACTGTATATAATTTCAAAGGCTTCAGGGTAATTTTATCATTGAAGAATGGATTTAAAAATAATTTGTTCTTTATTAATAAAGATCTAAATACAGTTTTCTCTAGTATAATATTTTAATTGGTAAGGTGAAAGACAAATCCTAAAAATAAATCTTTGTACTAAATTACTCGTCTCTTAAAACTTGAACATAGCCTCCACTATTATGACCTTTTTTCCACTACAAATGTTCTCTTCAAGTTCTTCCCCTGGATTTTCTCCAAGTCCAGATCAACTGTCAGAGAAGACCAGATTTATATGGCTCTTTATCCTCTACCTACTACTACTTTGTATATATTCTGATGCACTGAATCATGCAGATATGTAATAGAATGTTTTTAATAAACCATGTACTGGGGACAGTGGGCCAGCTCGTGTATTCATCATTGACATGAAGCAGAGACGTGGGAGCCAAGGCAACATTTAGTGCTGGTGTAGTGTTTGAAGTGTTGATCAAATAGAAATGTAGCTGAAAAGGACTTAAAAATTGTCACTCCGAAATAACCTGTTAATTAGAGGGAAAAAAGGTTTACAATAAATTGAAACAGAGTAACAATAAAGTCTATAATGATGAATACCACTTTTAACAATATTAAAACTGTCATCAAAAGAAAAACAAAGTGAATGTAGTTTATACTAAAAGAGCAGCTGTTTTAGTAAATTATAATTTATCACGTTTAAACATCAAAAAGTTCTCTGATTAATGTACAAAATGGAATTATGCTGATTTTCAGCAGTTGATAATCTGGCTCAAACTTCCCAAAATTATAACAATAGAGGCTAGATCCAAGTTTTAAGAGCCAAGGCACATTTAGTACAAGGATTTACTTTTAGTGCATCAGGAACATCTACCTGCTATCAGTAAAAGCAGCATAAGCAGAAAGTACTCCAAAAAAGGGGTTTTATTAATCCCTTTCATCATACCTGTCACAACTGACTTGATTCTTTCTGTGACTTGCTGCTCTAATATTGTATTTGATTTGGTGGTTTTGTCTTGCTTTCAGAAACACTGCTTCTCTCTTACCATCACTTTGCAATACTTTTCAGAAGATCAGTCTTGATAAGCAAAAGGCTAACATGGCACATTTCACTTAATGCTGTTCCTTATGGATCTTGTTAAGTGGGGTTTAGTATCATCCCACATGCCTCTGGCCTTGACCTATTTGGCTGATGCAAGGGAATGAAGTCAAAGTTATAGGAGGATAGGGATGGCAGACACGAATGGTTAACTGCTTTGTCTGCTAAATTTGGACCCAGTCTGAATACAGTTTCAAAGTATTTAAATTATGTAACTAGTAGTAAAGCTTTTTTTCTCTTGCTTGTATGTTGGCATAATGTTCAATACACTGTATTACTCCATATTTGTTCAAGATACCACTATAATGTGTTTATTCTGGAAACAAAATGTTCCTGTGTTTACAACAGATTCACAAATTCCAAAAGGGGTTGATAGAGAATGATCGAGAGTGACTAGTTGCATCAGGCAATATCTGTTATTGGACCAACTTCTGTTGGTGTGAGAGACAAGCTTTTGAGCTTACACAGAGCTCTTCTTTATGTCTGGGAAATGAATTCAAAATATCCCTGCTAAATACAAGGTTTGAACAGATTGTTTGGCATAAGCAGTGAACACATATTACAAGGGACCATTCTCCGACACCATCTATTATAAAGAATTCAGAGAAGACCCCACACCACATTTGACCCAGGAATTTAAAGATATCATCAAATCCTTTCCTAAACAACTCCAAGAGAAACTCTACAAACACATCCCCCAGGAATCCAACCCAAGGACCTTCTACATACTTCCTAAGGTATGTACACAAACAAGGGAACTCAGGCAGACCCATCATATCTGGCCACAGCACTCTTACTCAAGGAATACCAGGACTCATAGAAACCATCCTCAAACCACTCCCTATACACCAACATCCCTCAAAATGAAACTCAAAAAGCCCCATAATAAAAATCGGTATTGCATGTTCACTCTCACTCCGTCTGTCAGCAGAACGTATCCACACTTGGGGCCCTAGCATCAACAGCGTGAGCTGTACACTGTGGGTACCTATCCCACAGTCCAGCTCAACACCTTCTGCCGCTAGGTCTTGTGGGAAGGCAGAGTAGATTACGGTACATCTTGGGACTGGGCTCAATGTCTCATGATGCATTGCTTTCTGTCCCAGAATTCCATGGGCTTCTGGCTTTCTTTTGTGGCATTTTTCAACGGCCCTTCTTTGCTGTGCACCCCAGCATCTTTGTGAGAAGGGATGGATCTCACACTACTCTCCTATGCTTTGATAACTGTCATGAAGACATCGTGGATGGCAGTGCAGTTAATCATGAAGTTCCTAACTGAAGACGACTCCCAGTTGCCTGACATGGTGCATGATATGAATAGGAGCAACTTTAGATTGCTCTTGGCATTCACAGAACAGTTGCAGAGGGTGGACCATTGCTTTTCGGCTTGGGAAATAAGCACTGAATGGTGGGATCATATCATCATGCAAGTGTGGGATGATGAGCAGTGGCTACAGAATTTTCAGATGTGGAAAGTTACCTTCCGGGAACTGTGCGGCGCTCGCTCCAGGACTGCGGCACAAGGACAGCAGAATGAGAGGTGCCTTATTGGTAGAGAAGCTTGTGGCAATCGCGGTGTGGAAGATGGTGACTCCAGACTGCTACTGGTCGGTCGCAAATCAATTTGGAGTTGGGAAGTCGACTGTTGGGGCTGTGTTAATGCAAGTGTGCAGGGCAATTAATTGCATCCTGCTACGAAGGACCATGACTCTGGGAAATGTGCATGAAATAGTGGATGGCTTTACAGAAATGGGTTTCCCTAGCTGTGGAGGGGCAATAGATGGCGCACACATTCCAATTTTGGCACCACACCATCTTGTGATGGAGTACATCAATAGGAAGGAGTACTTCCTAATCTATCTATGATTCTATGATTCTCCATGGTGTTGCAGGCACTTTTAGATCACTGTGGGCGATTCACTGACATCAACGTGGGGTGGTCCGGGAAGGTGCATGATGCACACATCTTCAGGAACACTGGCCTGTATAGAAAGCTACAAGTGGGGACTTTCTTTCCAAACCAGAAGATTACAGTGAGGGATATTGAAATGCCGATAGTGATCCTGGGAGACCTGGCATACCCCCTACAGCCATGGCTCATGAAACCTTAAACAGGAAACCTGGACAGAAGTACGAAGCAATTCAAGAACAGGCTGAGTAGGTACCAGATGACAGTGGAATGTGCTTTTGGCAGATTAAAGGTGTGCTGGTGATGCCTTTATGGCAGGTTAGACCTCAATGAGGATAATATTCCCATGGTCATAGCCGCGTGTAATCTTTGTGAAGCTAAGGGTGAAAGGTTTGCTCGGGGATGGAATGTTAAGGAAGACTGCTTGGCTGCTTATTTTGAGCAGCCAGATACCAGGGCCATCATAGCCCTTTTCGCACAGCCTCAAGAAATCTGCCTGTAGGTATCAAAATTCCTACGGCTCAAGCGCAGCTGGGACTGCACAGCCTCATCTCCCCAGATACTGAGCAGATTCAGCAGCTCTGCAGTGGTCCAAGTTGGGTGGGGCCTGCTGCAGTGTCTGGAGAGGGGGAAGGGAGTACACCATGGGTGCAGTTTTAGAGGGGCAGGGAGGCATTGGCCCCCAAACACAGGCAAGGTGTGGTGTGTAGGAGGGCGTGTGCATGCAGAGTCACTTCCAATGCCTTCCCCCATTTCTGCGAGTGCCAAGCCGCTCTGCTCTGCCTGGGTGGGAGGTGTCTGTCCTCAAGAGTACCATTTAAGGGGGGAAGGGGGCACTATCCTGCCCCCCACTATAGTAAAAATCTGGGGCAAAATTTGTCTCTCTCATCCCTCCCTTGCACCCATGCATCCTTTATCCAAAATACTCATTTAGCACTGAAGATAAATAGGTGTTAACAAAATCAGACAAAACACAGCGTTTTTCAAAGGGTGATTTAAAATCCCTTCCTCTCTCCATTGCTCAGTTTTTTTGTCTCTTGACTAGTGTCCTTATCATTTCACTAGTTCTCCTGATATCATAGGCTTTGCCTGGACTAGCATTTGTCCTCCTTTTGTAATTGTTTGCCAATTGCTTGTTAAGTGATTGTAAATGCTAATCTAGACACAAACATTTGCAGGGTATCAGGACATGGGAGCTTAGCCTTGGGCAAACCACAAAACTTTGTGCTTCACAACAAACATGTGGAGAGCCTCAGGCTATGTCTACATTTGCAGTTTCACAGGTGATAGGGAACCGGTAAAAGAAAAGCACTGGTTTGTGTTCCCACTTACTTCCACAGGTGCCAGATCGTGTTCACATTTGCAGCACTTCCATCGCCATGAGAGCAGCACACTGAGGGCAACTATCCCACAGCGTAACTCTCTCCATTTTGAGGATAGGTCTTGTGGGAAGGAGTGGGGGTGATTGCAGGGCATCCTGGGTTCCTGCACAGCCTCCTCTCCCCAAACACTGATCAACTCCAGTAGCTCAGCATTGCTCCAAGCAGGGGATCATTTGCTCTGTGGAGCAGCCATTGTCACCTGGCCAGACGATAAGTGAGCACTTGCCAAGAAAACAAGAAGGGGAGTTTCAAGTTCCCGGGGCTTTTCAGGGGGAGGGGCAGACGTCTGTTTACCTGGCGTCAGCACAGCAGAGCTGCTGGCCAGAGTGGTCACCTAGGTGTTGTGGGATACGTTGTGTAAACAGGAAGAATGTGACTTCACTTGCACATCACCACAAAAGTATCACCAGTAAGAACTGTACCCCTCTCGTGGAGGTGGTTTTCTGTTTGCGGTGAAACTTCTGAGTTTTGCCACAAAAAGTCATTGGCAAGTGTAGACGCTCCCACATTTTTTTCACAAAAAAAGGGACTTTTGCGCTTTAAATGGCAAATGTAGACATGCCCTAAGGTTATCAACATAATTAGCATTTACAATCAATTAGCTCAAATTATAACAGGACCACCCACTAGTCTAGACAAAGACAAAGCATGAGTCCCCCAGGCTAGGCAGGACTTGAATTTTTAATATAAAAGGAGACAACATAAATGTATCTTCCCTTCCCAAAAACCCCAAAACAAACAAAGTACAACATAAAACGCCTAGGCCCCCAAATCTGCATGCCTTCTTTACACATCAGAAGAAAATCAAACAAAGGCACAGTCTCAGTTATTGACTCTTTACAGATCACCTTTAAAAATGAAATTTTCCTTTACGTTCCTAATTCTCCAAAATCAGGGTAACTGCTGATTTTGTGGGGCTGAAAGACTGGATCTGGGTAAGAAAATTTGTCCCTTTTCACCATTGCATGTACATATAGAACAGAGTGCTGGGAGCACAAAAGAATAGGTTAGGGTAAGAGAAAGATGATTAGGGGAAAGAAGCCCTCAAAAAACCCTTGTCTTGAAAACAGCCACAGGGTTCAGTAGTCAAAATTTTTGAGGTCGTTTAAGTGAGATACAGTCCCACTAAAAAAATAATGTAACATCCAAATTTTACACTTCTTATAACTCTCTCTTTAAAAACCAAAAAAACCCCAAAAAAACCACATACTTGGGGCTCAAACTATGTCATAGAATCATAGAATTCAAGATCAGAAGGGACCATTATGATCATCTAGTCTGACCTCCTGCAAGATGCAGGCCACATAAGCCGATCCACCCACTCCTTAAGCAAGCGACCCCTGCCCCATGCTTCGGAGGAAGGCAAAAAACCTCCAGGGCCACTGCCAATCTACCCTGGAGGAAAACTCCTTCCCGATCCCAAATATGGCGGTCAGCTGAACCCCGAGCATGCGGGCAAGACTCTCCAGCCATACCCTCTGGAAAAAGGCTAACAATATCCTATCATTGACCCATTGTACTAATTACCAGTGTGGCACTTAATTGACCTATTGACTAAGCCCGTTATCCTATCATACCATCTCCTCCATAAACTTATCTAGCTTAATCTTAAAGTCATGGAGGTCCTTCGCCCCCACTGTTTCCTTCGGTAGGCTGTTCCAGAATTGCACTCCTCTGATGGTTAGAAACCTTCGTCTAATTTCAAGCCTAAATTTCCTGACTGACAATTTATATCCGTTTGTCCTCGTGTCCACATTAGCACTGAGCTGAAATAATTCCTCTCCTTCCCTGGTATTTATCCCTCTGATATATTTAAAGAGTGCAATCATATCTCCTCTTATCCTTCTTTTGGTTAAGGAAAACAAACCGAGCTTCTCAAGTCTCCTTTCATACGACAGGCTTTCCATTCCTCGGATCATTCTAGTGGCCCTTCTTTGTACCCGTTCCAGTTTGAATTCATCCTTCTTAAACATGGGAGACCAAAACTGCACACAATACTCCAAATGAGGTCTTACCAACGCCTTATATAACGGGACTAGCACCTCCTTATCCCTACTATAAATACCTCGCCTAATGCATCCCAAGACCGCATTAGCTTTTTTAACGGCCACATCACATTGCCTACTCATAGTCATCCTACGATCAACCAGGACTCCTAGGTCCTTCTCCTCCTCCGTTACTTCCAACTGGTGCGTCCCCAGCTTATAACTAAAGTTCTTGTTAGTCATCCCTAAATGCATAACCTTACACTTCTCACTATTGAATTTCATCCTGTTACTAATACTCCAGTTTACAACGTCATCCAAATCTCCCTGGAGGATATCCCGATCCTTTTCCGAATTTGCAATACCTCCCAACTTGGTGTCATCCGCAAACTTTATCAGCCCACTCCTACTCTTTGTTCCCAGGTCAGCGATAAATAGATTGAATAAAATCGGACCCAAAACCGAACCTTGAGGAACTCCACTGGTAACCCCCCTCCAACCCGACAGTTCCCCCTTCAATACGACCCTCTGCAGTCTCCCCTTTAACCAGCTCCTTATCCACCTCTGGATTTTCATTTCGATCCCCATCTTTTCCAATTTAACCCGTAATTCCTCATGCGGTACCGTATCAAACGCCTTACTGAAATCAAGATATATTAGATCTAACGCATTTCCCTTGTCTAAAAAATCTGTTACTTTCTCAAAGAAGGAGATCAAGTTGGTTTGGCACGATCTACCTTTCGTAAATCCATGCTGTAATTTGTCCCAGTTGCCATCGGCCTCATGCTCCGTAACCACTCTCTCCTTTAAAATTTTTTCCATGACTTTGCATACTACAGATGTTAAACTAACAGGCCTGTAGTTACCCAGGTCACTTTTTTTCCCCTTCTTGAATATAGGAACTATATTAGCTAATCTCCAGTCAAACGGTACAACCCCCGAGTTTAGAGATTTATTAAAAATCATCGCTAACGGGCTTGCAATTTCACTCGCCAATTCCCTTAATATTCTAGGATGAAGATTATCCGGGCCACCTGATTTACTTCCGTTTAGCTGTTCAAGTTTGGCTTCTACCTCAGATACCGTAATGTCTACCCCCATATCTTCATTCCCATCAGTCCCTCTATCACTATTCCTTAGCCCTTCATTAGCCTCATTAAAGACCAAGGCAAAATATTCGTTCAGATATTGTGCCATTCCAAGATTATCCCTAATCTCCACTGCGTTTAAAGTTTTAAGCGGTCCCACTTCTTCCTTCTTGGTTTTCTTCCTATTTATATGGCTAAAAAACCTTTTGCTATTGGTTTTAATCCCCTTCGCTAGGTCCATCTCCACCCGGCTCTTTGCCTTTCTCACTGCTTCCCTACACCCTCTGACGTCAATAAGGTAGGTTTCTTTGCTGATCCCTCCCATTTTCCATTCCTTGTACGCTTTCTGTTTTTTCTTAATCACCCCTCTAAGACGCTTGCTCATCCAGCTCGGTCTAAAACTGCTACCTACAAGCCGTTTTCCCTTTCTCGGGATACATGCCTCTGACAACTCCTGCAACTTCAACCTGAAGTAACCGCAGGCGTCATCTGCCTTTAGATCCCTAAATATGTTAGTCCAATCCATTTCCCTAACTAGTCACCTTAATTTAGTAAAGTTAGCCCTTTTGAAATTGTATACCTTAGTCTCAGATGCAATTTTGATTATCCTCCCATTTATTTTGAAACGAATTAGCTCATGATCACTCGAGCCAAGGTTGTCCCCTACAACTATTTCCTCAACAAGGTCCTCGTTACTCACCAAAATCAGATCTAAAATGGCATCCCCCCTCGTCGGTTCAGCAACTACTTGATGAAGGAATTCATCAGCTATCACGTCTAGGAAAAGCTGAGCCCTATTATTATTACTAGCATTTGTTTCCCAATCTATATCTGGGAAGTTAAAGTCCCCCATGATCAAACAGTTCCTATTAGTATTTACCTCCTTAAAAACATTAAAGAGCTCTCTATCCATATCCAGGCTAGATCCCGGCGGTCTATAGCACACCCCAATCACTATCCCAGGGGAGGCTCTAGTAGTTTTCTTTCTAGTAGTTTTCATTGCCCAAACAGACTCCGTATTATCCATTGCATTGCTAGTTATTTCGTTACATTTCACCTCATTATTGATATACAATGCTACTCCCCCACCTTTACCTTTGCATCGGTCTTTCCTAAACAGCACATACCCTTCCATAACTGTACTCCAGTCATGGCTACCGTTCCACCATGTTTCGGTTATTCCTACGATATCCGGTTTCAATTCCCGGACCAGGAGCTCCAGTTCCTCCATTTTGTTACCTAAGCTTCTCGCATTGGTGAACAAACATCCTAATTTTTGCTGTTTGGCTCCTCTCACCCAACTTGGTAGGGACACAGTACTACCAGTATGACCTGTCGATCTAGTATCCGTCCCCCCCCTCCTCCTTACATCTAACCGTCTCCCTCTGGCTATATCTGTTGTTATCCTGTTGTTCTCACTCCCAATGTATAAATTTGGCGTGGAGAGCACCTGGACCTCTCCCAACTGTCTCCCCCCAGTGTCTAGTTTAAAGCTCTTTTAATCAGATGAGCCAGCCTCCCTCCTAGAAGTCTACTTCCTTCCCTACTTAGGTGGAGCCCATCCCGTGAGAACAGTTGTCTGTCCCCAAAAGCCTCCCAGTGCCCATACATCCCAAAGCCCTCCTTGTAACACTACTCCCTCAGCCAACTATTAATCGTCACGATCCTGTCACCCCTTTGGCGCCCTTCCCTAGGGACAGGTAGGATCCCACTGAAGATCACCCGAGCCTCAATTTCCTTGAGTGTCTTACCCAACCTGGCATAGTCTCCCTTGATCCTCTCTAGTGAGAATCTAGCCGTGTCATTCGTTCCTGCATGAAGGATGATCAAAGGGTTCTTACCTGCTCCTCTTAGGATCCTTTTCAACCTCAGGTCCACATCCCGTATTTTAGCGCCCGGTAGACAGCACACCCTTCTGTTCTCCGGATCGGCCCTGGTCACAGGCCTGTCCAACCTTCTCAGTATGGAATCCCCAATCACGTAGACCTGCCTTTGCCTGGGGACAGTGCGGTCCTCTAACCTATCCTCTGTCCCCCCTGGTTGCAAGCTCCTTCCATTCCTATCATCCCTTGTGGTTCCCCTTAAGCCATCCTGCATCCTCCCTGGGCCCACACTTGGTGCTGCCTCCATAGACTCCTCCCCTCTTCTATCGGACTAGCCGCTCTTCTCTTTTTCCTTGGCCTTCCACCGTCAGCTACCACCTGCTTTACCCCTTCCTCATTCTCCAGACCTTCGAAACTGTTCCTTAGCTCTATTTCTCCCTCACTGGCTCTCCTTTTTCTCGGCCTGCTTCTCACGGTCACATGCTTCCACCGCCCATCTTCCTCATCCGGCGGTCCCCCCTCACTGGCCTTAGCCCCTGCTTCCCCCTGTACCCCTGGGCATTCCCCCTCGGTCACTGCTTGCCATTGCTCCATCAGCTGCTCGAACCCCCTTCTATGCTCTACCAGAGTTTCTACCTGCAGCTCTAGGCCTTGGATCTTTTCCTCCAGCAGATCTATTAGGCGGCACTTCATGCATACATAGTACTGTTCTGGGTCCCCCGCTAGAACCATGTACATACCGCAGCTGCTGCATGCTCTCATCCTCGGTGTATCCTCCACTGCTTGGCTCATGGCTGTTGCTGTCTCAGCCTCGCTCGGCGTTCTTAACTGGGGAACACAGGAAACACGGTGCCGCCCCCTTCCACCTCCCACTGTAAACAACTCCCACTCAAACTCCCCTGTTGGCCGGCTCCTGGGCCGCTGCGATCAGCTGTGCCGCTGCCTGGCTGGGCGGCCGCTTTTATAGGCCCCCTCCTCCACCTAGCTCCGCCCCCTAATCAGGGCTCAGCACTCTGTCCCGACAGAGAGAGACACAAGCACCCCAAAGACAGACGCAAACACAAAATACCTGGCTCCTCCAATGGGAACTCCCACTCAAACTCCCCTGTTAGCAGCCCTGTTGGCCGGCTCCTGGGCCGCTGCGATCTCTTATCCTGATATTACTCTCTTGGGATAAATAGTGGATAATTTCCACCATCCACTTCCTTTTTGGGGAAGCAATAATTAAAATGCTATTTAGAGGCTGGGGTAAATTTAGGTAATTTGATCAAGAGGTTCCCAATATCTGTCCTCCCCCTGCATTATGAGCTTCTTTTAATTTTCAAAGTACTCTAAGATCCACATGCATAATGAGATTATCTAGGATATTGATATACCACAACAGAGGCAATGGTGCAAGTTTGGAGTAATTTGGTTCAGGCTTTCCTCAGATACTGTCTCTCGCAATAAGAAGAAGATATTAATATTCTATTTGCTCTAAAACCGACACATAGTGAGATTACCTTGTACAATGGTATTCCACAACTGAAACTGAGGTAGAGGGGAACTCCCATTGAAATAAATGGGTCATTTCACACCACCCAGACTATTGTGTTAGACTGTTCATTGTTTTGGAGTGTCCTAATTCATCTGAGCACACACCACTGAGGTGACTAGGCCATTCCACACATCAACAATACTCCTGTACTGCAGAAGGCTGTGCAGAGCCCCTTCCTTTATGCTAACTCCCTGAAGTAGATACAAAGTCTGGGGCTCCCTGCTATTCCTCTTGCTGCCTCCAGCTGGTAGATGTGCTCTCATAGCCCATCAGTTACCATTCTCCTTTCTTCCCATGGCCCTTCCAGCCCTACCGGGGGTTCGTGGGCACCAGGAGGAGGGCAGAGCTGGTAGCTAAAGGATTCCCCTTCCAGAGGTGCCCTCCAATCATGCCCCTCACTAACAGTTCTTCCTCAAGAAACAAGGGAAATTAACTGTCCAAAAATGTGTTTGATGCAGGCCTTGTTTATACTACGGTGCCATTGCCATCTAGACTGACCTTTACTTAGTATCCTCTTCAACTCAAGAACTGTGTTTCAGATTCCTGCTGGCACTGCCAGCCTGACATGCCTTCTCTGGCTTGTCAGATTGGGTTTATATCTGCTGGTGAACCCCAGCGACACTCATTAGACTGCTTCCCAGGCTGCTGAACTACCTGTGGTTCATTAATTTTATAGCAGTGTAACTCCACTGGTTTAATTGGGGTTGCTACTGATTTACACTGCTACAAGTGAGGAGAGAATCAGACATAGGGGCCGACTCCGTGGGTGCTCCGGGGCTCAAGCACCCATGAAAAAAAACAGTGGGGGTGGTCAGCACCCAGCAGCCACAGCTGTTCGGCTGGGTCGCCGTTCAGCTGGGCCGCCATTCAGCAGCTGACCTGGGGCCTTGAGGGAGAGGGAGGAGCAGGGGCAGGAAGAAGCAGAGCGAGGGCGGGGAAGGAGCAAGGGCAGGGCCTCAGAGAAGGGGGCAGAGTGGGGGTGGAGCACACACCAGGAACAATAAAAGTCAGCGTCTATGAACAACACTGCATAAAAGATCAAAAGCGTCAGCCATAAAGAAGAGCTGTTGGATACTACGAAGGAATATAATAGGGTTGGATACCTTCTTGATAAAGTATTGATGAAGAGCTTTAAGGATGCTTCTTCCAATTTTAAAGGATCAGGGGAACATTTATCAATTAGTTTCTCTTACCAAGAAGTCAGCAGCTTCAGGGTTTAAAGATGTATGATGTGAATTTCCTGGAATATATCATAATTATTTTACAGAGTTGTTGGGATTTCTAAATTTCATCTGTGGATACTGTTATGTAATTGTAACAAATCCATGGTGGATACGGGCCTAGGGCTTCACAGTTGTCATTATACTTGAAACTACCTAGCAACATCAGGGATAGAGTGAATAGATAATAGCAGCTAAGCAGATCTGATTCCATCCTGAAGAAGGCAGTGATGCACATCTCTCTTTCCACGCGTGCACGCGTACACACACACACACTTTTTTCTTTATAATAGATTTTACTAGTAGATGACATTTTAAAAATCTTATCTATGCTACTTACTTTGATATTGATCTAAAATAGCACAATGGAATTCAATAAAGACAAGTGAAAAGTACTCCAGTTAGGAAGGAAAAAGCAACTGCATAGCTACAAAATATTGGCTAGGTGGTAGTATTGCTGAAAAGGATTTGGGAATTATAGTGGATCACAACTGAATATGAGTCAACAATATGCTGCAGTTGTGAAAAAGGCTAATCTCACTCTGGGTAGTATTAACGGGAGTGTTGTATGTAGGACACGCAAGATAATTATCCTGCTCTACTGGGCACTTGTGAGACCTCAGCTGGAGCACTGTGTTCAAATCTGGGAGCCACACTTCTGGAAAGATATGGGTCAACTGGAAACAGTCCAGAACAGAGCAAAAAAAATGATTAAAGGTTTAGAAAACCTGACCAATGAGGACAGGTTTTAAAAAAAACTGAGCGTGTTTAGCCTTCAGAAAAGAAGACAAGTGGGGGGGAACCTGATAACAGTCTTCAAATATGTTAATGACGGCTATAAAGAGGATGGTGAACAACTGCTCTTCATGTACTTGGACTTTCAGAAAGCCTTTGACAAGGTCCCTCACCAAAGGCTCTTAAGCAAAGTAAGCTGTCATGGGATAAGAAGGACGCTCCTCTCATGCATTGGTAATTAGTTAAAAACCAGGAAACAAAGGGTAGGAATAAATGGCCATTTTTCAGAATGGAAAGACATAAATAGTGGTGTTTCCTGGGGGCCTGCACTGGGACCTATTAATAAAATATTCATAAATTATCTAAAAAAGGGTTAAATAGTGAAGTGGCAAAATTTGCCGATGATACAAAATTACTCAAAATAGTGAAGTCCAAAGCATATTGCGAAGCGTTTTAAGGGATCTCAATAAACATGGTGATGGGGCAACAAAATGGCAGATGAAATTCAAAGTTGATAAATGCAAAGTAATGCACATTGGAAAACATAATCCCAATTATACATACAAAATGATGGGGTCTAAATTAGCTAATACCACTCAAGAAAGAGATCTTGGAGCCATTGTCAATAGTTCTTTGAAAACAACTTCTCTATGTGCAGCAGCAGTCAAAAAAGCTAACAGAATGTAAGGAACCATTAGGAAAGGGATAGATTATAAGACAGAAAATATCATAATGTTACTATATAAATCCATGGTATACCCACCCCTTGAATACTGTGTGCAGTTCTGGTTACCCCATATCAAAAAAAGAGTTATTAGTATTGGAAAAGGTACAGAGAAGGGCAACAAAAATGAATAGGGGTATGGAACAGCTTCCATATGAGAGATTAAAAAGACCAGTCTTTTTAAGCTTGGAAAAGAGACGACTAAGAGGGGATATGATGGAGGTCTATACAATTGTGAATGGTGTGGAGAAACTGAATAAGGAAGTGTTGTTTACTCCTTCACATAACACAAAACACAAATAACACCCAATGAAATTAATAGGAAGCATGTTTAAAACAAATGAAAAGAAGTACTTCTTCAGACAACACATGGTCAACCTGTGGAACTCATTGCCAGGGGATGTTATAAAGTCCAAAATTATAATGAGGTTCAAAAAAAGAACTAGATAAGTTCATGGAGGATTAGTCCATCAATAGCTATTAACCAAGATGGCCAGAGATACAACCTCATGCTCTGGTTGTCCCTAGCATTTGATTGCCAGAAGCTGGGAGTGGATGACAGGGGATGGACCACTGGATGATTGCTTGCTCTGTTCATTCTCTTTGAAGCACCTTACATTGCCCACTGTTGGAAGACAGGATACTGGTCTAGATGAACCATTGGTCTCACCCAGTATGGGCATTCTTATGTTCATTGAAGGTAGGATAAGTAGTAATGGGCTTAATTTGCAACAACGGAGATTTAGGTTTATATATTGGGAAAATCTTTCTAACAATACAGCTATTTAGATTCGGGAGTAAATTACCAATAGAGATTATGGAATCCCTGTCACTGGACATTTTAAAGAATAGATTGGACACACACCTGTCAGGGATGGTCTAGGTATACTTTGTCTTGCCTCAGTGCAGGAGCTGGATTTGATGACCTCTCAAGGTCCCTTCTAGCCCTAAATTTCTATAGTTTTATCAATGTGCTTGCACACTGTTTTGTGAGAAGGAGGGAACAAGAGGAATCTAGTCAAACCCAAATCCTAGGCCAAAGGGACACCCTGAGAAAAGAGAGACAAAAATGACAGTTTGGTCTGAGAGAGGTCTTGAATTTTCCGTTAGCCCTCGGTCCTGAACAACCGTTTCCTTACAATTAAGTCCTTAATTCTGCCTCCTTTCAGCATGGTTGGTCTTGATGGCCACTGAGAGGTTCTCTTCACAAAGGTAACTAAGCAAGCTGACAGCCTATGGAGACTGAAAACATCTTGTTTATGATGCCATATCTCTTACACATCCCAGGAAATTGAAGCCTTATAGTGATCCGACATGGCAGTGTGTTACATTATTAGTGAAAATCATTGTTCTGGGCTCTTGGCTCTGCAGCAGAATTAAAGATTAATATGCTCAGAGCTGTGCTAATATCAGTTATGCTAAGAGCTGTGCTAGTATAATCAGTTATACTGTTGTATAAAAACGGACAGGAATAAAAATAGAAGTTAATTTCACTACCCTCCGCAATGTATGTGTGTAGGAGAGAAAATAAGGGGTTGCAGAGTCAGGAAGGGGAAGGATGAGGAAGGGATGTTGCCCAATGCAAATGGACAAAAATACTGGAAACAACAGAGCTGGTAAGTGAGCAAGGTGGAAGGATGCCAAACACCTCATCAAGAACCCCCAAAAAACAACCCACTGGCTTTTCACTCCCATGTAGAACATGGTCCACTTTGAACCACATCTGCACATCCAACAACAGATGCACCTACGCCCTTCATAAATGGGACTGAGACACAATCCTATTTGTGACTGCAGAAATGGGCTTCAAACTATGGAACACCTGGTCAACTAGTGTTCCAAGCCATCACATCCCAATGGTGTCTCTGCCATCCACTCCATGTCACCTGAAACAATCAGTTGGATTTCTAACCTGGACTTCGACATCTAACATTGCGTTTTTTAAGCCATATGAAAGAAGCAGCAGCTTGAACCACAGAAGTACTCTGCAGGTTGGAGATCAGACTGTGGGCTTATCTTCACTGCAGGTTAGCAAGGCCCTGCATCAATAGAAATGCCTGCAGATCATTAGCTTTACACCACAAGCTTTAAACAGTGTCCAGCTTTTTACTGCAAGGTTGTGATGGGGTTTTACACATCAGGCACCCAAGAAATATAGGAGGAGATAATGCAGGTGCTGGCAAGCACTTCAGCTGCTTACAGTTGCTATAAAGACTGGTGAAGGACCAGATGTTGCCCCTAGGAAGGGAGACTGAGCCAAGGAGTCAGACGGGCTTTGTGCAGGGTTGGTTGAAAGTTTTTCATTGAAACATTTTTGCAGTGTATATTAGATGGAAAAGGGTCCAATGTAGAGTCTCAGAAAATCAGTTACACTTTAACAGGCTGTATCCTGCCCTCTGCTGTTCCAGTACATAAGTGGGGGAGGCGAGAGTAAGGAAGCCTCTTCCCCTTGTGCATGAACAGGCAGGATCCCTCCAGAGAGGAGGACTATCAGACTAGCACACACCCACATCCCCTTGGGGCTGGACTGTAAATTAAGGAACTAGGGGACCAAGCTGACCAGTACAAATGCAAGTGCTTGCTGGGAGCAGGCAGAGGCACACTCTTACTACACTGAAGAGCAGCAATCTCTATTCCCCAAGCATTGCTCAAGACACCCTGGATGGCAGAAGTCCTTTTGTAGGGGATGTATTAGGCAGCATCACCGCTTCCCGCAATGTACCAACAAAAGCAGGATTTGTGAGTGGCTGTATGAATGTTAAGGCCAGTGTAAAATTTCTTTACTAGAGACCTATTTTACATCATTTTCAATTTGTATTCAGTTTTCTCTGATTGCCTATGTAGTTTCCTGTTTGTTTAGCAGTTGACAATAATGCTAGATTTTAAAATAAACATTTTTTTGATGTTACCTCTTTTGTTGGTTTCATGGCTCTGCCTTCCTCATGAAGAATGTAATGTATTCCAGCAATAGAGGCATCAAATATCTAAATTGGAACTGTCTTTCTAGTTCATAAATTCAAAGTGAACTCCTTATAAACCAAGTCCAGAAACTGCCACACAATTGGAAGTACCTAGTTTGCTCCAGGCCAAAAGAGAGTGAGCGCAGAAGTCAATTTTCTTGTGATGTACAGTATACAGTATTTAATAGTGGTTGTTTTACAAATAATCCTCTCTGCATCTGTTCAAGGACACTGAACTTTTGTGATAATTGAAAATTAATATTTTCACACTGAAAGTGCAAATTTCACAGTGCAACAACATCCATTGTCAGTAATGGATGCAGTTAAGTCTGAAGTGCTTCAGGCAGCAGACCAGGTGCAATTTAGATAGCTGCAATTTTTATCTCCAAGCAATACTTTGGATAGCTGTGATTCTTCGGTTAGGCAAGGGGGAGCATGCTGCAAACTCTTGATAACTCAGTATGGCAACTGTAAGGAGGTGAAACCAGCTGTGAAATTTTATGCCATACTGGGTAATGAGAATTCTTGCACCCAATAGGACCATATTATTGTCCTGATGCAGCACTGTGTAACTGTAAGTGCATGCGTAACTGTAACTGTAAGCGCATGCGTAGTCCAACTGAAGTCAATGGGGCTATTCACATGCTTCATGTTAAGCATGTGCTTAAGTACCAACTATATTTGTATCCAATACTATAAACAAAAGAGCTAAAAGCTGCATGCTTTAGGGCACAGCTTAACTGAGTCAGTGCATCTGTACATAACATGTACAAACCAATTCTCATCTTTATATCTCTAATACTGTTCAGATACACATTTAATAAGTGTTTAGAACATATGCTAAGGCCAACTCAAATCAACTTCAATACTGTTATTTTGTCTAATAGGCAAAAATCTTTCATGGCATGATTTGGATGAATATCTCTAATAAGTACAGAGTAAATTACAATATTTTGAGAACTGCCTAATTTATGATAAAAGACTTTAAAGATCTAGTTATGCAATCAAGCACAAATTCAAGGGTGCTAAAACAATGGAAAGAAAAAATATACTGTCTATTTCAGTGTATAATCTGAAGACCTGAAGAATAGCTCTGTGTAGCTTGTGTCTTTCACCAACAGAAGTTGGTTCAATAAAAGATATTACCTCACCCACATGGTCTCTCTAATATCCAGAGACCAATATGACTACAACAATACTGTTCATAATCTGATATCTGGATGGCAGCACAGCCTTCTGCTGTGGTTACTGCAGAGGACTCAGAGTCGGGAGACTTGGAATTAAATTTCCAACCTTCCTAAGAGATTTGGGTAGAATGGGAATCGGGCGTCCAAATCCCATAGGCATCTTTAACAATTTCAGCCTTGGTTTCTATTCCTGGATCTGCTGCTGGCTTGCTGCGTGGCATTTGGCAAGCCAACTAGGGCCTGATGCAATTCCCACTTAAATGAATGGTAGTCTTTCAACTGATGTTAAAAGGAGTTGGATTAGGCTTTAGAGTGCCAAGCACCTCAGCTCCCACTGAGACACTTGTGACTAACTCCCTTTGTGAATCTAGCCCCAATGCCTAACTTTGAGGCGTCTAGAAAACCACTGGGATGTACAAAGACTGAGCCAGGCACTCAGGCTCCATAGACAATGAATGGAGGGCGACAGGTGCCCAAGCATGGGATTCACAAAACCCAGCAAGCTAGGTGGCTTCCCACCTAAGATAGCCATTGGGAGAGACCAAAGAGAGAGGGTATGTTCTAATCCCTGCTCTCCCCGCTTGGAAAGTTTGGTGTCTAAATCTGAGCTGCAGGGAGGCACTGCTCTCTGCTCGGGATTCTCAGTTGTGAACCCTAACTCCTCTGGGAGTTAGGTGCCTAAGGCATTTCTTGAAAGAAGCAAAGAGGAGGAGGAGGAGCTCTCCTCATAACTTTTAGCTCAGTGGTTAGGGTACTTGCCTTGTGGGAGACATCCAGGTCAAGTTCCTCCTCCACCTGAGGAAAAGGGATTAGAACAGTGATCTGCCACCTCACAGGTGAGTGCCTTAACCACAGGGCTATGGAGTATTCTCATGTGGGGCTCCCTCACTCTCTCCTGTTGAATCTGTTCCACTGCTAACTAATCACTAAAGCAGTGTGACTGGATGCTGGGTCTCTCACGTTCTGGGTGAGTGCTCTAACCATCAGGTTACTGAGTCATCCTCATGCTCTCTCTCTGTCTCAGTGACTCTGAGCATGCCTACCGGATCAGGCCCCACAGGGAAGTTAGGCAGAGGAAAGCCTATCTTCCTCCTGTTCATGCATTGCACTGGGATTTTGGCATCCAGAGGTCCTACAGCGAGGCAGATGTGCGCAGGGCCGGCTCCAGGGGTTTTGCCACCCCAAGCAGCAAAAAAGCAGCGATCGCGATCTGTGGGAGCTCTACCGCCGCTGCTTCAGTCTTTGGCGGCAGGTCCTTTGCTCCAAGAGGGAGTGAGGGACCTGCCGCCAAATTGCCACCAAAGAGCTGGATGTGCCACCCCTTCCCCGTGGCCGCCCCAAGCACCTGCTTGTTGGGCTGGTGCCTGGAGCCGGCCCTGGTTGTGTGCATGCCCAGAGGCAGAAACATAGACACCTAGGGTACTGTTACTCTGCTAAAACTTTGGTGACAAGTGAGTTTAGGCACCTACAAGTTTAGGCAGAAGCTGAGCAGGAGTTTTGTGAGTACCAAGAGTGCTTGATTGTAGAACTTAGGTGCCTAAGGTGGCAGTTGGGCACCTACATCCCCTTTGTGACTCTAGCCCTTGGTACATTGAAAGACTGAGCCTTGATCTCTTTGAATTCCAGTTTCCACATGTGTAGACTGGGAATAACAATAACAGGACTTTGCAAAGTCCTCTGAGAGCCTCAGCTGAAAGATGCCACACACGTCAAAGCATGATCATGGCTTTGTTATAATTTCTTTAGATTTAAATTACAATTAAAAAGCCCACACCAAAAGCTCTAAGCACCTTAACAACTACTTAGACTTACAGTTGCAAAGCAGGTTCACCCAGCAGCAAAATGTAATCATATATAATCCATTAACTTAGCCAGACAATAAATCAAAGTAGCCCCTTTAGCCCTTGTAACAACATACGTCAACCTGCCCCAAAACCTGGTCAAATAAATGGCTTTTGGAGAATACTCAGGTTACTAGGTTTGGCTGGTCTGGTCCAAGGCAGCAGCAAATTCCAAAGTCCCAAGCTCTCACAGAGATCACCTAGCAGGTTGTCCCCTCTCTTTTAATGAGGATCCAGCTTGAGCACCTCCACTGACCACAGCTTTTATGATATGTCAAGGGGAAAGAGACATTATCTTAGGTAGGCAAGTCCTGTGCTTTATGGGTCATAACATCTTACATTTATTTTAAGTATTTGTGATGAACTCTCTAATTGCCTGTGCTTCCCACTCCTCCCCAAACAAACAAAGGTTGAGCTTATTCATCAGATTGTACATAAACTGGCTGGATCACACACACACACACACTCTCCTGTAAGCTACTTGAGACCTATTTATATGCATGAACTATTCATATTCACTCTTTTTTTTCCTCTTTTTTTTTTTTTAGGCATACGGGACAATCTTTACTTCTCAAATCAGAAGAACAAACTAATGCTCCCTTAGAGTGCTTTAAAAAAATTGGCATGGGTTACATCTCAGAAATAGAGGATTGCCAAGCCAATGTATTCATAACACAGTCATAGTATTGCCGTACCTTTTGCTCCTTAGGGATGAAGCCATGTGATCAGCTGATTTTATGCCTCTCTGCAATGCAGATAAACATATCTTTCTCTCTCTCTCTCGCTCTCTCTTTTTTTTTTTTTTAAGCTGAGCAAAATGACCTTCCTGAGAAAGATTCAAGGATCCTTTAGAGAAACACACCACAGCCCTCCTGCAGTGTTACTATTCCTGGCAACCACAGGACATTTCTGAACTGAATTTAGGTTATATAATTCCAAGTAACTGATTAGGGTAAGTTTAAAATAGGATATAAGAAAATTACCTCATTTTGGATGAACTGCATAACATCTATGAAAAGGTTGATACTGTATGTATATTAGTGATTACAACTAAATGCTATCAAGAAAGAAATGATGAAGAGTTTTATCATCTGATATATCTCATAGTCTTTAATCAAATTATGAGACAAATATCCCCCTTCTCTGTTTTCCATCTCATAATTCAACTCAATGGCCAGTACCTGACTGAAGCCATGATTAGCAGCCAGAATTAAGCTACGATTCCTTTTTAACTTGTATGAGAAGCAGTTATTAAACAAAAGGACCAGAGCCTCAGCTGGGTGAATCAGTATTGCTCTGATTTATGGCAGCTTAAGATAAGGTCCAAAGAGCACACATTTTTAAAGCAAAAACTTTGTTGCTGTCAATTTCTCACCCATATATGTCCCACAATAAATGATTGTATGATTTGTTTTTGCTTCATCTAGTCTCACTGAGCAATCCACAATGGATTAAAAAAATCATAATATGGTATAGGAACTCAGCAAATACCTATTGTTATTCAATTTTAATACAATTTCCTGACAGCTGTATTCCGATGTTCCAGGAACAACTAGCATATGTGAAACATTGTTAAAGGGCATTAATGTAAATACGACTTGGACCCCATCTTGTTATTCTGGCTTGCAACTGGCAAAAACTTCTAATTAAACTTAGAAATTTTTTTATATTTATGGAAATTCTGTGATGGCAACATTTGCTGCTGCTAGCAAAAAAAACCCAGACATGCTCAGTGGCCTGCTGTGATAGCAGCCCTAGCATCTTAGGCTTGAAAAGACCTATACTACATCTCTATTAGCCCAATTAGTAGGCACCCAAAAGGCTGAGTATACATCATAGCACACATGTTTGTGGGCCAGATCCTCAGTTATGTATGAAGAAATCTATGGAGCAATGCTGACTTACAGCAGATGAAGTTCTGGCCTTGACTCTCCAGAACCACAGTAAAGCACTGGGGAGGCCTGAATCTCCTTTGCCACTGGCAACTTGTCTTTGAGGAGGAAAGTCTGAGAGTAGCTGTTATTAAGGTCTGGTATCCAGAGAGCCATATTTCAGTGGTTCTCAAATTTTAACAACCCATGAACCCCTTTCACTAAACTGTCAAGTCTCGCAAACCCCCTCCTAAAAATGAATATTGCCAGGGATTTTCTCCTTTACCGGAGTATAAATTATAAAAGCAGTGATCTTGGAAATATAAAATGTGTTTTTATGACATGCTTATTACACACTATTAATTATTAATCATTACGGTATTTTTATTACATTATGAAAATGGCAACACTCTTCCAAGATCTCACTTTCATAGCTTGTATCACTTTGATTAAGCCTGTTACAAGACAAGGCTCCTATGTTCCATCAAGGAGTATCAGATGTGAAACAGCATGAAGGTATTTAAGAAGCCAACTCAAAGAGTTCCTCTTACACAAGCATTCAGGTCTTGAGCAGTCCAGGCAAACAATGCAGGTTTCAACAAAGCTTAAACTTGTTCTTCATAATAATTTTAAAAACAATACTAGCTGCCTATTTAATTTTAAAAACAGCAAAAAATATCCACCTCCCTTTCCATTTTTTATAAGGAGTCTTGAAGTTTAAATCTCCTCAGTAGGGTGACCTGATAAATAAAATTAGGACAGGGGGTGGGGGGTAATAGGTGCCTATGTAAGAAAAAGCCCCCCAAATCGGGACTGTCCCTATAAAATCGGAACATCTGGTCACCCTACTCCTCAGTGTGATATGCTTGCTTTGATCTGCTTAGCTCTTGGAAGTCCAGGGGCTCCGGGCTGCTGGCCCCTTGCTGCCCGGGGTCCCTAGGGACAGCTCTGTCCGCTATTATGGAATTTTTTCCCAAGAACCCCCTGTAACATTTTGTGAACCCCCAAGGATTCACGAACCCCAGTTTGGGAACCACTGCCATATCTGAACCTAGGGCCCAGCACCTTTTAGAACCTCTCTGCAAATACCCACAGCTATTGAACTCAAATTTCACACGCTCTGAGGCTTTATTTTCCAGAGCATAGTGCATATCCTAGAACACACAAGGTTTTGATTAAGTAGTGGTTGTGATCCTGCACATTTTCTAAGAATTAAAAGAGATTTGGTATAAATTGAATTTGAAGAATATGCAGAGGCTTATTATCTGAACTGAACTGTAAAACCCATCTGTCACTGGGAGCACCCCATTCAAGTTCTGCAACTGATGAAAAGGAAAGACATTACATTAAAATATTCATTGAAACAACATTAAATGTTTACACTGGACAAGGTTCAATAGTAAGAAAAAAGGGTCAAGGACGCACATTATGCCTACACGTTTCTGATCAAGTGTAAATGATCACCGTTTCAAGACAGTTCAAATGATTAAAAGAATGGGAAAATGTAGGGCATGGCCAGGTGATTTAAGAATGGAGAAGCACCCTTAGCTATGAATTTATTTGATTTGTGAGTTTAAGAAACCACCATTATTTATCTCATTTTTTTCATTTATATATACATTTTTTCATTTAGTCTCCATACATAGTTGTGCAGCCCGCTATGCAATTCAGGAACTAAAGTTTGATCACAGAAGAGAGTATTTAATACCATAAAATTCAAGTAACCATCCTAACAATTACTATGAGGAATTGGTCCAGTTTATATTTATCTTAAATGGACCTAAGAGGTTTTTTTTTTATAATGGAGTCTGTCTTGTTTAAGTATTTTATCTCTGGACAAATTTTTAATTTTTCTTCTGGTGTTTCAAAAGAGATGAATCATTTCAGCCTTCTTTGATAATTACATCAATACCTAAGGAAGATGTGCAGCTTTGGTGAGGAACACACACCTATTAAGTGATCCAAGTGCCCAGTGTTGCTGCTGCAGTCCTTATTTAGGACATGTTTGCACTACAGACAGATAGTTAAGTGGATGTGAGGAGGGGAGATCCCTGACTGACACAGCTGTGCTGGCAAAATATATACCAGCAAAACTGTGCTTTTACCAGTATGGCTTAGACAAAGGGTCACAGTGTCCAAGGCCTGTGACCTCTTGTGTAACACAGGCCACAGAACTCCCCTAAAATAAGTCCTAGACCATATCCTTTAGAAAACCATCCAGTCTTGATTTAAAAATGTAATCAATGGAGAATCCACTACAACCCTTGGCAAATTGTTCTACTGGTTAATTACTCTCGCCATTAAACATTTTCACTTTATTTCCCGTCTGAATTTGTCTAGCTTCAACTTCCAGCAATTGGCTTATGTTATACCTTTCTCTGCTAGACTGAAGAGCAAATTATTAAACATTTGTTCCCCATGTAGATACTTAGGCTGCAATCAAGTCATCTCTTAACTTTCTCTTTCTTAAACTAAACAGATTGAGCTCAGCATGTTTTCTAATCCTTTAATCATTCTCTTGGCTCTTCTTTGAACCCTCTCCAATTTATCACCATCCTTCTTGAATTATAGGCACAAGAACTGAACACAGTATTCCAGCAGTGGATGCACCAGTGCCAAATATAGAGGTAAAAAACCCTTCTCTACTCCTACTTGAGATCCCCCTGTTTATTCATCCAAGAACTGCATTAACTCTTTTAGCCACAGCATCACACTAGGAGCTCATGTTCAGCTGATTATCCACCATGACCCCCAAATATTTTTTCAGAGTCACTGCTTCCCAGGATAGAGTCCCCCATCCTGTGAGCATGGCCTACATCCTTTGTTCCTATATCTATACATTTACATTTAGTCATATTAAAAACACATATTGTTGCCTTGTGCCCTGTTTTCCAAGCAATCCAGATCGCTCTGAATCAGTGACCTGTCCTCTGTTATTTATCACTCCCCCAAATTTTGTGTCATCTGCAAACTTTATCAGTGATGATTTTGTATTTTCTTCAAGATCATTGATAAAAATATTAAATTGCATAGGGCCAAGAAGTGATTCCCCGAGGGACTCCATGGGAAACACATCCACTCAGTAACGACTCTCTGTTTACAGTTAAATTTTGAGACCTATCAGTTAGCCAATTTTTAATGCATTTAATATGTACCTCTGAAGTTGCTGCTACCTGTGGAGGGTTTGTGGGCTGGTTGCATCCCAGAGGGAGAGGGAGAAGTTGTGTACCAGTCCTGCCTAGAGCAACGTGGGGGAGTAGGGGGTGGGCAGGGCATCTGTGTGTCTCTCACTGAGGGCCAGCCTGGAGCAGATATGGGGGCCCGGCTCGCTCTCCGCTCAGTTTTAAGCTAGGCTGCTCCTGCCACTGCTGACAGAAAGGGGGTAGTGCTGACCATGCAGCGATTAGGAGCCCCAGGCTGGCCCACCCCACAGTGGCCCCTGCAGGCCCAGGGGAAAAACCACTGTGACAGCTGGCCAGGAGCTATGAAATGTCTGGTCTGGGAGGAGGCAAATCACTGTCTTGGGGGAGGGGGCAACTGCCCCCTCCCCCGCAGAGCAAATGACACCCCTGCTCTACAGTAACCCATGTCAAAAAGGGCATGGTTTAACAACTTTGTAACTTTCATTTCACTGAGAACAATAATAGGCAAATATCTTCATGATAATAATGTTCTTCACTGAAAGATTTAGGGGTAAAATGTATATTTTCATCTTAATGTTTAGCCAGGGAGTTGCTGACAAATACTAGACATTGAGATCAGACCATACCCCAAATTTTTCAGTACTCGATGCTATTAAGAGCTTGTCTACATGAACACTTAGTTTATGGTGAGCTGGGGCATAAATCTACCCTGCACAAATCTGCCATGCACTAAGTGTCCTAGTGGACCCTGCTGTGTGCTAGAAGTTCCCTATTGCATTTTGATCTACCCCAGATCAAAAAGCACTGAGGAACCTACAGTGAGGCACCTAAGTCCATATTTAAGCGCATAAGTAAATGGCTTGATTTTCAAAGGTGCTGAGCACCCAGAAACTCCTTTTGACTTTAATGGGAGCTTTTGGGGGTGCTGATAAATTTTTAAAATGAAGCCACTTATTCAGGCCTCTTTTTGAAAGTCTTGCATCTAAACTAAAATGGTTCTGGGTTTCTAACAGGAAGCCCATAATATTTGAAAGTGGCCAATTATAAAAGTAAATAGTTACATCAGTTATATACAGTACAAGGATTGGCTTAACCTTAGAAGGTTCTGAAGAGATGACAATGAAAATCTTCCTACCTTTATCCAAAGGACTTTCATCGCAAATAATCATGCCCCATGGTTGATAACAGAACCTGCCTATCTCTATGATTTCCACTACTTGCTCCTGCCTTGATCCTACGCTGTGATTTTGCACTCTCGCACCTGTAGTTTCTCTGAGGTGCACAATCCATTCCAGGGCACCTTGTGGAAGCCCTCTATGTGCAAGACCAAAGCACAGATCCAATGTAGCAACAGTAGAATGAAGAAGCATCTGGCACCAGGGTATTTTTATTAATAATAATAAATTGTACTATACCAGTGCCTGGAGTCCCCAATCAAGGATCACATCCCTATTGTACTGGAAACAGATGATGGAAAAAAACTATATGTACATACATATAATGAAAAGATGGTCCCTTTGCCAAAGAGCTTACAGTCTAGAGAGACTTTCATTAAAGTTACTGCAGTAGAGGTTACATCAGAGGATGTGAGTGAGTGGGAAGACAAGGGCAGCTGGCTGGGGGAACCGAGGAGAATTTGTCATGGGGTCTGGTGTATGAGAATGATATAGACAGATGGATGGAGGCGGGGACTGTTATGGAAAGAGAGTTCTATGAAGTGTATTAGAAGAGGTAAGTGGTAAAAATGTATTCAGTGTATGTAAACGGGTCGACTCACCCCTGCGGCACCTCCTGCTGGTTGCTCTGCGAATTTAGCTCAGTCCAGCCCTGGAGCACCCTCTGCAGGCTGGTGATCCACCTGTTCATAGGCCCCCCGTGTCCCTCCCTGGACCCGGTGCCCTTCTACATGGGGTGCTGCCCCCTAGCAGCAACCCCTTTCTCTCTCTGAGTCTCCCTTTCTCTCTCAGGGAACCCCCACCCTCTATCCCTACCTTGCCTCAGTTTTTGGCTACTGCCAGTCATTGTCTAGCCCCACACTCTGGGGCAGACTGCAGTCTCAGCCAACTCATCCCTGGCAAGGAGGGTTTGGACCTGCTGCTTTGTCCTACCCCTGGGCCGCCCTCTGCAACCCACAGTACCTATTGGCCCACTGCTAGGCCACAGCCTGGGGCTTTCTAGGCTGGAGCTCCCCGGCTCCTCAGCCTTCCCCAGCCCTGCTGCACTCAGGTACCTGGTCTCTATTTCCCAGCAGCTAGACCCATCTCTCTCTGAAGACAGAGAGAGACTGTCTGGCTTCTGGCTTCCCTGCCTTTTTATAAGGCCCTGTTGCTCTGTTTGGGGAGTGGCCCCTAGCTGCAGCCACTTCCCCAATCAGCCTAGCCTGAAGGCTGTCTTCTCAAGCCCTGCCAGGCCACTTTTTAAACCCCTTCGGGCCGGAGCAGGGTCCACCCTGCTACAGTGTATAAGAAAATCTTATTTTAATCTTAATCAAAAAACCACACAAACAGATTTATCCACCCAGCCCAGGAGTTGCAGAAAGAAGCCCAGGAAATTGTCAGAAGCCTCTTCCACCTGCCACTCATGGGGTCCAGAAGTGTCTGTGAGCTGCAGGACAGGAGACCTTGGTCTCCTCTCCCACTCCTGTCCCCTCAGGAGTGGCTGCTGCAGCTCAGAACTGAACACAAGGGCTTCCTCCATTTTTTCATTCTATCTGGTTTAGGACAGTAGTAGCATTGGCCAGACACGCTCAAGTATTGACAAGATGTGCATGCATTTAGTTAATGTCTGTACCCCATGGGTACACTGCACAGCCATTGAATGGGAGAGTGGCAGTTGGGAAGGGGGAAAAAGAGGAGTTTGAGGTTTTATTGGTCAGAACGTACTGATACCAATAATGCCATTTACTCTTGCATAGTCATGTCATTTCCAGGGGAGGCTCTGATCTCTCCAACACTCAGCTATAACAGATCCTGATCCAAAGCCTTTTAAGGCCCATAGGAAGACTTCCATTGCCTTCAGTGAGCTTTGTATCACATCCTTAGTGTTTTGTTTTCACAGCACAACAGCTTACCTCAATAAATATTTTCAATTACTATAGATAAGGATAGGAGCACACTCCTGGGGATTTCTGGAGCAAGACAGAAAGGAACTTTCAACATCCATATAGTCTATGTCTTAATAGACCTCTGCTCCCCCTCTCATCACCTCTCCAAATGTTTGGTAACTATATGCTGCCTAGATTTCAATAATTTACAGTGTCCAAACCTTACTGTTAACACTCAGTTATGGCTGATTCATGTAACATTAATTATGAACAACCTCAAAGTGTAAGACTTTTTATTCACTTGGAAAAAATCTAACAGATTATTTTACTCTAATTCTAGAAATGTATCTCAAACTCTGACCATGACAAATTTGAGAGAGAAGACTTTCTCTGGTCTTCACAAAAGAATCAGAGCTGGGGGAAGAGCTATTTTGGGACATGAAAGCATCCCCCTTCAGATTGCTGCAATGATATTCTGATAGTCAGGACAGGTAGTTGGAGATACTGGGGATGAAGTCCTAACTAGAATTGGAAAAAAAATTCAGACAAAGCTTTTTTTTCTGCCAAAATTTTGTCAAACTTGATGAATTGTTTGAGTGGAAAAAAAATTCAGAAAAAAATAAAATGTTTCATTTCAACATTTTCAAAATGAAATGTTTCGATAGTTTGATTCAAAATGACTTTTAGGTTAGAAGTTTACTTCAATGTATTTTAAAAAGTTAAAAACTCAAAAACAAAATGAAATTTTATTTTGGGTTGAAAGAAACATTGTGTTCAACACAAAATGAATTTTTTTCAACATTTTTGTTCAGCCAGTGAATCAAAAAATCAGTTAGTCACACAGCTCTAAGAAATGCCAAGGTCTGGGCCTGACATTTTTTTTTAAATGAAATACTCAAGACTAAATATGCAAGCAGAAGGAAACAGGAGTAATTGGAGGTGATTTCAATATGGCATCAACTTCCCAAGATCATTCCGTTCCAGTCCACAGGAATGAATAGGGACATGAAGCACTCAAACTACTATTCCCTTGAGTCTCCATGGCACCTTAGGCAGATGTAGTTTAATGTTGAACTGACTCAAAATTAAATGTTTCAGTTCAGTTCAACAAAACAAAATCTTTCATTTAGATTTTCTCCAACAGAAAAATTTTGATTTTGCAAAAACTGCATTTCCCATCAAAAAATCATTTCAATGGAAAATTCCCAGCCATCTCTACAAAAATTGTGTTTATTTTTATTATCCCTCAGGTGTTTTTCTTATCTTTGTAAGATTTAGCCTTGAGCAATTCATCGGGGTGGGGAACAATGCAAGGTAAAAAGCAAAGAAAACAAGTTCACTTTAGGTTTGAATAAGTAAAATGTCAAGCCAATCTGGATTCATTCCAATCCTGTTGCCCTATATAGTACATCTTGCAGCACTGTGCGGTCACACCTACCTCAGCCTTGCTCCCATGCCTCATGAAGCCTGGACAGTAGTGAGGAGCAGTTCAACTATAGGCTGAGCAAATGCAGAATGGTGGTAGAATGTGCCTTTGGACATTTAAAAGCTCGCTGGCGCTGTTTGCTGACTAGGTCAGACCTCAGCGCAACCAACATTCCCATTATTACTGCTGCTTGCTGTGTGCTCCATAATATCTGTGAGAGTAAGGGGGAGATGTTTATGGTGGGGTGGGAAGTTGAGGCAAATCGCTTGGCATCCAATTTTGAGCAGCCAGACACCAGGGTGATTAGAAGAGCACAGCAAAGCATGCTGTGCATCAGAGAGGCTTTGAAAACCAGTTTCATGACTGGTCAGGCTTCGGTGTGACAGTTGTGTGTTTCTCCTTGATGCAAACCCATCCCCTTTGTTGATTTCAGTTCCCTGTAAGCCACCCACCCACCCGCCTTTGAAATAAAGCAACTATTGTTTTGAAACCAGGCATTCATTCTTTCTTTCTTTCTTTCTTTCTTTCTTTAATAAAGAGAGAGATAACGGACAAGGTAGCCTGGGTGCAGTGCAGGAGGAGAGAAGGACATGGCCACATTGCTTATTGTAGCCACACTACAAATCAAACTGTTTGAATGGCAGCCTTCTGTTGCTTGGGCCATCCTCTGCAGTGGCTGGGTGCCCAGAGCCTCTCCCGCTGCATCCTTGGGCGCCTGGGTGAAGAGGCTATGGAACATGGGGAGTAGGGTAGGCGGTTATACAGTGGATGCAGCCGGGGAGGGGTCTGTGCTCTTGTTGGCTTTCCTGCAGCTCCAACAGACGCTTCATCATGTCTGTTTGCTCCCCCATTAGCCTCAGCATCGCATCCTGCCTCTGCTGTTCGAGCTCACTTAATTCTTTCCTGGCCTCGGCCACTGAATGCCTCCATGCATTAAGCTGTGCCCTATCAGTGTGGGAGGACTGCATGAGTTCGGAAAATGTCATCGTGAGTGTGGTTTTTTTGCCTTCTAATCTGCAATAACCTCAGGGACGGAGATGATGGGGGAGAGTAGAAACATTCTACGCTCTACGATTCTGGGGGGACTGCGTGGTCACCTGTGCTGCTGAGTGCTTCTGAATTCACCACACTGACCAAACAGGAAATGAAATTAAAAAGTTCCTGGGGCTTTTCCTATGTACCTGGTTAGTACATGGGAGTTCAAAGTGCTGTCCAGAGCCGTCACAATGGAGCACTCTGGGATAGCTCCCGGAGGCCAATACTGTTGATTTGTGTCAGCACTACCCCAAATTCGACCCAGCAAGGTCAATTTTAGCGCTACTCCCCTCGTCGTGGAGGACTACAGAAGTCGATTTTAAGAGCCCTTTAGGTCGATGGAATGGAGTTAGTTGTGTGGATGCAGTCATTTTTAAATCGACCTAACGTGGCTAAATTTGACTTAACCCCGTAGTGTAGACCAGGGCTAAAGACCACAAATACATTGATTATTTATGAGCTAGGACCTCAACTTTTCATTTTAATTTCTTTGCTTGTAACTACTCTCCTTAGTAAAATACTTTAGATGGTCCGGGCTGTTCAGTCTTTGTTGCAGCTGCCTAAGTTAAATTACTGTACAGACTTCAATTTGCTTAACTGAGCTTTATCTGGAAACTTCTACTGGAAAACGCTTTCCAACATAATGAAAACTTTCCTTTGTGTAAATCATTTTAAAGCATTTAACAATGGGATAATTTTATTGAAATTTTGCATTTAGAGAGCTGAAGAATAAGCTAACCTGTTATTAAGTAGATCAATGTTCAATTGTTCATATGCCATTTTTAACAAAAACCCAAGAGAGGGAGCTATATTCTTTTCTTAGTCAATCCTATGGCTACATTTTAAAATCTTATTCTTCATTTTGTGTGTCGCTACTATGAGCACATCAATATGCAAAAAACAGAAGATAAGTACAACAAATCATTTGCAAAGTTAAAGCTTACACCTTCAATTTGGTTTTTAACGTTTAAATAGTGTAGTGTTATAGCACTACATAAATTAATGAATTCAAACCTCTTTTTGAATATAAATTGAATATGTTAATTTTATTCATCAGAAACAATGGTACAATGTGCACAAAAACCTCAAGAAACAAGGAAAGGTCACCAGGCTAATCACTTTGGCTCATTTTCCTTTTCTGTACTCCCATCTGCCTATTTCCTCTGCTCTCTTTGTATTTAAAAGGGGCAATTTGAAGGTAGGTAAGCTTAAAATTTGATCTATATTTTATAATTATTTTTTTGCAAGATGTATGTAATTTCGATACATTTCCCTTCAAACAAGTTTCCCTCTTCTTTTTCTAAAACTAAATAAATAATGCCAGCATCCTGCTGCTTCTGAGAAATCCTATAATAATAAACTAGTGAATTACGATGGAGGAAAACTAAGGCCTCTACTCCTCAGGCTGGTCCCAATAGGCAGATGGTGCTCACTGCAGGATTGAGCTCTAACTCTATAAAGAAATAGATTATAATGTTAAGCTTGCAAGCAGTTATCATTAATAAGAGTGCAGAGTATAGGACATGGTATATTTAATAAACATGATTATTTGGGTCCCAACAGTGCCCATGCGGTTTCTTCATGTTATTTTGCTGGGGAAGGAGCAAAAGAGACAACAAATATAAGGTCATAAAAACTACTTTGACAGTGTCCTAAAAAAAATAAAAATAAAAACATGTTTGTGGAGCTCATTAAAGCAAATTGTTTTAAGTCTTTTCAAATATTCTTTTCCATATGTTCACTTTGGTTTGTGTGAAACAGCTTCCTCTGAATAAGCACTACATAGCCAACATTACTCATTAATCAAAGATTGCATAAAAGGAATTTTATCAGAAGTTGAGTACATCTGTTCGCCGGGGGGGGGGGGGGAATAACTCAGTACAGAAATCGAATCAAGTGCCACAAAAACTGCTTTGTTTAAGTGTTGGTGATGACGAGCTCTGAAAATAAATATTTAAAGCCATGAGACAAACGAAGCCAGCACAGACTGAAGAAATAGACAGACCTGCCAGCTGCTTTGCTCATACCTAAAGGCTTAATAATCCACTTTGCTCACAACATGCCTCAATTAGATCCATCATATTCCAGTTCTCTGATCTTCTCAGGATATACATGAGCTTCTGCAGTCACAGACCTCCATGCATTGCACAGCTCTAGCAGGCTCTGCATCATGGAAGCAGGAATTGGCCACTGATGTGGAAGTGGGAAAGCCAGCGTAGTGAATGAAATGGGTGAGATGCAGAGGGTGATTGTAATTTTTTCCATACCAGGAAAAAAAACCCACAACTTTATTGCCTGGGATGGACAGAGCAGAAAAACCCCATGGAGGTTTTATGAAATGAACACTAAGGATACAGAAAGATTTGTTCTGTAGGGAGATTTAATCAGGCAGGACTTTGCTAAGGCAAGGAAACACAAAAATGAAGGCTTGAAGTGAAATGACTTTCTAAGCTCAGGGAACTCAGCCATATCAACCTTTCAGATATGTAATATTATGTTTATAGAAAAGGAAAGACCACCTTAAGGAAGCTGAAGCAGTTACTTTTCCTGCACTCCCCACAGCAGCAGTGTCCCAGTTTTACATTATAAACCATCACCTCATCACTAGGCACGTTCAGGATTTTCCTACCAGCCTGAGGCACTCTGAGGACCAGATCCTGCTCTCTTTGAATTCAACAGAAAAACTCTCACTGGCAACAGGCCCAAACTAATCTATAAACATATTTTCCTTCAAGTCACTCCTTAAGACCCACTTCTGCCATGATGCTTACAGGACACTACCCACAGGTAATGGCTAGATAGGGCACCAGTGAGGTTTGTGGCGGTATGTTTAACATTTTTTTTAAAAATATACATACATACAATGGTCATGTCTTCTGATCATCAGGTTCTGAAATTGTCAACATATGTAACCACCTTTGTGCCTGCTATCCTCATCCTTCCACCCAGACGCATGGGATTATTTCAGGTTGAAGTTGCAGGAGCTGTCAGAGGCCTGTATCCCGAGAAAGGGAAAACGGTCCTTAGGTAGCAGTTTTAGACCGAGCTGGATGAGCAAGCGTCTCAGAGGGGTGATTAAGAAAAAACAGAAAGCGTACAAGGAGTGGAAGATGGGAGGGATCAGCAAAGAAACCTACCTTATTGAGGTCAGAGGGTGTAGGGATGCAGTGAGAAAGGCCAAAAGCCGGGTAGAGATGGACCTTGCGAAGGGAATTAAAACCAATAGTAAAAGGTTTTTTAGCCATATAAATAGGAAGAAAACCAAGAAAGAAGAAGTGGGACCGCTTAAAACTGTAAACGGAGTGGAGATTAAGGATAAGCTAGGCATGGAACAATATCTAAATGAATATTTTGCCTCGGTCTTTAATGAGGCTAATGAAGGGCTTAGGAATACTGGCAGAGTGACTGATGGAAATGAAGGTGCGGGGTTGGAAATTACAGTATCCGAGGTAGAAGCCAAACTTGAACAGCTTAACGGTAGTAAATCAGGCGGTCCGGATAATCTTCATCCTAGAATATTAAAGGAATTGGCGAGTGAAATTGCAAGCCCGTTAACGATAATTTTTAATGAATCACTAAACTTGGGGGTTGTACCGTTTGACTGGAGATTAGCTAATATAGTTCCTATTTTCAAGAAGGGGAAAAAAAGTGACCCGGTTAACTACAGGCCTGTTAGTTTAACATCTGTAGTATGTAAAGTCATGGAAAAAATATTAAAGGAGGGAGTAGTTACGGACCTTGAGGTCAATGGCAATTGGGACAAATTACAACATGGTTTTACGAAAGGTAGATCATGCCAAACCAACCTGATCTCCTTCTTTGAGAAAGTAACAGATTTTTTAGACAAGGGAAATGCGTTAGATCTAATATATCTTGATTTCAGTAAGGCATTTGATACGGTACCGCATGAAGAATTACTGGTTAAATTGGAAAAGATGGGGATCGAAATGAAAATCCAGAGGTGGATAAGGAACTGGTTAAAGGGGAGACTGCAGCGGGTCGTATTGAAAGGTGATCTGTCGGGTTGGAGGGAGGTTACCAGTGGAGTTCCTCAAGGTTCGGTTTTGGGTCCGATCTTATTCAATCTATTTATCACTGACCTTGGAACCAAAAGTAGGAGTGGGCTGATAAAGTTTGCGGATGACACGAAGTTGGGAGGTATTGCCAATTCGGAGAAGGATCGGGATATCCTCCAGGGAGATTTGGATGACTTTGTAAACTGGAGTATTAGTAATAGGATGAAATTCAATAGTGAGAAGTGTAAGGTTATGCATTTAGGGATGACTAACAGGAATTTTAGTTATAAGCTGGGGACGCACCAGTTGGAAGTAACGGAAGAGGAGAAGGACCTCGGAGTCCTGGTTGATCGCAGGATGACTATGAGTTGGCAATGTGATGTGGCCGTTAAAAAAGCTAATGTGGTCTTGGGATGCATTAGGCGAGGTATTTCTAGTAGAGATAAGGAGGTGCTAGTCCTGTTATACAAGGCGTTGGTGAGACCTCATTTGGAGTACTGTGTGCAGTTTTGGTCTCCCATGTTTAAGAAGGATGAATTCAAACTGGAACGGGTACAAAGAAGGGCCACTAGAATGATCCGAGGAATGGAAAGCCTGTCGTATGAAAGGAGACTTGAGGAGCTTGGTTTGTTTTCCTTAACCAAAAGAAGGTTGAGCGGAGATATGATTGCTCTCTTTAAATATATCAGAGGAATAAATACCAGGGAGGGAGAGGAATTATTTCAGCTCAGTACTAATGTGGACACGAGAACAAATGGATATAAATTGGCAGTCGGGAAGTTTAGGCTTGAAATTAGACGAAGGTTTCTAACCATCAGGGGAGTGAAATTCTGGAACAGCCTACCGAGGGAAACAGTGGGGGCGAAGGACCTCTCTGGCTTTAAGATTAAGCTTGATAAGTTTATGGAGGGAATGGTTTGATAGGATAACGTGATTTAGTCAATAGGTCAATAACGTGCGACCACTGGTAATTAGTACCGAGGGTCAATGTTGGGATATTGAAAGTCTTTTTCCTGAGTGTCTGGCTGGAGAGTCTTGCCCGCATGCTCGGGGTTCAGCTGATCGCCATATTTGGGGTCGGGAAGGAATTTTCCTCCAGGGTAGATTGGCAGTGGCCCTGGATGTTTTTCGCCTTCCTCCGCAGCATAGGGCAGGGGGCGCTTGCTGGAGGATTATCTGCTACTTGAAGTCTTTAAATCAGGATTTGGGGACTTCAACAGCTGAGTCAAGGGAGAGAATTATTTCAGGAGTGGGTGGGTCAGCTTTTGTGGCCTGCATCTTGCGGGAGGTCAGACTAGATGATCATAATGGTCCCTTCTGATCTTAAGTTCTATGATACTTCATCTACTATTTGCTGCATCTTGTTTTAAATTAGACCATAAAAAATGTTTAGGGTGTGGAGGGGTGTCCTGATACAGCACCTAGCATAACGGGGACCAAATAATAATTTGTAAAGAATGTTTTATGCAGCTTTCATAATGCAGTCATTTCTGATGAGATAATAAGGGAAGTCGGCCTTCCCTCCAGTTGGAATGTTTCACTGGAGCAATTCCACTAGGAATGCCCAGTGTTTTGGGAGGGTTTTCCCCCCAAAATATGCACTATAAACTAGCTGGAAATATTAGCTTTGCAAAATAACTATATCAAGGAACAACTGAATGATACACTATCATAAATGAATATGTGACTGATCTGTTTCAAGAGTGTCGTGTCTTTTCAATTGTCAGTGTCCCCAATGGTATGTATTAATTTATAGAAGAGACATGATTCCTCACATGATTTCCAGCTGTTGCTCACATTCACGTCTTCTGCCAAGGTAATCTTTCATAATGTTTTCTACAACTGGTCACTTCACATGGAAAACACTAGACTACAGTAGAGCCTCACTAATGACTGATGCTCATTTTGCTCTCTTGTGGGAATACCCTTGGGTATAGTTCTAGGATTAGAAAAGCCCCGTGATCTCCTAGGAAGTTTCCCTGAAATATTCTGGCTGAGGAGTTTGCCCCCTCATAAAATGGGCAGCAGCCTCTTCATAAAGCCACATATCTCTGCATTGACTCAGACTTTGCGACTCTTCCTCACAATGAGCTAGACTTTGGATCTCTTACTCACACTGATGAACAGCTACTCATCTAAGCAGTTCACTGAAGTGAATGGGGCTGCTTCTGTGAGAAACTGCACACCAGCATGATAAAGACATTCCCAATCTGCCCAGCATGATTCCATCGGAACCACCCTGCCAGGAAATCCTCAGCCAGTGACTACGTCCTTTCACCCTTCCTTATGTGAGAGCTCCCCTGTGTCATGGGGAACGCAGACGAGTCAGGTCAGTTGGTTGCTTATAACTATCCATAACACACCTCTCATGCCTATAACCTGCTTACAACATCTATTAACCATTTTGTAAATGATATATAAATGGGACCCTTACTATAAACCATGACCACTGTTATCATGTGCCCAGGACTTGATAAATGAAATAGGACATTTATATTATTTTTGTCAGTTTGTCAGCTACAACCTCCCTGAAAGTAGTGTTTAATGAACTTGAGAGTACATATAAAACCCTGGTAAAAATAAGCTATAAATTAGAAGGCATCTCAGTTGTGTTTGCCACAGCTAGTTGCACAGTACTGTATATAGGATCCATAGTTTCCAACTACAGATGAGATACAGTCTGTCCTGGATATGTGCAGGCAGCTCTCATTAACTTGCTGTGGCTCCCACTGCAGTCATCTGAGACCTGAATTTGGTCCTTAGTCTTCAAGTACAGTTTGCAACCAAGATCATTACTCCAGCACAACAGCAGGTGGCGTGGGGGCACATGTCCTCTTGATAAGAGACAATAAAGGTATAGTTATTGTAACTACAACTGCTAAGGATAGGGATGGGCAAGGATAGTTAAAATCTAAAAAGACAATTAGCTTCCACATCTTGGGGACACCTATGTCAACAATAAGCATATTCATAACCTGGAAACATTAATTTTATGGATCATATGACAATGTGACTTGACATCTCAATTTCGCTGGCACTGTGAATTAAAGAAACTTAAAATAAAGTTTCCTGGATAGTGGAGTGTTGGAAGCAGATAGCCTTTGTATTACTTTGAGATTCTAGTGAGGTTGAGGAAGTAGAAGGAGAAGATGCCAAAGCTGTAAGATCTGGGGAACACTAGTTGCATTCATGTAATCACACTCACTACAGACACTTGAAACGCAGTGATTAAAAATAGTTAAGACTGTGTGTCAAGCTGCAAGGATTCCCAGAAGATCACCACACAGATGTCTAAGCTCACACAGCAGAAATTACAAAGCAGGCTGCCTGGCACAAAAGGGAAATTTCCCTTTCACACAGAAAACTGGAGAAAGTCTCCTGAAAAATGCTGAAGCATTATAGTACCTAGGGCTCCTAGTTCTAGTAAGAACTGTTAAATAAATAAGAACAACATTTTTGGAAAAATAAATACAAACAAAGTGCCAACGAGGTCAGGATTCTAATTCTAGTTCCCACACCAAATCTTCCAAAATCAACAGTGTGGTTTGGCTGAATGTTATCAATAATTGCTTGCCATGCATTCACATGACATGACTCACCCACGCTGGACTTCCTGCCCATACTTCCTTTGGCTCCCAAACCTAGTTCTGTGCTCAGATATAATTAATAATAATGTCACACGTATTCAGCTCAAACTAGAGTAGAATCCAGGCCTTCAATAAATCATGTATAATAAGGCCTGCAAATAGACAAGCTTATTTGATTTTTCAATTGGATTGATAGTTTGCCAAAGACAGAAATGCTGGGATGCATTAAGCTGTTACTGTAAGAGTTAGGTTTTCTGAAATAATTTTTAATGCCGCATAGCCATTTCAAAAGCACCTATGTGATCTAAGAGCCTAAGGGCTTGTTTATATGAACATTAAGTTTGTGGCAAGCTGGGGTGTGAATCAACCCCACACTAGCCTGTCGCACATTAGCTGTCTGTGTGGACCTTGCAGGCATGTTCCTTAGTGTGCTTGGCTTGACTCCCTTTTCAAATTGGGGTAGATCAAAGTGCACTACGGAACTGTTAGTGCATCAGCATGGTGCACGCAGTGTACGGCAGGCTAGTGCAGAATACATCTGCATCCCAGCTTGCCCTGAACTAAATGTTTGTGTAGACAAGCCTTAAGTGCCATTTTCAAAGGACCTAAGTGACTTAGCATCCTAGGTCAATAGGCTCCTAAGTGACATAGGCACTTGCAAAGGTGTTGAGCACTGGCAACTCCCACTAACTTCAGCTGGAAGCTCCCATTAACTTCAGCTGAGAGTGTTCAGCACTTCTGAAAATCAGGGCTTAGGTGTCTAGAACTGGGCACCCAAAAACCGACGCCCCCGATATGAAGGGGCACTTGAAAATATGTGCTTTAACCTTTGTGTAAGGACTCTGCCAGTGCAGTAGGGGGAAATGAATCCATGGTCCTGCTCCTTCCACTTTGGGGTTTCTCATTTGCCCGGCCAATACTTTCTTACCTCACTGGGGTAAGGTAATTAAAGCTGGTTGGGAATTTGTCAACAAACTGGTTTTTCACCCCAAAATGCCAATTCATTGAAACCAAAACTGTTCATGAAACAGGGTCAGTTTTGACAAATCTTGGCATGACAAATTTGGGGGACTTTTTTTTTTTTTTAATTGTTGAAACATCCCACTTCAACATTTTTGAAACAGAAAGCTTCAGTTTTGAGTCAAAACAACTTTTAGTTTGAAAATTTTAGCAAATTTAGATTTTAAAGAAGCTTTTAAAAAAGGTTGAAATCAAAACAAAATGTTTCAGAATTATTGAAATGAAACATTTTGATTGACCCAAAATAGAAATCAGAAAAATTTAAGATGTGAAAATTTTTCAAGAACTCAAAAATTCTTGCAGGATGGGAAAATCGTTTCCTACCCACCTGTAGTGGTAACACTACATTATTTTTTAAAGTTACTGAAGATCCCCAGATTAAAAAAATTATATAGGTGCCATTTATTAGTACAGAGCGTTGCAACCTGAAACAAACTATTTCCAGGTATATAGAGGAATCATTTTCTTTCCACAGTGAACTGCAGCCACTTCTGGGGTGGACACAGCAACTGTTTATCACTGTATAACACAACAGTTCCAGTCAGTACGTGGAGGGGGAGGGGAAGGAAGAGGAGAAGTAGTGAAGAAGAAGAATACTCTATCCATCTGAAACTGTGGGAGACCGTAGGAAGACAGAATAGGTAAAATTAGTAAAAGCACTCAAAATCAAAGGTGACCTAAGCCCTAGACCTTTTTAAAGGTATTTAGACATTACTCTGCTCAGCATTGCAAGACTTAAGTAATTTAGATGGCTAAAGTACCATTTTCAAAGGTGACTTCGGATATATATCTACACAGGGACAAAAAACCCGCGGATGTGGCTGGCCCAGCTCAGCTGACTTGGGCTCATGGTGTGGTTCGGACTGCAGGGCTAAAAACTGCCGTGTAGATGATCAGTCTCAGGCTCCAGCCCAAACTGTGGGATCCCTCACCCTCGCAGGGTCCCAGAACTCAGGCTCCAGCCCAAGCCTGAACAGCTACATAGCAATTTTTCAGCCTGGAACCTCAGCCCTGCAAGCCTGAGTCAGCTGAGCTGGGCTGGGCCAGCCGTGGGTTTTTTAATCACTATGTAGATGTACCCTTCTGCACCTAGGAGTGCAAGTCTCATTGAAAGTCAATGAGGCTTAGGGCAGATCTACACTACTGCTTAAGTTGATCTAACTTATGTCACTCAGGGGTATGAACATCCCCTCCCCCCCCCGAAGCACACAGGCACTACCTGCCAACATAGCTTCCGCTTCTCGCTGAGGTGGAGTAATTATGCTGACAGGAGAGTCCTTTCCCGGTGGCCTAGCACATCTCACCAGACGCACTACAGCAGCGCAGCTGTGCCGATGTAGCACTTTAGTGTAGACTTGCCCTTAGGCTCCTAAGTGCCTGAATCACATCTGAAAATGGGATTTCACTGTTGAAATGCTAAGCAGAGCAATGCCTAAAAATCTGGGCCGAGTCACTATAAGGCAGGCCTTGATTAACATCCTGCGTTTTTTTAAAAAGCCAGGGGATTTTTCATGACCTCAAGTGTTCAAGACCTCAGTTTTGAATCTCATGTCCCATACTAGATGTATCAAAGATATTTTCCACTCTTTTCTAGAATCCCAGAATATGCTAGGAATGGTCGTTCGGCATCCAAATGAAGATAAAACATATCTTATTAGGAAAAAAATAAAAAATAAAAAAAAACAAAGATGCAGGAAATCTTTTAGGGTAAACTAAAAGAATAACCCAAACCTGTGGGTATTTACCAGTCATCAGAACTCATGGTTTGGAGAGTGTCAGAGATATTAAGCTAGCATAGTTTGGAAAAACAAGTATGTTACTGTAGAACATGGAAGTGTAAGAGATTCAGCTACTAGAGCTGATCTACAACCTGCCCTAAGTACCCAGGTGTGCTGATGTTTCATAATACAAACATCCATGCTATTTTGAAATTTACTCTGTGAGGATTCTTTTGTTTTGAACAGCTATTTATTATAAAGGTGATAGAGGCTTAGCAAAGTATCATTTAACACATCTAATAAAAGAAGAGCTGTGTCACAATTTGTATTTCTGGAAATGGCTTTCAACTGACTTTGCTATTCTTCAATGTTTTATACCAAAAGATTTTTTAGGCACATGGCTTTTCATAAGCACAGAATAAAAATAGATATCTGCCCTTGAGCCTTAAGCCAACATAAAATATTTACAAGGATAGCATGACAACAAGTGTGCTTCAGTCAGTGTAAGAATTTGGAATTCCCCTGATAAGCTGAGAATCTGTGAAGTGTTATCACACTATTTATACCAAGTGTTATAAGGCAAATTCTTACACTGAGGTATATGCATCCAAAGAAAATTCAACCTACTTTATAAATCCTCAAGCAGAGAGGGATAAAAATCCTTTTATTTCACCTGTCAGCAGATTCTTTGTTACTGCTCTGAACTACTTAATTTTCTTAAATACCATATGGAATACACAGAAATAATCATTTTCCACTGTGGGTAAGTAGAATCACTGTCTTTAAAATTTGTTGAAATTAAGTTAAAAAAATCATACCATATGCCAAAGAAAAAACATATCTGTAAACAAAGGAGTATTGTGATTTTTAAAAAATGCTTATTTTAAGCCTAAATATATTTTTTAAGCTCTGTACTGTAGTTCTGTTTTCTCTGCCCTGGTCTACTATCTAAGGGCTGTTTTGTGCTTTTAAGCCAAAGATTCTGATGACAAGGTGAAAGCATAATGTCTCTCCTCCCTGACCAACTCAGCCAGTGGAGTAGGGAAAAACGAGGACATGGCCTACTTCTTGGTTTGAGGTTTCTAGGGCTGCTGGCCATGCAGGACTCCACAGGGCCTTGTGCCCTAAAGGTCCTGATCCAACTCACCGAAATCATTGGAAAGATTCCACAACACGATGACTGGAATTGTGGCTTTCCCATGAGCAGCATCTTCTTGTAGCCTGTCCCCACATTGCACAACCACAGGTGCTACTAGTCACAAGCTACCCCTGCATTTCCACAGTGAGCAAACTGTGTGCATGTGCATGTTTTGTGTATGTGTGATAAAGGGATGGTTGTATTTTATATGACCAAGGGGAATGATTTAGCACTTTTATGAAGTCATTGGATGCATATGAAGAGCAAACAACTAGTAATTGATAGATTAAGTATCCTCATGCTAACTGGTGGCTGCTGACCAGGCTGTTAAAAGTCCAGTCGGTGGCACAGCAGGTTAAGGCAGGCTCCCTGCATGCCCTGGCTCCGCACACCTCCTGGAAACAGCCAGCATGTCCCTGCAGCTCCTAGGCACAGGGGTGGCCAGGGAACCTCCGCACGCTGCCCCTGCCTCGAACACTGGCTCCGCAGCTCCAATTGGCCAGGAACCGTGGCCAATGGGTAAAGTTGGGGCAACGCCTGTGTGCACGGGCAACACCTTGGGGCACAGGCAGTGTGCACCAAGCAGAGCCACCTGGCCGTGCCTCCACCTAGGGGTCAGACACGCCGGCGGCTTCCAGGAGCAGCGCGGAGCCAGGGCAGGCGTGGAGCCTGCCTTAGTGCCACTGCGTTGCTGACCGGGTGCCACCCAGCTTTAGCCCACACTCCGAAGCCCCTGCCCCAGGTTGGAACTCCCTCCTGTACCCTAACTCCCTTCCAGACCCTGAGCTCCCTCCTGCACCCCAACTCCCTACCCCAGCCCTGAGCCCCCTCTCATCCCCAAACTACCTCCTGGAGCCTGCACCCACTCCTACACCACAACTCCCTGCCCCGAGCCTCCTCCCTCACTCCAAACCCTTGGCCCCAGACCCATCCCAGAACCTGCACCCCCAGCAGGAGCCCTCACCTCCTCCTGCATACCAACCCCCTGCCCCTGCCCCAGCCCAGAGCCCTCTCCCTCACCCTGAATCCCTAATTTCTAGCCCCCTCCCAGAGCCCCCCGCTGGAGCCCTCACTCTCTTCTGCACCCCAACCCCTGGCCCCAGCCTAGTGAAAGTGAGTGAAGGTGGGAGAGTGAACGATGGAGGGAGGAGGGCTGGAGTGAGTGGGGGCGGGGCCTCAGAGAAGGGGTGGGGCAAGGATGATCATCAGTTTTGTGCAATTAGAAAGTTGGCAACCGTAACGCTAACTGTATAATGAAGTGTGGCAGTACTGAATGCACAGCAGGTGGATAATCTATATAACTAAAAATATATAGTTCCCAGTAGTCTCATTTTGGGAGGTGCCACTTTATCAGCTCTAAGAAAATAAGATTGTTTGGTTTCTCAAGAGGGAAGGGGAAAGAACAAACAGTTCTGACAGATCACCTGAATGCTTTGTGCAGCAAGATTTGCTTCACAGTAGCTTGCTTAAAATGGGAAATGGCATTACAAAGAATTAAACACATTTGGTATTTTTTATATTCTGAACTAATCGCAAAGGAGTGCAGCAAGCAGCACTGCTGCAATGGCCCATTGCATGAAGGGAGGGATGATCATGTGCTTAAGGGTCAGACATAGGTGCTGGAACTAGGGGTGCTGCTGCACTCCCTGGGCTTGAAGTGTTATATACAAGGTTTACAGTTTGGTTCCATGGCTCTCAGCATCCCCACTATAAAAAATGTTCCAGCACCGCTGGGTTCAGAACTGAAGGTCAAGATACCTAGGTTCTATTCTCAGCACTGCCATAGTTTTCCTGTGTGACCCTGGACAGTAATTTACACACTGTGCTTTTGCTTCCCCACATGGGCCAGATTTACTTCATTGGTTCCTTTGATCAGGAAGGAAGAAGTATCAGGGTTGACTGACGTAATTATGATTTAAATCAGAAAGAACAAAACCTTGATTTAAATCATCAGTTTTAATCATGTATTTAAATTGTAATTTTTAGTTATTTTCTGAAAGAAAAGTTGATTCTCATTGATTGTTAACCATTCAAACTTACTGATTTACAACTAAATATAGCCTTTACACTAAATGTGGTACTTCTTTTTGCTAACTGGGACAATACACAGGATCTATACACATCTATTTCCAACTCAAGACTGAAATAAATGGTGGAAACTGGTGTCTGCCCTATGTACCTGAGGGTGAGGGAGGAGAAAGACAGACACACACACATTTATTTAAGCAATTATACAGCTTAAACATAACATTACAAATCTGAATAAATTTAACATTTTATATTATGTTTGAAAATGGTGAATTATGCATTTCTTATTTACTAGATTATTTTCTACTTGTGATTTGTGTCAAGTTCTATCTGGAAGGAAATTGAAATTCAATTAAAATGTGCAAATGCTTATGTGTAAGATCATAAGAGAAAAAGTTTATCAAAACATGCTTTGCATTTAAAACTAACTGATTTATTAACACAGGGATTATTATCGGTAGTTAGTAAATTGCAGAGATTGTTTCTGGTCACCATGTCCTTCATGGTTTTATTTAGAACTAGTAGATCTCATCCACTCACAGCTAATTTTTATTCATAGATTGGAGGAGGAAAACAAGCTTTCCTCTTTTTCCTCCTCCCAGTTGTTTGTTTTTTAAAAACTTTGAATGAAGTAGTCATTGAACTGTACAAGCTGAATAGACTGAAATGAAGAAAATATTCTCTCCCTGCACCTGCAGTAGAGGAGACTGCTGTCAAAAGCTGGTTTAGCACTTCAACAAACTCTGGATCCAGGTGCTCAACTGGTGACTTTCACCAGATCAGTGGTCTTACTTTCTTTAAAACTTTGGCAGTAAATATGTACTGCTAATGTTAATTGTTTTATTTCATTTAAAATTACTTTAATAGATTATAGTATGTTTAGGCTTTAACATTTAATGTTTAAAATTTTAAACAACTTTATTCTTAAAGATAAAAAAGTGTTTAATTTTTTTTATCTAATTTTTTTGATTTTAAAAAAAATCAATTTGTACCCATCCTAAAAAATATTGCAACCACGCTCCTTGCAGATAACCCCTTCTTCTGCAAGCACATAGTGGGTGAGATGCGTAATGCCAGTTTTTTGTCCATTGTGGTGAATACAACCTGGTATTACTAATATACTAACAGGGATGTTTTGAGTCTAAATCCATTAATGTTTGCAGATCTTCACATGGATGGTACTATACAAATGCCAAATTATTAGTCTGTAGTTTCAAAAGTTCTGACAGTTGCTTCTGTACAATGCAAAAAACCACACACACACACACACACACACACACACACACGCTCAGTTTGACAAAATTTTCATTTAAGAGGAAGCAGTGCACAAAATATATTGTAATCCCCCGTCCTCATCTCCTACACAAAATGACTTTCTAAGCCCTGAAAGATTTACAGCCTGGTTAATCTATAACATTTGTTTTCTCTAAACACTACTTTAAACTTCTTCAAAATACTGTACAGAGTTGCCATATGATGCATAATATTTGCGCCCATATTATGTCTCATATGTCCCTAGGGTGCAGAATTTATGTTAACATTTGATGCCACTAAAACATTCCAGAGCTAGGGAAATATTTTTTTCATTTAATCATTAATGTTTTAGTGCAATAACTGACCAAAGGGAAAATATGGTGACATAATATTACAGAACTGTTTAAGAGTTGAAAATATGATTCAAGTTAGGAAAAATATTTTAATTTACTGTTTAGAGTGATTTCATTGCCAGAAAGATAGGATATATTTATACCCTTTGTAGATTTTAGAACGATCAAGAACTCAAAAAGATACATAAATATCTTAGTTGCTGTTAGGTTTTTAAACGGCCAAACCAAAAATAAATAAATAAAAACAAGAGAAAACAAATTCATCTGGATTTTTAAAATCAAAATTAAGGCAAAAAAATCTAGGCAATTTAAGTTTACTCTATGAATGATTATTACCTGAGATCTTCAACCGATGTCAAAAAACAGCTTATAGTTTGTACAGGACCTTGTATCTCAAAACACTCAACACACTGTATATAAAGAATCATTTTACCTACCATGGAAATACAATCATTTCTGAGATCAAAGCACAACCACTATGGGACAGCATTTTTAGAACAAGATATGAAGAATAACTTAATTGAAGCTACAGGGAGAATTAGGTAGGCAGATTATTGGAGCTGAAATTTGGCAAGGGACCTAGGGTTAACTACTCTTAAATGTGAATCAAGGCCAACTCTTGAAAAATTAATGATCAAGCGATCAAGGCCTTGATTTCACATCTTATCCAGAAGCAAGCACTTCAAGCTGCACGGTGTTGCTTAAGTTTTTCTGGGACATTGGTTCACCACTGATTCAGAGGGAAGAGTGCCACCTACTGAGTTATCAGTTATACTTCCTGTAGCTTGCGGGTGGTTTTCCTTGGTGATCTACAACCCAGCTAGCCATTCTTAAACCTGTGCCTCTTACAGATTATTTTATATGCTCACAGAGGCATAGCTACAGATACCAATGTACTTGCAATCAATAAACCTTACCCACTGTACTGTATCTATACAGAATGCAACATAGTCAATCACCCTTTTATTTGTCTATCATCATCACCTACATGAGTGTAAAACTGGCACAAGATCTGAATCAGGCCTCACTTCTCAGGGATCTCTCTGTCCACAAATAACTGTTTTGCTGAATTTCATGTTTACATAAACAATTAGATATCATGCCATATTATTCAACCTTTGCATAAGCAGGTGCAACCACACTGATTAAATTTGGTCAACCAAGGACAAACAAATTACATTTCTTAGGACATTAATGGGATAAGCTAATGGCACACAGGATGTTAGAGTCCACAATACTATTTGCCATTAATGGGGAATTTGCAGCTATTACAGCCATAAACATGGAGAAGCTGAGACTATACCCACAAATTTGAACACCATTTCATAAGAAAAAAACCCAGGGTTCTCTGGTTTTGTGTCAGCCTAGTTATTTTAACCCCTCCTCTGTTCTTCTTCTCTGTTTCAACATTAGTGTTATATTTGTCTTAAAGACTTTACTTCTGTCTATATACTGAACAAAAAGTGATTATTTTAATGAAAGAAGGTTACACAGAAAACATTTAACAGCACAGCTTGCTAGACTCATCCTAAATGCCATGTATGGAATGCTGAGCTCCACATTACACCTAGTGGTTGAATGTTGACCTTTCCACCCAGACTCTACATTCCACTTCTGATATTTCACAGTTCCAGTTACCTAAAAGAAACAGTGAATATGTCCACCCTTGAAAAAAAAATGGCAGAGAGTCTTGGGGCTCAGGTCTACAGACTTGGGCTCATGATAAAAATAGCCATGTAGAAGTTCTCACTTGGACTGGAGCTTGGGCTCTGAAACCCAAGGAAGGGGATGGGTACTCCAGCTTCCAGAGAAGAGAAAGGTAGAGTTGACTGGAGAGCGTCTCCCATCGGCGCAGTGCACTGAAGACACCAGGATAAGTCGACCTAAGCTACGTCAACTCCAGCTACGTTATTCATATAGCTGGAGTAGAGTAACTTAGGTTGACTTACTTCGGTAGTGAAGACAAGCCCTAAGAGGTAACTGGGGTAATTAAAATTTGCATAGTGGTTTCCAAATAGGATTTCATAGTAATTTCTGCTCTTCACCTCTGAGGTGTGTGTGGCACTTGCTTTTTCTTTTGTATGAGTGTCAATAATTCATTGAAAGATATTGAAAGTGCACAGAACTGTGTAGAACTATACAATTGTGTATGCAGGTAACCCACTGGTCAGTGTGTATTACACCACCCTGCTCTGTGCCCAGTGGACAGAGGATGTGATTTGGTTACAGCCCCTAGCTACAGAGCTGGCTCTTTTGCTTACGCTGTTGGAGACACTTGAGCATTTAAGTCTGGAAGTGCCTAGTTCAATCCCCGGTGTGCTGGCCAAGATGACAGCCATAGAGACAACTTTGATGCTCTACTTCAAAGGCTAGTTTTTGGCCTCTTTAACAATTTGAACCAGTATGTCTTTCAGTTCAGGAGGCTCGGACTTCTGTATTTACCAGATACTTTTTGCTGTATATAAGATGTGTAATCGCTGTAACACTGAAATTGCTGATGTAAAGTAGTTTACAAATTTTGACATTTGGATGCTTCAAACAAATGTAAGCTTCTGCCAGGCGTGGTCCACAGCATCAAGGGCCAGGTTCAAATGTCTACAGGTTCTTTTTATAATTAACAAACACCACCAGCTTGAATGCCCACCCAGAAACATGGGGAAAAACTAAATATCTTCTCTGAGTGCCCCTAACAGCCATACTTCCCCTCTTGCAAGCACTGAGTCTGAGTATATAACAAGGAAATACTTCATTAATGGAACTATCATCAACTTAGGAAAACGCAACAACAATATATGAATAATAAGTAAAGTGCCCATAACAAGAATATCCTTAGCTATAGTCCTTTATCTTAATTCGCCACCCAGGGGTAAGAACGTTCAATACACAAATATCCCTTTAACCCATCACTTTCCCCCTTTTCCCTGTGCTTCACTCCACTTACAGTTAGGGGTCAGTAGTTAGTGTAGCCCCAGAGTCTAGGAATGTACTCAGCCAGGCCTGTCTCTAGCCCCTATAGGAAATGCTGTCTAATCTCGTCCTCTCAGTTCAGTCTCAATAGCCCACCAATTTGGAGTTTGGGTACATTTCTAAAGACACATCCCTTAAGTGTCACTTGGAGGCTTTCTGGGTAGAAAGCTTATGAAAATGCACTCTCTGTAGTCATACTTTCCCCTCTTCACCAACAGATGGTGGTAGATGTCTGTTACAGCTTTCCCCCTATTCCATTTTGTTTCTTACAGCTGTCCCCTTACTCCATTTTGTTTTTGTTCTCCTCCTGTGGCCGCCCCTCCCCGGCTGTTAAGTTGTTTACCAGTGCCACTGCCCTTCTCAAAGGAAGGGCCCCTTAAGTCGTTTACCAAGAGCCATTGCCCTTCTCAAAGGGATGGCCACTTATGCTGCCCTGTTCAAAGGGTTGGTCCTGTTATCACCTTGTTAAACCTGGGCTTTGTGTAGGGTAGGCAATGTCCAGAGCTGCAAGACCTAATGTGTTTTTGAGATCCTGGGCATGAGTCATAGGCCTCATGTGCTTTTGAGTCCTGAGGTGTGAACTCACACCTATTGTCCAGGACTCTGCCCAGGCACGTCTCTGTGCTCACCTGCAGTTTTTCCCTGTGTCTCCTCCCTTGTGACAAAGGGAGCCTATCAGGATTACTGGCGGGAAACTGCCTGAGTTTGTCTTTAAAAAACAGGCATTTTGAAACAAACATCAGAAAGGTTCCTGCATTGCTGCCTGATCTGATCAGCCAGGGGGTCTGGAGGGTCCTTTCTCTGCTCTCGTTTTATTTTTGAGCATACCCCCATTTTTAACCCCCCCCCCCCCCACGAAGAACGAATTGCTGCCTGAGAGACCTCCTGATTATCGAGACCGTACCGAGTCCTCCTTGCTACTTCTGATGTTGTTGCTGCTTCTGCCTTTGCTGCTGCCTTGGGGACTGGTAAGAATCCCTCTGTGAAACTTACTACACTTTTATTTTATTATTTTAGCTGCTGGCTCTGTTTCCCCAGCACACAGACTCAAGCTAAACCTTAGTCTGTGTCTTAAAACCTCTCTTAAACTCTGTGGCGCTTTGCCGCTAAAAATAAGTTTGTGCCCCCGCTAAGCTCTGCTCCAGTGGGCTTTGCTTCGGGGCTCACTGCTTTCAGCCGTATCCACTGCTGCAGCCACCATCCCTTGGCTTCCTTGGGGGCTGCCTTGGGAGCTGTATCCTGGGCACATACCACTCTGCCCTCTGTAACTTTCTCATAGCATAAGGTGCACCATAGGTTTTGCTTTTTAGTCTAATAAGTCATAGTTTGCTAAGATTGTAGCGCTTGTAAGTTTCACCTGCCTTGCTATAGTTTGCTGTTTTGTTGCTCCATATAGTTGCTTGTTATAGTTTTGCTTAGAATTGTGATATTTGTTGTTTTGCCTAGTCATTAGTTAAGATAGATTTAAAAAAGCCATTGCCTGGTTGTATTCTGTACCTGTTTTGTTACTTTGTATAAGCTGCTTGTCATTTTATATAAGTTTAAGTAAGTTAGACGATAGATAAGGTTTTTTGCTGTTTGAATTCGTCTTCCCGCTGTCCCGATCTCTCCCTGAACTTTCCCGTGTCTGTTTTTCCCCCGCTCCAATCTCCCCCTCTGTGTACTTCTCCGTGTCTCCCTGTTGTAACCCTTTGCTGCTTTTTCCCCCCGCGTCTGCATCACCCTCCGAACTTCCCAAACCCCTTGCTGCTTCTCCCCCTGTGTAACTTCCCAAACCCTTTGCTGCTTCTTTCCTCTTTTTTTTTTGGGTGTCCGCTTGTTGCTTAAACCTCCCTCTAGCCCTTCTTTACACTTCTCTGCTGCCTCTCCCTGTATCCACTGTGTTTGTGCTCCCGCTTCTCCACTGCCCCTCCCCTACCGAAGATCACCATCACACTGCTCCGTTTGTCTTCACCCCGCTGCTCCGCAGCTTCCCTGAAGTGCTCTCCGCTGCTGCAACCTGCTTCTTCCCTCAGCCGTCTCCCCCATTCTCCACGTGCCTTCCCATCGCTTGCACGTTCAGCACCCTCCCCTCTTGCTGCTCCCAGACTCCCCTTAAGTGCACTCCGGCTGCTCTTGTCTCCCGTACGTCCAGCCCGCAGGCTCCTGAAGACTGCTCTGGGCTTCACCCCGCAGGGCTTCAGAGTCTCTCGCTGCTTGCAGCTGCACTCTCCTCTCATCAGTTGCCACTGATCATTCACCCCCCCTCCCCACTCCTGTTTCTCGACCCAGCCTTTAGGTACACTCTTGCAGATTATCTGCTATCACAGCCTCACAGATTAAGTCATTAATTTTCTTTTATACTGTTACATTGCATAATTTCACTTATTACCCATATTGTATCATTGCACTGTGATTCACATTTTACTTGTTGTTATAACACCCCATTGGTTGTCTCCACTTTTCTGATATACTTTGTATTGCATTGAAGCTACCCTTTTACTTTGCATTTCTTTTGGGTACATTTTGCATTCCACACTGTATCTAAAGTTGTTCCTATATAAAGTTGAGTTGCTTATTGACTGTACTGTATCCCATTGTGCTGAACCCCACTTACTGTACCCCACTGTTAGAACTCCCTACACTGTTCAATAAGAACCCCCCCATCATTGTCTATTGTAAACACCCTATACACCCCATCCATCGTATTTCATTGTTAAATTCCCACCACTTCCTTTTTCCTTTAATAAAGAAATTAATTGGCACCCCACCTGTGTGGTAATTGCTCCCCAAGATCCCATATACCTGCGGGCAGGGACAGTAGAGAGCTCCTGCCCCCATGGAGTTCTGTTCGCTCTTTTCCCTGTTCGTCTACAGTTAACTCCCTATCCTCTATAGCTTCAGGCTACATGGCTTATACAGACAAAGAAAATATCTAGAAAAATATCTAACTTTGCAATGAGTAATACTGCAAGCTCTGAATACTTGTAGGAATAGTTGAGAAATATTGTAGGATACCATATTTTGCTGCGAGATACCATATATGGGCAGGATTGCATTGTGACCTTTATGCAGAGCTGAACCTCTGCAAGAGGAGCACAAGAGAGACTGTGCTTCAGCTAGGAGCAGTCTCTATTAAAGAGCTACTCTACAGGCAGTGGGGTGTGCAGTCTGCTCTATCCCTTAGTGGAACATTTTCTCCCTCCACTCTGTGTGCTGGCCTCTCTCTCAGGTCATCTGGTGTGGAGAGGAGTCTCCGCTTGTTTCTTAGGGTGAGGAGCAGAAGCTAGAAGTCCTTACTCTCCACAGAGTGCAGGGAGCATCAGGACTGCTATTAGGAGAGGTTGTGGCACAGATGGGCAGCTTCTTGCACACCCCAATGTTCTGTGCAGTCTGGCAAGGACCATTGCGACTGCCCCAGATGATTTTGTCTAAACAATCTCTGTAGTAACTTTAAAATCTCTCCTCTTTTCCTCTAAATAACTATTGTTAAAGATAAAGGGCCCAACTCTTACTCATGCAGCAGTTCCACTGAAGTCCCATGCAAACAAGGGAACTCCTTGTATGAATAAGGATGACAGGATTGGGCCCTGTAGCGGGTCAGTCACCCCAGTCCAGTGTGGAAGGAGTTAAAAACAGCCCTGAGAAAGGGCTGCCCCAGGGAGCCAGTCAGGAGCAGGCTTGAGGCACCCAATCAGGGCCCAGCTGGGCCAGTATAAGAAGGGCTAAGGGAGGAGCGGGGTCAGACTCTCTCTCTAGCTTTGGAGAGAGATGGGCCTAGCTGCCTGAAGGAGCAAAGGGTACCTTGGACAGAGCAGTGCTGGGGAAGGGGCAGGCTGAGCTGAGGAGCTCCAACCTGGCAACTCCCCAGGCTGAGGCCTGGATAAAGGCCTACGCAGGTACTGGGACTGGGAGGTACAGCCCGGGAATAGGCAGAAGCAGCTAGTCCAACTCCCTAGCCAATGATGAGCGGCCATTACTGACTGCGGTTTGCCCCAGTGAGAGGGGGCTAGTGGCAGTAGCCACTGAGGCAAGGTTGGTATAGCGGGTTGGGGGGGTTCCCCTGGGAGGGAAGACCCAGAGTGTGGGGGTTCTGCTGGGGCAGAACCCTGAGGTAAAGGGGCACCGGGGTCTGTGAGAGACACGGGGGCCTGAGGCAGGAGAGCCACCAGCCCGCAGAGGGTGCTCCAAGGCTGAAAAGAGCCAATTCCCAGGATGACCAGTGGGAGGTGCCACACCAGTGAGTCTCAATCTTGCTACAGGCCTCCAAGTAGGGACTACTGCAGTAAAAAGGTACGATGGTTACACCGATGAGGAAATGTCTTTGATTAAATTATATTAAACAGATAGAACATTCTGACTCCATTTTCTCACACTGGGGCAACAAATACATTATGGGGCAGACCAATAATAAGTAGAATATTGATAGCTAGCTAGCCAGATAAGACAGAGTGTAGCAATACCTTCCTCCCAGACGTATGCACAGCAATAATCTTCAGATCCAACTAACAAGGCCAGTGTTTACAGGATCTCTTAGGGCCCAATCTTGTGAGCATCTTCATGTCTCACCAATAGGAGCTGAATGTGCTCAGCACCTCCCAGGATAAGGACCACAGTCTATTCTTTATTTGTGGCTGCTACAAAACAGCTGAGAATTGCCTTTGTCATCCAGTCAAAAATGCGCTGAATCTAAAGACACACGAGTTCAGCTGCTTATGTACAGTGCCTGAATAAATGAAGAGGAAAATAAATTTATTCCTTTGCTCACTTGATTGAGTATATAGTCATCTGTAGGGGAAATGAAGTTATTTATTTTATTTATTTGCATATATACACAATATTATCTATCAGTACAGTTCCTGTTTTCCTCTTGCTTTGGATTTATAAAAGAAATTAGTCTGACAATTTACAGCTCAAGTCTGTTGATACCGAGTCTGAAAATTGCCTTTGAAAATTAACATTGTATTTCTAAGACTGCGTGCACTAAGGCTGAAATGTAGCATAGCAACTTTAATGTGTCTCATTTACAGTACCTGACATAATATTCTTGTGAAAAAAAACGGTCATGAAAAATCCATCTACAAAAACTGCATAACACACACTTTATTTATTTGGAACTGACAATTATTCAGGATTCTAACTTATCATGAAGCCACATGATTTCTTCAGTATAGAGGGAGTCTAAAGTTACCACCACTAAAGACCAAAACAAACACTTCCCAATCCAGCCATGTGTGTGAAATGTAGCTAAATTATGGTGTTAGATGGCGCTGAGACCTCCCTACTAAGTATGAGTATTTAGAGGAGGGTGGGTAGGTGTGTGAGAGAGAAAGATTTTGGCTCTTTACCATTACAAATAGACTCAAACAGAAAAGACCCCTGAGGTCATCCAGTGCCTCTCTTTACCAGAGTTGGCATTGTTCTCTGCTCTACATTTACTGGTGTTTTGTCCAATCCAGTTTTAAAGGTGCCAAAATCATGTAATGTCCCTTTGGACTCACCTCCTGGTCATTCAACTTTGACCTGTTTGGAAAGACTGAAAAACTTGCAGGGAGCAACTTTCCTATACAGAATATTTCATTTTATTAATTAAAATAATGACAAACTTGAAGCAAAACAACTTCTACTTAACGCCAGAAAAAAATGTAACCCTGTAGCCTGAGGAGTGGAGTTTAGAGCTTGAGTTCCAACCTGAGTTGCAACTTCAAAGCCCTATCTATACTGATATTTTTAGAGTGCTAGCATGAGCCCCGCTAGCCCAACTTTGTCTACCTGGGCTGAAAGGTTTGCTGCGGTGGGTTGTGTAGACATGCCTTAACTGTCCTCAGTCACTCTTAGGCCATATCTACACAACAGACTTCTACCATCAGAGCTATGTTCATCAGGAGTGTGAAGAGGGGTAATCCCTGACCAACAGAGTTGTCCCAGCAAAAACCTCTAGTGTAGACACAGTTTTTCTGGCAAAGCTGTGCTTTCACCACCATAGCTTGTTTTGCTCAAGGTTGGAGAGTAAGGGGGGGGGGGGCTGAGACATGCTGGAATAAACTACACCAGTGAAAGTGTAGTTTTGCCAGTATAAGCCACATCCATCCTAGGAGCGCTTTGCCGGTATAATATATCACTATAGCTATACTGCCAAGCATTCCTATCATAGACCTGGCCTAAGTGACATTTCCTATGCCAGAATAGCTATAGAACATTAAATGCAATGTGGTCTGTTTTGCAGGGGAAATTGTGCCTGAAGGAACAGAAAGGACACGGATGCTGAATGTGTGGAACATGTGGAGACAAGTGAACAGAGAGAGAATGGGCCTGATCCTGCAGTCCTTAATCCTGTAAAAATCTTGTTGCACTTAGTAAGATTTTTGCAGAAGAAGCAATGTAGGCACATGCTGGATACAGTTTGTATGAAAGAGCCAAGAATAGTGGAGCTTTTAGGATGTACAGCTCCCTGGATACCACTCTGTTAAAAGTAGAAATTTTATATTGTAAGCAAGTCATTTTGTCCTAGCATTCCTTGACAATCTCTCAGAGAAGCAGAAGTAGGATTTTTCCTGGACATAGCACAGGCTCAAACTGGGGCATTTCTGCTCTTGATCAAAATCCAGGACTGCTTCCCAAAGAGAATCAAATTCCTTTATGGCCAAGGTGCTGGCTCACTTCTGAGGCAGTCAACGAAGTAGAGTTTAGCTGGAAGGGGGGAGAGCGCAAAGTCTCTGCTTGACTCTGCTGTCTCTGTATCTCAGTCCTAGCACCTCCCAAAGGGGCAGTACTCCCCAGAATCTGACTGATGTGGGATGGGGTGTCTTGACCTGGGTCTCTGGCTAGGCATGTGGATAACAAGGATTGCTGATGTTGTTTAATCATTTCAATTCAGGCCAGGTACCATGCCTACAGCACTTGGCATGCTTGAACCCTGACGCTGACTATAAAAGGTTACTGCAATATTAGCCTTAAATAACAAAAATAAATGTTATAGGCATTTAGATATTACCTTTAATAATAGCAAGTAACATACTTTCAGACAAGTATGATTTTTTTAAATGAAAGCTAATTCCTTTAAAATAACTGGTAAAATTAGCAAGTTTAGTTCTGCCATAAAATAGCAACATTGGGAGATTAACCAGCTTAACAATTGTTAGTCTTGCTTGACTTACAAGTTGCTCAAAAGTAATTTTTTTCTCCTCATAATTGAAAGGAATTATGTCAAACTCCACTACTGAAATTCCAGCTAACTAAATTTAATGGCCCAATGACTCATCACCAAAGACAGACATGAAAGCAAACCATATGACCGATGATACTCACAGGTGGCTTGAGATTTCCATTGGAAGAGCCTGGAAACTATCTGTATTTTATTTTTATTTTTTTAAATGAGGAAGGATGGTCTTGTAGCGAATGCACTGGACTGGGAGTTGAAGTTTGGGTTAGAGTCTCAGCTTTGCCACAGACTTCCTTTGTGACTCCCCAAATATCACTTAGGGCCTGATTTCTGCATAGATATTTGCATGCCTCATCTGCACATGCTCTGTTACATGCATGCATAAGCAAGTCACGGATTTGGACATGGCCACAGCTAGCTAGGTGCTCTTCTGGCCCTGTAATACACAAATCCCCAGCCTCTGCAAAAACAAGTAGGCATGCATGAAAACATCTGCTCAATGTGTGGTGGCAGTCGCAGATGTTTTCATGCAAAGTGGCTGGAAAATAGCCATAAAGAAGCAGCCAAATTTCCTCTGGTGTAAGGGAACTCTTCCAGGACGCATAAATTTGATGTAGCTGATGCTACACCACTAACTTTCTCTATCTGCAAAGGGACATAACAGGGACAGGATCAGAGCAAACCATGCTCAGGCCAATTCTCAGCCAGTGGAGTGGTTCTTATTAGTTAATGGACATAAAACTTAGAATAGCCAAAAGGTTGCTCTAAGTGAAACGGGGGACTGGTTCAACCCTTTACAATCCTCAAGATTCGTGGGTGGAAAGAGAAAGTTACTCATCTTGCAGTAACTGAGGTTCTTCGAGATGTGTGTCCTTGTGGGTGCTCCACTCTAGGTGACGGTGCGTCCTGGCGCTGTTGATTGGAGATTTTCGGTAGCAGTGCCTGGTTGGGGCGCACGCACTCAGTTGGTATCTCCCGCCTCGTTGGAATCTTCCTGAGTGCGTGTGCCCCACACCCTCCTCAGTTCCTTCTCTACCGTGGAGAATCCTACTAGTACTCCAAAGTAGAGGGGAGGAGGGCAGGGAGTGGAGCACCCACAGGGACACACATCTCGAAGAACCTCAGTTACTGCAAGGCGAGTAACTTTCTCTTCTTCTTCGAGTGCTGTCCCTGTGGGTGCTCCACTCTAGGTGATTGTATAGCAGTACCCACTACGGTTGGTGGGACTTTGGAGATGCGGCAGTGAGTACTGTAGATAGTACTGTATGGCCTACTATGGTGTCAGCCGTGGTGTCTTGCGTGAGAGCATAGTGTTTTGCAAACGTGTGTTCAGATGACCATGTAGCCGCTTTGCAGATGTCAGGAATGGGAACGTTATGTAGGAAGGCAATGGATGTCGACATGGCTCGAGTGGAATGAGTTCTAATGCCTTCGGACGGTTGAAGATTTTTCTCACGGTAACAGGATCTGATACAGTTAGAGATTCACTTGGATAGGCGTTGTTTAGAGATAGCCGTGCCTTTCGATCTTTCGGCAATGGAAACAGTCATGGAGACTTGCAAAATGGTTTAGTCCTGTCTAAATAAAAGGCGATTGCTCGCCTGACGTCGAGAGTATGCAGGGTTGCCTCTTGCGGAGTCTTGTGAGGTTTGGGATAGAAAGTAGGTAAATATATAGGTTGGTTGAGGTGGAAGGTTGAAACCACCTTAGGAAGAAATTTAGGATGTGGTCTCAAAGTGACTTTGTCCTTGCAGAAGATTGTGTAGGGAGGATGGGCCATCATGGCGCTCATTTCACCAACTCTCCTTGCCGACGTTATGGCAAGTAAGAAAGCCACTTTCATGGACATATGGAGATGAGAGGAGGTAGCCAAGGGCTCAAATGGAGGTTTCATGAGAGCATGAAGAACAAGGTTAAGATTCCATGCAGCCGCTGCTGGGTGAATTTCAGGGTAAAGATTTTGCAGGCCCGTGAGAAAGCGTTTTATGGTGGGGTGGATAAAGAGTGAGTACCCATCTAATAGGTCATGGAAGGTGGTAAGCGCCGCCAGGTGCACTTTGATGGAGCTGAGCGAAAGTCCGTCCTGTTTTAGTTTCAGGAGGTAGTTTAGAATGTTAGGGAGGGTCACGTTATTGGGTGCTAAGTGATTATGTGAGCACCAGAGAGCAAAACGCTTCCACTTCTGCAGGTAGGTTTTACGAGTGGAGTCTTTCCTACTGTGCAGGAGGACATATTGGACTTGCTCGGAACAGGCTAGTTCATGGGTTTGGAACCATGAAGGAACCAGGCTGTGAGGTGGAGCTTTTGGAGCTGGGGGTGAAGAACTCGTCCGTTGTCCTGGTAAAGGAGGTCTGGCCTGTTGGGGAGAGCCCGTGGGCGATGGGAGGACATGTGGAGTAGGTAGGGATACCACGTCTGTCTTGGCCAAGCCGGGGCAATAAGGATGATCTGGGCCTTGTCGTCCGTGATCTTCCGAAGAACCCTGTTTAGCAGAGGGATAGGTGGGAAGGCGTACAGGAGGTAGTTGTTCCATGGGATGAGGAATGCATCTCCTAGGGATGCAGTCCCGAGTCCCGCTCTGGAGCAAAACCGGAGGCATTTTCGGTTTTGGGTCATAGCAAAGAGATCTATTGACAGGGTGCCCCAGAGGGAGAAGAGCTGTTGGAGTATTGTGGGATGCAGTTCCCATTCGTGTTCTGTCGAGAAGTGCCTGCTGAGTAAGTCGGCAGTAGTGTTGTGGCAGCCTGGTAGGTAGGAAGCGATGATTTGTATTCGATGTCGTATGCACCAATTCCATAGTCGAATGGCTTCCATGCAAAGGGAATGTGATCGGGCTCCCCCTTGTCTGTTTATGTAGTACATACATGCTATGTTGTCTGTTAAGACCCGCAGATATTTGTTCTTTTTGAAGGAAAGAAAGTGAAGGCATGCTCTCCTCACTGCTCTGAGCTCTAAGAGATTTGTGTAGATGCGTCTCTGATGTGGACCACCGGCCTGTGCCCTGTGTCCCCCTAGATGCGCTCCCCAACCGATTAGGGAAGCATCCGTGGTGAGCATGAGCATTGGGGATCGTTGCTGGAAGGAAACCCCTGTGCAGAGGTTTTCTGGACTTGTCCATCACTGTAGGGAAGCTATAACATTGGGAGGAGGAGTTAGCAGTATCCCTAAGGTGTGTCTGTTGGGTTTGAAACTGGAGTTGAGCCAGCCCTGGAGGCATCTCATATATAGCCTAGCGTGTTGAACCACAAAGGTGGTGGCCGCCATGTGGCCGAGGAGCTGTAGGCAGATTCTTGCTTGTGTCCTGGGATGAATAGAGAGCGTGTGTATGAGCTGCGTGATAGCGAGGAATCTGTTGTATGGGAGCGAGGCCCTGCTCTGGGTTGAGTCGAGATGAGCTCCGATGAACTCGATCTGTTGCCTAGGTGTCAGGGTGGATTTTTGGAAGTTTATTTGGAGGCCTAGGCTGTGAAAGAGGGAAATGGTGAAACGCATAGCTTGAAGTGTCTCGCCATAGGAGTTGCCCTTGATGAGGCAATCGTCCAGGTAGGGGAACAGTGTGACCCCGTGTTTGTGGAGGTGAGCCACAACCACGGCTAGAGTCTTGGAAAAAACTCTTGGTGCTGTGGAGAGTCCGAAAGGAAGAACTCTGTATTGAAAATGGTCGTGACCGATTGTGAATCGTAGGAAGCGTCTGTGAGCTGGATGAATTGATATATGAAAGTAAGCATCCTGTAGGTCGAGGGCTGTGAACCAGTCCCCTTGATCCAATGCAGGTATTATTGTGCCCAGTGTGACCATCTTGAATCTTTGTATCCTCACGAATTTGTTCAGTCGGCATAGGTCTAGTATAGGCCTCCATCCTCCGGTCTTTTTCTGCGTTAGAAAGTAATGGGAGTAGAAACCTGTCCCTTGATGTTGCATCGGCACAGGTTCCACTGTGCCTAGTTGCAGAAGATGTGCCACCTCTGTGCGAAGTAATTGCTCGTGAGAAGGGTCCCTGAAGAGGGACGGGAAAGGAGGAAGGGTAGGAGAGTAGGATATAAAAGGGATGGAGTAACCGGACTGAACTATTTCGAGGACCCAGCGGTCCTGTGTAATCCGCTGGCAGGCATGTTGGAAATTCTGGAGGCGGTGGCCAAATGGGCAAGTAAGCGGTGGAATCAAGGGGTGGTCGTGCAGACCCTCGACCAACATTTCAAAACTGTTGTTTCTTGCCCGATGGACGGAAGGTGGTGGCTTGATTTTGATTTTGTCTGCGCTTGGGGGGGGTGGTCTAGTATGATTCCTAGTTGTCATATGGTCTGGGTTGAGGACGATAGTACTGATGTGTGCGTGGTCTTTGGTAGGGTTGGTATCGTTGTCTCCTGGGAAGGGATGGGTGAATGCCCAGGGTGGGCAGTGTCGCTCTAGGATCTTTCATGGTATGGAGGAGTTCATCAGTTTTTTTGGAGAAAAGTTTGTCCTTATCAAAGGGGAGATCCTCCACTTTGGTCTGGAGTTCTTTAGGAATGCTGGATGCGGAGAGCCATGAAGATCTACGCATAACCACAGCAGTTGCAGTGGTACGGGTTGCTGTGTCTGCCGTGTCTGAAGATGCCTGTAGGGCCGTTCTGGAAATCAGTTGGCCCTCAGCCAGGATTGATCTGAAGTCTGCTCTTCTATCCTCTGGAATGTAGGAGGCAAATTCAAAAAGTTTATTGTAATTATCAAAATCATAACTGATGAGGAGAACAGAATAGTTTGCAATTCTGAACTGTAGTGTAGAGGACGTATAAACCTTGCGGCCCAGGACGTCAAGGCGTCTAAGGTCCTTCTCTTGCGGGGTGAGTCGATATTGTGACTGTTTCATCCTCTGTGCAACTGCATCCATGACAAGAGAGTTCGGTGGTGGATGAGAAAATAGGAAGTCTGCGTCCCTTGCAGGGACATAGTATTTACGTTCAGCCTTCTTGCAAGTTGGTACTAAGGAGGCTGGGGTTTGCCAGAGAGTGTCAGCTGGCTCCATGAGTGCTTCGTTTATAGGGAATGCTATTTTTGAGGGCGCAGACAGTTGAAGGATTCTGAGGAGTTTGTGTTGCATCTCCTGAACCTCTTCTAAGGAGATATCTTGACTGAGTGCCACCCTCCTAAAAAGTTCTTGAAATTGTTTGCAGTCGTCCACGGCCTGTGGAGGTGAAGGGAGGAGGGCTTCATCTGAGGCTAGTAGAGAGTTAGGGGTCGGTGAGTCAGGATATGGTGCGTAGCTCTCAGTCTCAGGAGAGGGCTCAGGCACCCTAGAAGTGGACGGAGCAGGAGATTGAGGCACGGAAGGAGGATGATTGGTAGGAGGATGTTGCCACGGGTACCACTGAGGCCAAGGCATAGAGTAGGAGAACCCAGGTGCCACCCACGGGGGGGGGCAAAGTAGGGAAACTGAGGTTGTTGACCTTGAGTCATGACCTGAGGTGGTAGAGGCGCCTGTGGAGGAGAAGCAGGAGGGGAGAACTCCGCTTGCTGCTGTAAATCAAGTTCGCCGTCAGTGAAAGCCAGTTCAGGTGGAGAGAGTAGTGGTTCAAGAAATGAGTCTTGTGTGTCTAGGAGCGGAGAGTGAGGCTCAGGTGGCACTGAAAGGTCACTTTGGGTGAGAAACTGTTGCTCCTGCTCCCTGGGCTGAGCTGAGCCTGCTCTCTGCTCTAGCTCATTAGTAGGAGAAAATGAGAATGAGAGTGTTGCTGCAGACTGCTTAGAGGTGCCCTGCAGGGGGTCTGCTGCTGGTGCGCTGGTAGAAGACAGGCTCAGTGCTAATGTTCTTCTCGGTGCCGAGGAGCATGCTGTCGGCACCGCGGCTGTTTTTGTTGCTGAGGCAGAGCGCTCTGTCGGCACCGCGGCTGTTTTCGGTGCCGGCGCTGTGGCTGTTTGCGGTGCCGAGGAGGAGCGAGGTGTCTGCGCCGTGGCCGTTTGCGGTGCTGAGGGGACCGGATCCACAAGGACCTTCCCGGCGCGGGAGGTCGGGTCCCTGCCTCTGTGTTCTGTCAGAGCCGTGGCTGAGGCATTAGAGCAGGCTGAGGCACCTATCTTTGGTGCTGTCAGCACAGAGGGTAGGGATCTCGCGGGAGACTCCCTACCCTTGTTAGAGTCTCTTCTGTGAGACTGTTGTGCTTCTTGCCTCCACTCCAGGGAGGGTGAAGCAACGCCAGAGGTGAAAGTAAGCCGGTACAAGCCAGTACGGTGTACCGGCAAGAGCCAGAACGCCGTGCCAGACTGCACCGGCTTTTGCTGTGGGGATTTAAAGGGCTCTGGGCTCCCCGCCACAGCTGGCAGCCCAGAGCCCTTTAAACCCCCCGCCGCAGCTGAGATTTAAAGAACTCAGAGCTCCCTGCCACTGCGGGCAGCCCAGAGCCCTTTGAATCCCGGCCGCGGCTCCAGTGGCCGGGCTGGGGCCAGGATTTAAAGGGCTTGGAGCTCCCCTCAGCGGCAGGAGCTCTTGGCCCTTTAAATACCTGCCCCAGCCCCGCATAGCTCAGGGTTCCCCGCAGCAAGCGGAGCCCCGGGCCCTTTAATTTGGCCCTGAGCTCTGGGGGCCTCCCAGCTACCTCTGCAGCTGGGAGGCCCTGGTTGATTTAAAAGCCCTGGGTCTCCCAGCCACAGCTGGTGCCCCAGGGGCTTTAAATCTCGAGGCCACGCCCCTTCTGGATGAGGCCATGCCCCCCTCAGGACTCCGGCAGTACCGGTAAGTCCTGTAAGTTACTTTCACCCCTGAGCAATGCTCCCCACCGGTTCCGATCTGGCTGGGGAGCGTGAGGGAGCGGGTTTAGCCTTTCCCGTCTCCGACAGCAGCTGTAAGGATTTTTCCATCATCAGGATTTTGAGCCGCAGATCCCTGTCATGATGAGCTCTTGACTTGAGGCTCGCGCAATGGAGGCACTTTGCGGGGATGTGAGTGTCCCCGAGGCACTTCACACAATGTGAGTGCCCATCTGACCGTGGCATGGAGTCCTGACAGGAGATGCATCTTTTGAATCCTGAAGCTCCTGGCATTATGAATTAGAGATGGCCGAGGAGAGTGTCTCAATGGGAGACAAGCCTGAGGGTTTTTTGTTTTTTTTTTAAACTAAGTAACTAACTATGTAACTATACTAAAGGAAGGGAAACAACTGGGAAGTAAGTAATAATTATTTCTATGTTCTTTGTTACTGTTTCCTATAGAGACCAGGGAAGAGAAGGCAGCACTGCCCCGAGTCCCGTCTTCAGCCGAGGACGGTTGAGAAGGAACTGAGGCGGGTGTGGGGCGCACGCACTCCAGGAAGATTCCAACGAGGCGGGAGATACCAACTGAGTGTGTGCGCCCCAACCAGGCACTGCTACCGAAAATCTCTGATCAACAGCGCCGGCACGCACCGTCACCTAGAGTGGAGCACCCACAAGGACAGCACTCGAAGAAGAAGGTGGCTTTCCTGCCCCCATCTGAGGATTCAACCTCCTCCCAATACTAAAATGAAAATACTTATCTACCTCATAGAAGTGTGGTAAGGATCAACTGAGTATTAGTAAGCATTTTGAGATCCTCAGATTCTGGTAGAAGGCTTTATGTAAATAAATCATCACATATCAATTGTCACATTATGTTTACCTTAGCAAATATTGTGTTGGCCAATACGGGGCCTGTAACACACACTGACCAGTGGGATACATATCTAAACAGTGGTAGATGATATCAGCCATCTCTACACTCCTTGTGGACATCTCTGAAACACCAATTTAAATAAATAAACAAACAAACAAACAAACAAACAAACAAACAAACAAACAAACAAACAAACACAGCATCTAACTAGCATCTTCCAGAGAAGGAACTAATACAGATATTTGCTATAGAAAAAAAGAGCAGAAAGTCTTTCAGCACAGTAGATTACAAGAAACTATATTTGTTTTCCTTTTTCTGAACCAAGTGGTCAAGGAAATCCAAGCACTGGCCTAATGTTAACTGTGATACTGTATCTAACTAAGTGCTAGCATTACAGCTAAAGGAAAAAACTAGTCACAGCATACATAACCTTGTTTTCTTACTGGTCACACTTTGTGCCACATGCGCTGCAGTTGTGTTATCTACAGAAGTAAGCTAAGCACTGAATGCCTCACAACTAGTATTTCTCATGTTAGTTTATACATTGGAACTGGAGGAGAGAAATTAACATCATGAAACTTACAGTTAAGTCTTCTATTGTATTTGCATCTAGGAAATGTCTCATTAAAACAACAACTATTACGCTTTCTTTTCTAGGACAAGCCCTCTCATAGCCAGGGAAACGTTCTGTTCAATAGTATTTCATCAGAAATGTTGCAATGCATTTATGCCCCTCCTTTAAACATATATAAGCAAAATAGTTCCTGAACTGTGAATTTGCCACAGCCACTTATTCTTTTTTATAGTTCTTAAACAGTCAGTGAACTTTGTAGTCATGAAAATGAGGGGCTAACAGCACTAGCTTGGGTCAGGTATTGTACAAGAATACCCTTGCAGAGCTCTGCCAAAGCATTTCATTCCTGACTTGCAATTTCCAACATCGGCCTCTTGAGCTGAACTTGCTAATCAAGACAAATTATTTCAGGTTTGGGGTGGTGTAGGGAGGGTTGTGTGGGAATATATAGGGAGAAGGCTGAAAAAGCTAAACTCTTTTTGACTCATTCCAAGATTTTAACTCCAATCTCGAGAGATAAAAGACGAGTGCACTAAAACATGTTGGGTCTGACTTACCACTGATTATTCCAGTTTTCTGCTTGTGTAACTCCAATGAGATCAGTGGAGTTACATAGGGGTTAAACTGGAGAAATACAATGACGACCTACGCCCACTCCCATTTGGCCACTAACCCCTCTTTTTTAATGTAAATAGGGTTGCTGTGTCCATTTAAAAATACATTTTTCATACCTTTTAACCCTAATAGAAAAAATGTTTAGAAAAAGCCTTTTAACAGATGTACACAGTCTCTGAAACTAGCATTATTTTCATTCTTCCTTCTTGGCCTGAAAAAAGGACCTTGAACTAAAAATCTAATTTTGAAAGAAAAAAAAGTAAGATGTTTTGTCCTCCAGACAAAATTAGCCAAGTCAAATTTCATTATTTATGTCCAAATTACAGCAGTGGCTAATAGTATTGAGTTACTAAAAAGACCACTAGCATTTTGCAGAAATCATGTTGTAAGCTACTATGCAGCAAAATGCTTGGGACTTTACACTTTTTATCACTTGATCACTGTATGGAAGAATCCTACTTGGACTTCGGGGGATGGATTGTGTCATCTAATAAGTCTTTTCAGTTTCTGAACTGTATGATTCTAGGGACTCCATTGTAAACAACGATAAGCACATTCTAATTTACATTATTATCATCACTGAAACTGTATGTATGACCTGTATCAGTGAAGTTTTCTGAGTTTGGTATTTATTATACCAACATTCCTTGAAGTACAATACTAGGAGGGATTGTAGAGATCAGGAAAGAAGAAGAAGATAAGTTCACACTTATTCCTTCTCTTCCAGCACCTCCCACTGCAAACACACAGACACTTGTTACAGTAATTTTTTTTGTCTACATCACTTCAATGTTACTTTGATTGTATTAAGTAAAGTCCAGTCAAATATCTCATTTTCTTTAGTGATTTCTGAGATCTAATGTAACTTGAGCAAACTAAAGTAGTTGGGCAGTTGCAAAAGAGAGAAGCAGAAAGCTATTTAACTAAGAGGGAAAAAAATCTTTCCTGAAAGTACATTAGTGTATTTCAATCAACAAACAGGCAAGCCCCAATGTTTCAAACTTCAGTCTGAGTGACAGTGGCAGACCTTCAACCTGTAATGGAATATAGAGTACTATGAAACTTCACTCTATGAAGAAAGAGGCATATGATAGTTACCTTTCCTTTAGGAAGATATACCTTTACTTGAACCAAAACACCTTAGACAATGTATAGTGTATCTTACATGCATATATTTTACTTGACATTAGCAGAAAGAGACTCTCTTAACCATTGCAGGCACCAAAGCAATTTACAAGAGACAGATAAAAAGGTTTGCTATTTTGTAACTAGGAGCATGATCTTAGAATCACTTTACTTCCATAGTTCTACATAATCATCATTATCTACTTAGCTTATTATGGGCCTGTTCCAAAGTCTGTTGAAGTCAATTGGTATCTCTTTGGTCAGGGCTTATACCATCTCACAGGCAAAAAAACAAAGTGAAATTAATGCTATTGATTAGAAATGGGCCCAGACTAAAACACCAGATCTGAACAGCCCTGAAATTTGGGGACATTCAGATGTGGATCCAAATTTTGGGTCTGATCTACAACCAGTTAAAGTCAACGGAAAGACTCCCAAGAGACTTCAGCTCTTCTTAAGCAGTGAATGAACAAAATAATGCAGATAACATGCTAGTAGAAAATAGTGACGGACTCAGGTTCTTGACCTTGAATACTCAGTCACATTGTATTGAGAACACTTGCCAGTCTACTTGTAAAAGATTTAGAGTTGTGATATTATATTTATAGACTGTATTTAAGTTAAAATAAAAATACAATGAAGATTTTAATGATCAATAGTAAGTCTTGTGGTAAAGAATTGAAGCCAGAATATGCTGTAATATAAACAATAGCTACTTACTTCAGTTTTTGGTCGTGCTCCAGTTGACACTGAGCTTGGCAAACCATCTAAATCCTGGTAGCCTGCCCTCTTATTTCCACAGATTCCCTTTCTCTGATGATCTCTGTGAAGAAGGCCTGTCTCCACCTTAACAGGGCACTGAAAAGGGATAAATGAGTCCTTTAATCAAAAAAAAAAGTAATAAATATTTTAAAAATGCAAACAAAGACAAAAATACAATTGATATTGTGTCCATTAAGTTTATATTATGTACAGTATAAGTCAGGCCTGAAAGGTTATTTTTTTATTTTCATTTTTTGCAGCTGTTTATATTTTATTATATTAGAAATTCAGATCTTGTCTACACTGTTTTTTCTGGAAGCCTCTGTGGAGAGCTAGTAGGATTACATATGACATCATAAACACTAAGCAAATGAAACCTGATATTTTGAGAGGAGAAAGTTACTTTTATTCAAATTGTTTAAAATTGTTTTTTTTTCTCTCCACATCCACTTACTGTAACTCAAACATCCTACAAACAGTTAGGGGAAAATCTCTTTTTGTTAAAGAATGATCATCCATGCTACTGTAAATTAGAGATTATGCTCTAATTGCTCCTAATCCATATCTTTAGATCCTTTGAGGATTAAGAAACCTACACCAAAACCACAACAGACCAGATTTGACAGTCTTAGCAATTCTGAAGTACAAAAACAGCTTGTAATTCCAAGCTGCCACAGGACATAGCTCCTCTCCTGCCTTCTCCCTGCAGAAACTGCATGGATTCTACTGGTTGTGTATTCACTGTGCCCTTTTAAGTTACCGCCACCTTTTCCATAACAGCCTATTTACAGCATCAACAGCACTTTCTGACCATCTCCCCAGGACCTGAGGGGAACAGAGGGAGGGAGGTCTCCCTCCCTCAAGGCCTCCATATTACTGAGCTCAACTAGCCCTGGTCCCCTCTCTCTTTCTGGCACTTCCTTCCTTCCCCTTTATCAACCCTGGGCTAATTGGCTCCTTATCCTATTCATCCAGCCAACCTGATTCTCTAATTACCTCCATCAGATTTCTCAAGGGGAACTTAGAATCATAGAATACCAGGGTTGGAAGGGACCTCAGGAGATCATCTAGTCCAACCCCCTGCTCAGAGGAGGACCAATCCCCAGACAGATTTTTGCCCCAGATCCCTAAATGGCCCCATCAAGGATTGAATTCACAACCCAGGGTTTAGTAGGCCAATGCTCAAACCACTGAGCTATCCCTCCCCCATAACTTAATTAACATCTGAGAGATCAGAGTGCAGGCTCATCTGTTGGTTCTCTGCACTCTGTCATAACACCCCCACACGGATTTAAAAAAAAACTTTTCTAGTTGTCTTCTTGTTACAACATACAAAAAAAAATACAACTCTATCTGGAACATTAAGAGTTTAAAATAAAAAAAAATTCAAGAAATGCAACAATTTATGTTCCAATAACAATGTTAACTTAGCCACACTCCACATATATAGTATCTTCTGTTCCAGTTTTTCTCGTTATGGGTGTGGCTTAATATATTATTGTGTATGCTGAAAAATGTCTCTCTTAAATAATACAAAATGGGCTTGTAACCGGGTCCTTTCCTGGCCTGCCCCCCTGGTGCTCTGGGCTCCTTTAATAAAGCTCCATCAGGCTTCTCCTTTGCAGCACCCGTGGTTTATTCACAAAATAGTTCCCACCACCAGCAATACTATATACAAACTTTACAGGCTTTTCTCCTCTTTACAGGGTTTCTCCTTTCTGTCTGGATACTAACCCTTCCCTGGCCATTCCCTCCTCTGCACTGGCTGCCAGCCAGGCTTTATAGCTCCTTCCTGAGCAGGCCCACAGGTGCAGCCAGTTTCTGGGGCCAGGCACCAGCCTTTTCCCCAGCCCCAATCCATTTCCTCTGATTGAGACTGGCTGAGCAGAGGCTGGTTAGGTGCTTCTGCAGCAGCACCCTGCTACAGGGCTACTATGAATTGCTATAATCTAAAGATTTCCATTTCCTGATTTATTATTTTAACTCTGCATCTTTGATACTGCAGCAACAATTATATTTTGCAATGAAAATAAAGTTATTTATGTTTATAAATAATTAATATACAATCCACATATGGTTGATTTTTCATAGTTTTAAAACTATATGTGAAACATTTTTTTAATTTAAAATGCTATTTGTTATAGTTATTCATTAAAGTCTGGATAGAAAGTTTACTTTCAGCTTATAAGTAGGGGTAACACATAGCTATACTGCACCAAGAACAAAGTTAGGAGAGAACTGAGTCTTAAAATCAGCTCATTCCCTGGCTCCCCACTGGCTTCAGGGGGCAGTAACCTATTGCTAGTCTATGCCAGTAATGGATTATTTCCTCTGGTACATTTGTGGGGCTGGAGGGTGGTGTGTTGTAGGGTTGGAGCAATGAAAGTCAACAACGGACCAGAATTTAGTGTACAATGTTTTGTCATTTTGAGAGAAGAATTAGAAAAATATATCATTTGAAGGCAGAGTTTTGTTTTATTGAAAATTCTATCTCTGAAATTAAAATCAGACTGTACTATCTATATATTTTTTCTGTTTCTCCTATATCAGTACTATATTTATGACTGATATGAAACTATAAAAACTCACAGATGGGATCCACATCCATCCAAATCTGCTGTTTTTTCTACTAAAGCACAAGGTATTGGAAATAACATGGAAACTAGACAAATTGTTTAAGCAGTAGTGGAAGATACTGTGCACAGCAAAACTTCTTTGCTGCTGTTTAATTATGCACAGTATCTTCCACTAATATTATTCTTCATGTACAAATGTAGGAAATGCTGAAAAATATTTTCCAGGGGGGAAATGTACAAGTTTTAGAGGAGCTGTACTACTAATTGCAGTTTTCCAAAACTAGTGAACTTTCAGCTGAAAGCTAGACCATTTTTGAGTGGTGGTACTTGCAACATGTAAAAAATAAAAGGGTCTGAGAGAAAATTTTTCAGCAAAGAATGTGATGCCTGGTGAACTTTTTTCCCTCCCCTCATACTTCTATTGATCAGACTCTGAGTCCTATTCCCTGTGCCATTTCCCCATGTGAAACTGACTAGCAGCAACTTGCAGCTTGCACAGATGCAAAACAGGGCATGGCAAATGAAAAATTATTAACATTTTCTTTTTAAAAATAATTTAAAATTTTTAGAACACAGTTTACACGTAAATCCTCATGTAAATATTGTCAGCACTGAAAAATGCTGCTAACCATTCATCCCCCGTGATCCTACATATAATTCATAAGCAGTGTGTATTGTTTTCTGTATATGGTAAGCAAATTTTACTCCTCCCACACAAAAATTCGATGTAACACAGTATTATTCATGAAATATATGTGAGAAAGGAAGACCTAGAGAATCACAGAGTTCTTCAATTAACAGATAAATACACTTCACAAAACAGTGGCCTGATTCAACTACATGATTATATCATGGGCTATACTCCTGAGACAGCATCTGCTGTGCAAAATAAATGTTCTGTCATTTGTTAAATATGTCCTACTTCTTCATGAGAGCAATCTTCAGACTAGCCACTCCAACAAACATGCTGTTATGTATACAGTATAGTCACCTGCCTCTGAGATCTTGTACTTGTGATTTGCCCCATTAAGTAAGTAAAATCAGTTTATGTCTGAATACTTGTAACACCATAGTGGAATTTTCAGAAGCTTTCTCAATCCATCACTAGCTTCAAGCTCTCAGCAGCTGCCCTCCCAGGGATCTGCTACACACCATCTATCCATCTCCTCGCTGGTCATCCCCCACTACAATGACCAACCACCATTCCTTCCATGATAATTTTCTCACCCTCTATGCCTGATGTGACCAATGAACATAAGTTTGCACCTGTTGATTTCAGACACCAGGGTCTGTTTCTCTATAGTAATATTTCTAACACAAGCATTTGTCTTTTTTTCAGTCCAAGAGATAGGCAAGTATCTTTGTCAGCACCACATCTCAAAGGCTTCAATTTTCTCTTGTCAGCACCATTACTTCCCCATGATCCACATGCATAAGTTGCAATGGAAAAAATTGAAGATTTACCAATCAAACCTTTGTACATTTCAAGATGCCATGGTTTTCCCAAACTTTCACGAGAAAGCCAAATCATTCCAAGATTTCTGCCAATTTCTTCGGAACAGGATCTTTGTTGGATATGATTTCAGGTAACTGTATTCATCTACTGCCTCTACTACCTGACCATTAATTGTGATGTCCATTCGCTTCTTGTTTTTGTTAATCGTATCAACATGCATGCATTTCATTTCTGCCTGATTCAGGGATCGTCCATAATCCTCACCCGTTTTTACACACTCCAACTTCTGTTGAAATGCATCAGTCATTGTAGCAAAGAGTGTCACATCATTGGCATAGCTGACATCAGTTAAGAGGTGTCCATCAATAGAAATTTCAGCTCCTACCACTTGTCATAAACTTCTAGGTCTTGTCTCATAATAATTTCTGTGTACATGTTGAAAAGGCTGGGGACAGAAAACACACTTGTCTCACACCCTGCTCAGTGGAAAATCCCTTGCTGTCACCTGTGTTGTTGATGATAGAGCCTTGCTAATGAGTTCAATGAGAATCCCGTCTGCCAGTATTCAGCATGTGACATGAGCAGGCCAGATGCCAGCTCTTGCCCAGGCTCCAGGCATTAGCTAAGAACTGACAAACTCATAGCTGGAGACCAAACCAGCTCACCTGTATGTTAGTTTTGCTCAAAATAGGTATTATTCTCATAAACTTGTACTTAGTATTTAGACTCCATGAAATGCTTTTAAGTTACTGCATGCATTAATCTCACTTGTAATGGCAATATTCCATGCTATAAGAAAATATGTAAGTTTTGCTTTATAACTTTAAAAATGTTTGCTGTGAATTTATGAACACAGGCAAGGGAATTGTTGCCTCCATCCCTGACCCAGAAGGACTATCAAAATCACACGGGCCACCAAGGAACATTGCAACACAAACAATTGGATAATGGCCCAATTGCACCTTGGAAATGCTACCAGTGCAAGGAAGCTTGTCCTGTGGACTTGGAAGCTGAATGAAGGAAATAAAACAAAGTCACAGGAAAAAGTTCCATCTCTTTTCTGTTTGAACTCTCACAAGGCCAGAGCTACCAAACTGAAGACAGAGATCCCCAGGGGTTATCTCCTGGGTCCACCCTGAAAGACACTTTGAACTGATAGTTCACTACAACTCTGTCACTCTTAGGATTTAAATGGTAACTCATTTGTGTGTATATGTTTGCTTGCTTTAACCTGTAAATAACTCATTTCTTTTTCCTAGTTAATAACCCTTTTGATAATTTATTACAGGATTGACTATTGTGTTGCTTTGGTGTAAGATCTAGGGTATCAATTGACCTGGGGTAAATGACTAGTCTCTGGGGATTGGAAGCAACCTGAATATTGTGTGATTATTTTGGTGTAAGTGGCTGTAGCGGGGTAGTCACCCCCACTCTTGTCCTGAAGGGCTTAAAACAGCCCTGGGAGAGGGCTGGGGGGGGAGGGGAGTTAGCCGATTGGGGAAAGCAGCCACAGGTGGGGCCACTCCCCAATCAGGCCATAGCTGGCCCTGCAAGAGGGTGGAGGCCCGGCAGCTGTAGAAGAGACATTCTCTATCTAGCTTCTGGAGAGAGAGAAGGACCTGGCTGCCTGGGAAGCTGAGAAGGGTATCTAGGATGGAGCAGTGCTGTGGAAGGGCAGAGGAAGCTGGGGAGCTCCAGCCTAGCAAAGCCCCAGACTGCAGGCCAAGCTAAGGGCCCACAAAAGGGTACTAGGGCTGCAGAGAGGCAGCCCAGATAAAGGCAGAGGCAGCTGGTCCAACCCCGCTTGCCGACGATGAGTGGTTTACAAACTGCAGTCTGCCTCAGGGAGCAGGAGCTAGATGATGGCTGGTAGTAGCCACTGAGGCAAGGTGGGGATAGGGGGTTGGGGGTTCCGCTGGGAGGGGAGACCCAAAGTAAGGGGGTACTGGCAAAGGGCACCAGGGTCTGGGAAGGACACGGGGCCAGCGGCAGGTGAGACACTGGCCTGCAGAGGGCGCTCTGGGCTGGAAGAGCTAATTCCCAAGATGACCAGCAGGAGATGCTGTGCCGGTGAGTTGTCACCCTGCCACAGTGACCATTTATCACTAAATCTAGTTTGCCTCACTCTCAAGATAGACTTGAGAGTGTAAGGGGACTGTCTGAGACTCCATGGTAAGACTGTTATAGTGATCCAGGAGTTCACATTTACCATTTGACTTGGTAAAATCTAATTATAGAACATACCATCAGTTGGGGTGTCTGTCTGCCCTGAAGAAGGCACTCGGGGTTGCGAACTACTCTAGACAGCATGACACTCCAAACATGGTCATGTCATACATATTAAATGTTTTTGAGTAGTCAATGAAACATATGATCAATGGGTCATTAAAATCCCTGTATTTTTCAATGATGAGACAGATGTTAGCGATTTGATCACATGTACCTCATCCCTCTCTGAAACCAGCTTGCTGTGATGGCACTTTGGTTTCTAACATTAGCATCATACGATCCTGGACTACGTAAAGCAATACTTTTCTCACCTGAGATATCAAGGAGATAATACAACTGTTACGATACTTTCTTGTGTCTCCTTTCTTTGGTAAGAGCAGACGGATTCCCTCTTCCAGTCATCTGGCTAATTTCTTTCAAATTTTGCATGTGACACTACCCCTGGGGGAATTCTGTGCCACTATGCATGTGCAGAATTTATGTCCCCTACAGATTTCTTTGCTGCAGAAAAATGACTTTCTGATGGGGAAGCAAAGGGAAGCCACAAGAGTGATCATGCATCCCTTCCCAGCAGTTTCAGGTGTCCAGGGCAGCTGGCAGAGAGGTAAATCATTGTGGGGCAGGACTGGGGAAGACCCGGTGGGTGGCTTCCACCCTGCGCCAGGCTCAGTTGCTAGTCCCAGCCTGCTCTGAGGAGGATGGGACTTCCTCTTTCCCTGCACAGCATCCAGGGCCATGTCAGACCCACCCCCAGATTTCTCCCTCGGCTGTAGAAAGCTCTGCAAACTCCTCCCCACCCATGTTTCCTGCACCCATTGCTTCTCAGCTGCGAGGGAGGGATCCATGTACAGGGAGCTGCTCCCCTATTCACCCAACCCCCATGCATCCAGGCCCCCTCATACCCAGACTCTCCCACTAAGCCTCATCCCCACCCCGCACTCAGAACCCCCCTGACGAGCCCCACTCCCCCTGCACCTGGACCACCCCAACAAGCCACCCACACCTGGATCCTCACCTTAGCTAGCCCCAACCAGCTGCACCTGAATCCCCAACCCACTGAGCCCCACTCCCCCAGCATCTTGACTCCCTACTGAGCCCCCCACAACCCCTTTTGCACTCTATCCCCTGCGAACCAAGACGAACCCCCGCACTCCCCACTGAGCCCCAACCACCTTCACCTGGACCCCACTGCAGAGTCCCATTACTGTTGCACTCAGAACCTTCCAACAGCCTCTGCATCGAGATCCCTCCTGCGCCTGGATCCCCCACTGAGCCACCCGCACCCTCTCACCCACAGCTGGATCCTCCCACACTAAGCCCCTCCACACTTGGATCCTGCCTTGCTGAGCCTGCCTGTCCACACCTGGTGCACCTGGCATGCAGGGGCAGGGCCCTGGGATGTTTCTGGGGCAGGCCCGGTCCTTGTGCTGTGTCAGGGTTGTGTGCAGCCTCACTGCTGAGTATATATCCTGGGGGGGTGCGGGGGCGGGGACATGCAGAGGAAGCTGCACAGTGATCTCCCACCTTGACAAATAAAATGTGCAGAATTGTAAAATATTGTGCACAGAATTGTTAATTTTTTGGCGCAGAATGCCCCCGGGATTAATGTGAGATGGATCAATATCACAGTCACCAAATCACTTTTAACAATTCTGCTGGTTCGCTGTCTACCTCTGCTGTTTTCACAGGCTTCATTTTCATAACAGCGTGCACCACTTCCTCTTGCAGGATTGATAGCTCCTGTTTCATACTCTCCTTTCCATATTCTCTCCTCTTGTGCTGTATTGCAAATGGCTTTTTTTGGCACAGTAATCTCTTCACCAGCATTTGATTACATCACCTTCAGTGAGGACTTTGCCATCATGATTTTTTATGTTTGATTGCAGAGAACTTTTTGGAAAAAACTCTGACCACTGTGAACATACCTTTTGTATTATTTGTCTTTAATTCTCAAGTTCTGTGCATTTTGCCCTTATGTATTCACTCTTGTCTTGTCTAGTCTAACTTTGGATCTGTCTGTTCAGTTCCTTGTGCTCTCCCCTACATTTTTCAGTGTCCAAGCCATTCTCTTTCACTCTGCATCATTTTTTCACCAGCCAACACTGACCTTTTGGATTGGGTGCTTTGGTACCTTTGAGCATGATAGTTTCCATTTTGTCCCAAAGTTCATTCAGGGTGTTGCATTCTTTCACTGATGACAATGCTTCAAACTCATTCTGGATGGAAATCATGTAGGGTTTTTTATTCTGGACAAGTCCAAATGCAGTGAACCTGTAGGTTGTTCAGGTTTCCTTTGAGGGGGAGTACTGAAATGTCAGGTATGGAGTGATCATTTTGTGTAAAGTGTTTGTCCATGGATGATATCATAGAAAAATGATAAAAGACAAAAACACCGGATCACTAGAGACCCAGGTGGATACAACATTTCCACATCTGATCTACAATCCGCAAACATGATCCGCGATAAAAAGGGGACATTTGCAGTGCTCTACATATCACCCAAGGGCAAACCCTTTTCACAAAACAATCATTCCATATCTGACCTCTGAGTCCTTGTCTTCAAAGGAAACCATCACAACACCTTCAACAGATGAGCCTGGGAGCTTAAATTCGTAACTTTGCTAGACACTAAAAATCATGGTCTAAACAAAGACACTGGATTTATGGCTTATTACAACAATCTGTAACCTATTAATCCACCTGTTTTGTGTTATGACTGCATAGGTGTTAACTGGCCACTTCACCTTGAAAGGTCTCTTGTATGTTAACTATTTATAGTAAACAATCTGTTCCACCTTTTATTTAGCTGTGAGACTATGGCCGGGTCTACACTATGGACTTATATCAGTATAACTACAAAAATCCATAGCCCTGAGCAACATAGTTATACCAACCTAACCCTCAGTGTAGACAGCGCTATGTCGGTTGGGATAGCTTCTCCCGTTTACATAGCTGGCCCATTGCCAGGGTATCTACTTCATCCTTATCCTCTATCTCTCAATGGCTTGAAGACTGTTGAAGAGACTGGGCAAGTACAATGGGAGTATGGGAGCTGGAGGTAACCAACAAAAAGGGTGAGGGAAATATGATTTTATGTGTTCCTTTAAATCTGGAGCAGGAGAGATGGGGGAGGGAGGGCTGGGGAAAGGCTCTACAGTGAAGTAAAGAGAAACAGATTACCTTTAGAGATAATATTGTTTTCCTTATTCTAGTAAAACTCCTTGTTCAGTTTCTCTGATATTTTTAGCATTGTCACAACAGAAAATAAAGACATCCAAAGAGAGGAAAGGTAGAAAGATTGGAAGGGACTCAGGAAAAATAAGAGAAAAAGATAGGAACATGCAGATCAGAATGATGAGGAGAAATAAATGAAGATACAAAAGGAAAAACTTAATGATGGAAAACTGTAAGTACTTTAAAATCAGAGTTGATTTGGAATTTTTCAATGAATGGAGGTGGATTAACTAGGCCGACAGGAGAAGCTCTCCCATCGGTGTAGGAGAGTCTTTGCTTAAACACTACAGCAGCACAGCTGCGCTGATGCAGCATTTTAATCGTAGACCTGCCCTATGAGTACCTTTCCCAGACCTGAGGAAGAGCCATGCATAGCTCGAAAGCTTGTTTCTTTCACCAGTAGAAGTTGGTCCAACAAAAGATATTTCCTGTCTCTGTTTTATTACATAGTTGATTTGGTGACCTCCATGTGTGTAAATGTCTACAATGTTGGGAGAAAATGGTGTCTGTAATGACAAAGTAAATTAGAGCAGCAAAATTCCACTAAACACCTTCCTCTCTCATTTTGTAAACAAGACCACTGTTTCCCATTACTTCTTTATGAGAACTTACACTTCGAATTGTCTCGTTCAGGTCCCCAATTACAAGGATATCTTTGTGTACTTAGCATTTCACTGAATGGCTCTTCAAGCCATTAATAAAACTAATCAATTGTGCAGTCATCCGCTGCTGTAGCAGGAGTGTAAACCTGTATAGCTGATATATTAACTGGCTTTGCTCAAAGGCAAATTGTAATGATTCTATTGCTGACTGAGTTATATCCAAGCACACACTGATGTCTCCTTGGATAGGGTAAATGCAATCCTATTTTCTCTTTTTCTCAGCTCCTGAACAGTATACTGCATATCTATCCATCATCATCAAATGACCCCATCCCAGCCATCACAGCTCTGAGATGCCCCATTGTCTGCACTCACTTGCTTACTTTTCTCAAAACATTTCTTTACTAGCATCATTCCAGCTACTTGCCTCTCACAGAATTTATGCAATCAAAACAAGAGTGAAATACATGAAGTATCCACAATTGATCTGCCACACAGTTTCCATTACAGAAGCAAAAGATTACACAACTAGCAGAAATCATTAAGTTAGCATTAAGAGATAAATGTAGATGACAAGAATAAAATATTTAATGGATATAGAACAAATTACTGCCTATATTAAATTAACAGATCTCTTTGAAGAAACAGGGCCCAAGTGGGATGAATAGTTAAAGATAAATTACATATGCAACTTAAAATAACAGCATGTTTCCTTACCGTAATACAAGGTATGTCTACATTTTGAGCTTGGGTTGTGATTCCCAGCTCAAGAAGAAATACTTGTGCTAGCTCTCATCTAGCTAGTGAACGAAAAATAGAATGTAGCTGAGGAAGCGTGAGTATCTGCCCATCCAAGACCCCTAGGCATGTACTCAGGGCAGCTAGCCCATCCTGCCACTCACACTGCTGTAGCTAGAGGAGATCTAGCACGAGTATGTCACCTTGAGCTGAGAATCATACCTCCAGCTCACTGTGTAGATATCAACACCTACTGTACACTGCTTTGATTTCACTGCATTCTCTTATGTTTGTATATCTGACACCCTCTTTTTTATTGTTTACATAAAAAAACTTGTACTGTCAACCACCAAATCATCTAGTCTGACGTCCTGTATATCACAGGCTACCAATGCCACCCATCACCCGTACACTAAACCCAAACAAAATTAGACCAAAATATTACAGCTCACAGGGAGACTAAACTAACATAGGCCACGGAGAGAGAATAGGAGGCATGGTTACAAACAGCATGCAGTCAAACCCTTCTTTCAGGCATCTCACTCCAACACCAATGCCCAGATTCCACAGACCAATTCTGCCTCAAGAATTGACTGTAATCAGACCAGACTCTCCTGCTACTTCCTCAGCTCCCTCTCGAATTACCTGCCTCTATGCAGAGTCTTCCCTAACTAAGAACTACCAACAATACAGCATGTCTTCCAAACACTGAACATATGTTCACACACTAAGAAAAAACTTGGGACACTATGTGTAAGAGCACCACATAGTGACACCTGCCATAACAATATTCATACAGATATTGACAAAATACTACTCAAGTGAAATAAAAACCAAAGACTAATTCTACCCCTAATAAAGATAGATATTATCTCCCTTGCTGTTAGATCTGTACAAAAGCTATTACAAATGCAGGAGGGCTTGAATCAAAACCTCAGATTCAGACCCCTTAATTAGGGAAGTGTGTCCATATTGATACATCTGAATCTGAACCCACCTCTACAGAGGGGACTGGAATTATTAATCCAGCCCATGAAAGCAGAAAGAATAGGGATCACATGAGATTTCTGCCAATTTGGGCTGCAATAGCCTGAGAACAACTCATGAGTTTTCAATGTTATTGAACTTGACCTGTAGCCTGGATCATCCAAAACAGCCTAAATTTGGTCTGGATCTGAACACCCCTCCTTGACTAAAATCTAATTACAAGGTTTTAAAAATCTGTCACATTCTGTAATGGGGTGTGCATTCTTACCGGCTGTTTGCGCTTTTTGGTAGAAGGAGTGCTGGAAGGAGAAGAGCCAGCACTGAGAGCCTCTTCAATATCTAAATTCAATTGTTCCAGTTTCTTCATGAGAGATGACATAGAATCTGACCACTCAGATCCTTTTTCTGGTTGGGTCTAAAAGAAAACCAAACACACATGAAGTCTGAAAATATTAAAGCTCTTCATGATTTGTAGATTTGTTTTTAAAACTACACTCCAAAAAACCCCAACAAAGTCTGGATGATCAACTCTCTGCCTATCCTGGGTTGACCTCATCTACTTAGAAGGCTTCAACTATTATTTCTATCCTGTTGACACGTTAGATGCTCTTTATATCTGACCAGTCACACTCCATCCAGTTGTGCACATCCAAATGTGTCTCTGACATATCATCTGGGATGATCCACTGTCAGTTCAAACTCAGAATGCCCCAGAAGAACCTTCTTTCTTATTTATTTCTAAAATCCTTTCTATTTCCAACATTCTCCATCGGAGTGGACAACATCCCTATTCTCTTTGTCACTTACCCTCATAACTTTGAAGGTCATCCTGAATTCCTTACTTTCCCTCCTACTATACATCCAGGCTATCATCAAATCTTGCTGCTTTTTCCTTCAGATCAATTTGAAAGTCTGTCTGGTCAAAACACTACTCTACTTCCCATTGATTTTTCTGCCTTGATTGTTGCAACCTCCTCCCTGATATATATATATTACTTCTTTCCATGTGGGAGTCTTTAATCCATCAAAGCACAGCTGCTAAAATTGTCATCTTTGGACATCTATTGAACCACATCATGTCCATTCAAACCCCTCTGCTTATTCCTCTTCAGCCATCTTCCTATATATGCAATGACTCTAAATCCCAAGAGCACCATGTCTCCCTCCCTCTCCTCATTCAAATCACTCCTAAAGGCCCACTTCTTTCCAGATGCCTATAAAGAGTAACTCACACCATCAAATGCTAGCATTATGACTCAGACCAGTGAAGGGGGCATGGCTGGAGGGCTATTGCACTTCATTGAATGCCAAATGCCAGAATGACCTTTAGGGAGAATATGAAACTGAGCACAAATTAGACTTACTCTGAGACTACTCTTAATTGGGGGGGGGCGCAAAATTGGGCTCTTGGGGGCCACCAGATTAGGAAGATGCGGCAATGCAAAGGTTACGGATCTTAGACCCGAGGAACTAGCTCCTGTTCTTCTATGTTCAAATTGTTAGTTACGTGAAACATTTCTAAATATGAGGCCACAAGAATCATAGCAATTGCAGCTGAAGGATTCCCTTGTCATCAAAGCCAGCCCCTTCTGGATAGTGCAAACTATTCCCTATCTTGAGCTGCTTTGGTTTATTCTTCTTTCACCCAGCTTACTTTGGCTATGTATATTTTCATATAAACATCATTTCACAAGTCAATTTTAATAGACTGTGCACACTAATATTAACATTACTAATATTACTTTGCAGCAAAATAGCACTGTCCTTCCAAACAGCTCAAAATACCTTACAGACATTAAAGAGCCAAGCCACACAACATCCCTGTGTGCTAGGTAAGTATTATTAGTCCCATTTTATATATCCTCTTGGTGAATCATTTCCTTTGTGGGGGCTGGAAAGTGGGACACAGAGAGGACAGTAACTTGCTCACAGTCACACAACACAGGCAGAAATAGAATCTAGGAGAAGAATTCTCATCTTACATCAGTATTACACCACTGTAACTACCTTGTCCCTAATGGAGTTATTCCTGATTTGCACCAGAATAAGGGAAAGAAGAATAATGCCCCAGATCTTCAGACTCCCAGTCCTGTGTCTGAACAAGAAAACCATGCTTCCTTACTTAGGTAGATAGTTTTGGCTCTATTTGTATTTATTTAGCATTAGCTTCAGAGAACAGAAAACTGGACATAATGTCACTATTTTTTCCAAACATAGTTTAAGTATTTTTATTATTCATAACAGTGAATGTTTTTTCCAGGGGTTCTGTCAAAAGTCCTAAACTGTAGTGAAGATCAGATTTGTATCTATTCAAAATTACATTACTTGGATATATTCCTATATTATTCTTTATTGTATTTTACAAAACTTTTTATATTATTTTTAGGGACAAGCACAATATACATTACGCAGAAAGAGACACTACAAAAAAGAAATTGTCATGCCACATTCTGTTTGAGTGAGATGGTCTTATATAAGATATAGTGTCAATATTTGGTACTTCTACAATGTCAATTTCTAAATCAAAGTAAAGGTCTTGCATTTTACTGAATTTTTGCATCTTGATAACTTTGTCTTTACAAAACTAAGGAAAGGGTGAATATTTTCTTCAAAATGCCTCAAACAAGTAAAAACAAAAAACAGATTTAGTAGTCTACCAAAATCTAATGGAAAAATCCAATCTGAAGTTTCTAGACATTATTGAGATATAAATTGACAAAACAATTTTATAAAAATTGTCTTGCTCCAAAGTTAGTGGTAATCAGATATGGGACAATGCTAATGAGTCAGTTTACATACAGAAATGAGTAAATTGTGTCTGACCTCAATGAGTTCTATGAAGACTATATTGACCATCCAGGTAACAAACATGCAAAGATTCAATTAGAAATCCAGAAAAAATATTACTTACCTTTTAAGAATAAAATAATGTTTTTTTCTGGGACTCTAATCTTTCTTTTGGAAAGTTAGAGAGAGAGAAAAAAAGTGCTCTACTTTTGAGGTTCCAGTCCATAAAAGAGAGCGAGTAAGATTTACGGATATTTCTTATTAAGATATTCTAAATGTATGTCACAATAGCCAATATATCAACTAATGTGGCAGAAAACAAGATTTATTGTCCTGGGAGGAAAGTATCAACCTTGCCTTTGTCTTGGGAAGTATTTACCTCTTGAATCAATATGTCTTTGTATTTATTCAACAATTACCAATAGCTGATTAATATAGCTGATAAATATCTTTAAACCATTTTTACAAATAAGTTTACTTTTTCTTTTAAAGAAATACCAAGAACAAACCATTGCATTCTTCATATAAAGTTTATTAGCGGAGAGGCAGAAATTGTAGTCAAGGAGCTAAGAAATACAAGCTGTAAAGAGTTCCCAAAAAGTAAAACTCTTTGATTCCTCCATTAAGATTTGTTCTTTTCTAGTTCAATAAAACTCTAAATCATATCCATTAAATTAAGGGGAAGAGGAGAAAATGGGTTTTCATTATTATATAGGATAAAACTAAATAGGTCTAGTTAATAAAATGGCATCCGCTAATTGGAAATTTGGCACAAAAACTGCATTTGGAACAATTGTTGATAGCCCATATATTTTCTTATGCTGCCTCAAATTATTGCTGAATTGCAAAAAACTAACGGTACACAGAGCTTCCACAGTAGGACTTGTAACAGAAGACATTGCACTGAATTCAATCATAAAGGACCAAATCCATTCCCCAGTGCCTAGCCTGGATAACTGACTTGGGTGCCTGAGATCTCTGAGTTCAACAGAAATGGCAGATTCACCTCACAAGCTTTGGAGCAGCAGTGACTCCATTCCATAGCTACTATTCACGCCTTCAGGCTGGATTGTCTTCAGTGATCTTTGTGTCCCCACTCTACTTTAGTAAAGGGCAGCATCAACAACTTGCCTTAGTCCATTGTCTGCCCAAGAGGTGGTGGGTGCACATCTCTGCATAAACTCTCAAAATCTCTCCCATTCATTGGAACCAAATTGGTTCAGCTGAGTCTGTGACTATACCTGTGGGTGCAGAGGGCCTCATGGAAATTGAATTGGTGTAGAGTTTTGGAGGGGGGCATATGGGAACACTTCCTATGTTGTGTGGAGCCTAGCTCCATGGGGCCTCCCTTCACACCAGTGTGTGTTTGGGCATAGTGTCGGAACAGAAGAGAGAGGCTAGAGGATCCATTCTGGTGCAGTTCTTCCCAGGCTATCTGCTCTGTGGAGTGGGCACACTTAGAGTATGAAGTTTACATCACTAGTAGGCAAGAGCAGGCACACTGGCCTGCGGAGTGGATTCCTTTGTGTTGTGAATATCTATCACCTCACTGAAATAGTCAGGCTACACAGTGAGGATTGGATTCACCACTAAATGTGGGGGAAAATATTCCTGTGTGATAAGTATAAAATCAATGAAATATGTAATCCCTTGCTAGTGATAAGATCTGTGCTTAAACAGAGAACAGAAGACTACCAATGTATTATTATGCTTCAGAAAGTTACAGTTACTCAGGGCCGGCTCCAGACCCCAGCGCGGCAAGCACGTGCGTGGGGCGGCCCTTTCCCGGGGGGGCGGCAGGCTGGGCCGGCGGACCTGCCGCAGTCATGCCTGCGGGAGGTCCACCGGAGCCCCGGGACGACCGGACCTGCCGCAGGCATGACTGCGGAGGGGGCGCTCGTCCCGCGGCTCCAGTGGACCTCCCGCAGGCATGACTGCAGACGGTTCGCTGGTCCAGCGGCTCGGCTGGACCTCCCGCAGGCATGCCTGCGGCAGCTCCAGCGGAGCCGCCGGACCTGCGAACCGTCCGGAGGTCCAGCCGAGCCGCGCGACCAGCGGACCCTCCGCAGTCATGCCCGCGGGAGGTCCGCTGCTCCCGCGGCTCCGGGGCGCCTCCCGCGCATGACTGCTTGGGGCGGCCAAAAAGGTAGAGCCGCCCCTGAAGTTACTACATATGTAGAATTAACCGAACTGCACCAAACTTAGTGAGACATACTGGATAATCAACCAAACATAAAATATAGTTACAGCCTGTTGTTTCCTAACAGAGATCAACACTGGTTTTTTTGTTTGTTTTTTTAACAGTAAGTGAATCTAATCTAAGAAACATTAAGCATATAAGATTACATTCTGTGCTCACTTGCACACATAGAACGCCATTGCAGTCAGTGAGAATGCACAGGTGGAAATGAAGCACAAGAGTTTTTCCCATAATCTACAAAACAATTTGTTCTTTTCTCAGAATGAGAAGTAAATACATTCCAGACATTCAGTATGGCAGTTTATGCCTCTGGGACAGAAAAGGTTCTGCACCCTGTTTTGTGGCTTCTTAGTTTTCTTCAGTAATCCTATTCAGCAAAAACATCTGTGATAAAAGGCACATTTGTTTCAATATTTTGCATGTGAAGCTTGTTGCAATAGGCATGGTGACTGCCAGCAAATCTAAACTTAAACTGAAGGAATGTGGCAGAAATGAATAAGTTCTTATAGAATATGCCGGGGTCAGAGTTACCCTTGCAGCCAGATCTCATCATATACTCAAATTAGAAAGCCTTTCAATTTGAGCCATACATGCACTGGGGTTATGGGAAGGTTGCACAACTCTAGATTTTATTGATGTCTTGTGTTTTTCAGTTCAGACAATTTCAATAAGCCAATTGTTTTAATGTAAGTGTAATGTACAACTATGTAGTCATTCACTAATAAAATAAATGACTGAACCCTAGATCAAAAACACCAATGCCATATTCTCTGTGTGTGTGTATGTATTGTATTTTTACATATACGTATATATAAACATACATTCAAGGGCAAATTCTCTCTGATCTATGGAGAAAATCCCAAATAAATGACTTACTGAAAGTATTCCAGTGACTCAATACCACATTTGCCTCTTGGTTCCACTCACGCATTCCCCAGATTCTCAAAGGGAGTTTTGTATAGAGATACAACCCAACCCTGAAATTAGTAGCAGCAGTTTTGCCCGCCAGAAGACAGCAGGACCAGACCCAGAGAGGATGTTTTATAACCATTTTCTAAGTAATTGGGGCTACAATGCATTCTCTTATGCTCAAAATAGTTGTATATTTACACCTGCCATATAGAACTGTTGATTAATCGCAGTTAACTCATGTGATTAACTCAAAAAATTAATTGCAATTAATCACACTGTTAAACAATAGAATACCAACTGAAATTTATTACATATTTTGGATGTTTTTCTACATTTTCAAATATATCAATTTCTATTACAACACAGAATCCAAGATGTACAGTGCTCACTTTATATTTTTTTATTACAAATATTTGCACTGTAAAAATGATAAACAAAAGAAATGGCATTTTTCAATTCACCTCATACAAGTACTGTAGTGCAATCTCTTTATCATGAAAGTGTAACTTACAAATGTAGTTTTTTTGTTACATAACTGCACTGAAAACAAAGTAAAACTTTAGAAACTACAAGTCCACTCAGTCCTACTTTTTGTTCAGCCAATCGCTAAGACAAACAAGTTTGTTTATATTTATGGGAGTTACTACTGCCTGCTTCTTATTTACAATGTCACCTGAAAGTGAGAACAGGAGTCTGCATGGCACTTTTGTAGCCAGTGTTGCAAGGTATTTATGTGCCCAATATGCTAAACATTCGTATGCCCCTTCATGCTTCAGCCACCATTCCAGAGGAAATGCTTCCATGCTGATAATGCTCATTAAAAAAATAATGTGTTAATTAAATTTATGACTGAAGTCATTGGGGAAGAATTGTATGTCTCCTGTTCTGTTTTACCTGCATTCTGCCAAATATTTCATGTTATAGCAGTCTCGGATGATGACCCAGCAGATGTTCATTTTAAAAACACTTTCACAGCAGATTTGACAAAACACATAAAAAAGGTACCAATGTGAGATTTCTAAAAATAGCTACAGCACTCACCCAAGGTTTAAGAATCTGAAGTGCTGTCCAAAATCTGAGAGGGACAAGGTGTGGAGCATGCTTTCAGAAGTCTTAAAAGAATAACACTCAGATGCGGAAACTAAAGAACCCAACCCATCAAAAAAGAAAATCAGCCTTCTGCTGGTGGCATCTACTCAGATGATGAAAATGAACATGTGTTGGTCTGCTCTGCTTTGGATCGTTATCAAGAAGAATCCGTCATCAGGGTGGTTGAAGCATGAAGGGACATGTGAACCTTTAACGCATCGGGCACGTAAATATCTTGCAACGCCAGCTACAACCATGCCATGAGAACACCTGTACTGACTTTCAGGTGACTTGTAAACAAGAAGTGGTCAGCATTATCTCCTGCAAATTGCAACCAAACTTGTTGGTCTGAGCAATTGGCTGAAGTAGGTCTGAGTGGACTTGTAGGGTCTAATGTTTTACGTTGTTTTATTTTTTAATGCTTTTTTTGTATGTAATTCTACATTTGTAAGTTCAACTTTCATGATAAAGAGATTGCACTACAGTACTTGTATTAGGTGAACTGAAAAATACTATTTTTTTTGGTTTTTTTACAGTGCAAATACTTATAATAAAAAATAAATATAAAGTGAGCACTGTAGACGTATTCTGTGTTGTAATTGAAATCAGTACTTTAAAATGTAGAAAACATCCAAAAATATTTAAAGAAATGGTATTCTATTATTGTTTAACAGCATGATTAATCGAGCGATTAATCACAATTAATTTTTTAATCACTTGACAGCCCTACTTCCTTATTGAGCATAACAGATTTCTAAAGGGAACTTTTATGCATAACACACAATTACATTAGGTATTTACATTTAAGAGTAGTAACTAATATGTAGCATTCTCCTCCAAAAAGGATTACTATACACATATTATGCCAAAGCAATTAAGGTAAACTTCTCTGTTATGGTCTTAACTGCAGCCTTAACTACAACTTTTCAGTTTTGTATACCATATCTGTAAATATTTCTTGATATTTTTTGCTACCCTTCTAAAATTATCAAATTAGAAATGTGCATACAAGAAGGTAAGAAGGTGTATACCGGAGTGCAAGGATGTGAGAAAGAGAAAACTCAGCACAGATGTTTGATTCTAAATTTAAGGTGAATTGTCCAAGCCCATTTGAAAATAAAAATTTCAGCATTTTCTCTGATTATAAAATGCTTTGTTATATCTCCACAAATCATGATTGTTCATTAGATTTCAGCAATCACTGGTGACTGGAATTTTGAAGAGAGCACCATATTTTGGAAGTTATTCAATTCTGAACATCAGGCTACTCAGTCAGCATGTGGTGAACATTTGGGCTTTATCCTGCATAACATAGGTGTGCAGTGCTTAAACACAAGATGAAAAGTGATGAGGACAAGAGAATCCAATCTTGCACTAATGAGAGTACTGTTCAGCAGCCACATTATTCCTGCCTGATAGCAAGAGTAAGACCAAACAGGGGAGTACATAGCTAGGTGACTCATATACATTAGGAAGATTCCACTTAGCCCAATGTCACCTACCCCCTACCAATTTTTTTTAACTTTTGCTTTTTGACATGCACACTACAAAATGCTGCAACCTCTATTGCTTTTTCTGACATGTATATCTTCTAGTGACCGTAAGCACAGCTTAATGGAGGGCCAAGCATAGAAATTAAAAAACATATTCTTTGGCTCTTCTGTGATTCAGTATGTGAGGTCTGAGATAACCTATTTTTGCCAAATCTTCCAAAACAAACATAAGTATGATTTGGATACTATTAGCCCCAAATACAGTGGGGAGGGGGAAAGTATTTGTACCAGTTGTGCTGCTGCAATCCTAGCCCTTTCCCCAATTTAAAAATATTAAAGGTTTAACCTGATTTTTTTTAACTTTAACAGAAAAAGCCTTTTACACGAAGAGAAAAGTAACCTAATTTTAATAATATGAACCCTCCCTAAACACACCTGAATGTGAGTATGACGATTTGTTTTTCCTGGCTGGCCAACCACTTTCTCCTTTGTGTATATGTTCCTAAGGATGTTTTGGTTTTTGAACTACATAGTTCTCCAAATCAGTTCTCTTGCAGTGACATTATGCATAATCAAAAGATTATGATTAAGACATTTTGGTGTTTGTGGCCCAAGATTAGTTTTAACTGATTTTAAAGGTACATTACATAGGGTTGGGGTTTTTTGGCCCCTTTTCCCGCATCATGGTGTCACTACAGCCCAGAATTCAGCATCTTTGGGTTCCTTAACTGTGCATTTCCAGAACCTAACATGTTTAGATTTAACAGTAACCTTAACTCTACATTTCCTAGGTTTGTAATGCTTAGTTTAGGGATACAACTGTCCTGTAATATTTTTTTACCTTTAAATTACTTATACATACTCAACCTTAATGCCATCTTAATGTAGTTTTAGATCTTGGAATTTCCTTTTTTTTTTTAAATGATCAAAAATTTCATACCTGAGAAATAACAAGAAACCCAAAGATCATGTTACCATGTGATATTATGATTTGAAAATATGTAATATCTTAATTTTTTTTCTTTTATTTGAACTTTTAAAGGCAGATGCACACCAGAGTAGTGCAAAGCAGCCAGTGCACACGGGCCAATGAAGGTGGGTTTACAGCTGCCTGGCATCACCAGTGCAAAACAGCTGAAGTACACTGGTAAATCTGGTCCTTAATTTGCAGTTGATTTATAGGTTTTGAGGGCTGTGTTATGGACACTGGCGCTATATGAAATAAGGACATGGGGAAGCCCAGTCCTTGAGTCCCAGGTGTTTTTAAGAACACCCCCATTGCTTGTGTCTTAGTTCTCCCAGAAGTGCTCTCTTGGTGCTAAGCAAAGCCTTTCAAACATTAGCATGCAGCCATGGAACCTTTGAAGAGCAGTAATCTATAAATAAGAACTCTGATTTTTAAAAAGAAAATTAATGTTGAGGAAGGAATTTTCTTTTTAAAAATGACATTGGTTGGAAACGGGGGGTATTTTTTAAACAGAAAATAGAAAGTTTGGTTTGTTCTAACAAATTTATTAAAAAACAAAACAAAACAAACTTTTCTTCAGTTCACATTGCCTGCAACAAAACATCCTCACCTTCTAACAAACAATGATGTCTTGTCAGGCAACACTGAATTTCACAAACTGGCTGACAAATTTGCATTGTCAACACACGCTATGGAATTGGCATCCAAACTGTCGCAATCCGATACAAAGTTATGGCTTTGAATGGCCAATTGTCGGTCCACGGCCATCTTGTCCTGTTAAAAGGACAGGACTGCCTCCATCTTGGACTAGGTTCTTGTATATAGGAGAGGGCAGAGACTCAATCCTGCCCAGCAACACTGGCTGTGTATGTTTTCCTGTTTTTTCTTTTTTTTTCTCTCTCCTGCTGGGCCATCTAAAGGTCAGGCTAGTTCTGTGTGTGAAGGCCTGGTTCTGCCCGGCAACCTGTTTTTTGGGCCAGTCGTCTGGAGGTCAGGTTAATCCTGCCCAGCGACTCACTTTCCCGCTCTTTTTGGACCCAGTCATCTAAGGGTCAAGCTTGTTTACTTGTCAACTCCAGTGTGCCGTGTGCAAATCCTGCTGACGTGGGGTGGCAACTGCTCGGAGCCTGGAGGGAGGAGGGACCAGGGAGCCAATCAGATACCGATACGAGGGAGTGAGACCTCTCAATAAAACTAGGTTTCCCCCCAAAATTTGTGTGGAGTATCCGCGTGTTAGCTGAAGGACCTGATCAACCTTTCGGCCAGGGTTTCCTCCCGGTAAAGCGCGCTCGTGTCATATCGTTTGGATTTGTTGTCGTTTGGACCCGATCCCTGTCAGCTCGTCATGCTTCCGGTGTCTGTTCTGCTGGTCAGCTGCGCCTGAAGTGCGGTATTTGCTTTTTGATGTCTGACAGTTAGCTTATCTAGCCTCTTATTTTTCCCCTCCCTAACTCGGTACCAAGTATCTACTCAGGATATCAGGATTGTATTAATGAGCTCAGAATTGCACAATTGCTTAGCTAGCTTGTATAGTTGTTCCAGTTGTTAGTAAATTGTTAATTGCAAACTGTTTTATGTGTGTGAATCACTGCTCTGTCTTTGTCCGGAGTGCATGAATCTGGGAGCTGTCTCCACCTGGAGATTAGCAGACCAAGGGGTTCCCGTCCCCGCGGTCTGAGTGAGTGAAATCTGCCCAGCTGCAGCCGCACCACACTCTGGGTTACCCTTAGTGTGAAAGCAAGGGTGGCTGAGGCAGTGGCCCGTGGGTCTCTGTTCTATGTTGCACCGGGTACCGCCCTGACGAACCCGATTCCTATCTTGTAAGATTGGTGTGTCTGCCTATTTGGTGTGGTGTGGTGAGCAGTATAAAGTGCATTATTACTGTGTTTTGGGGTGTGTATGTACTTTTGATACCATTCCAGCCAAAGTTGCCTACTCCCCCGGCCCAAGTTGTAATTATCCCCCAAATAAACGCAGCCACTTGGCTTTTTACTGTTATTCTGGTCCTGCCTGTTTTTCCTCACTCAATACCAAGCTTAACGGACCGCAATCTATTTCAGACACAAACAACCAGACAAGTTTTCTTTACTGACATCTGCTCCTGTTTAGCATATGAATGATTCTCTTGGCTTATCCCATCTTCAGCTACCTCAGAACCAGTGCCCCCTCAGCATTATCTCTTCCACTATTTTCTTCACCTTTAAACAATTGAACTCTCCTTTTCACATCCCATCTACACCTGCTCCATACTCAAACTTCTGAGTTTGGCCCATTCATATCTCTCTTGGCATTGTCTTCAAGAGACATTAGATTGTTCTTGAATATCAAAATTAGTGACCAAGAATGCCCAGATGTTTTACTGCTCAGGAAGGTATCAGACTCCACCAGTTATGCTTCACTCTATCAAAAATTACTTACTACAGCAAAATGGTAACTTTATCATCATGAGCACTATGAAATATAATTGAACACCATACTTCAATTTACAGAAGGGTATTTTCCTGCAAGTGTTCTTGGGCTCAAAGGATTCTGTATGGTCAGCTTTGCATAAAACAAAAACCACAAGCACAGAATTATAGTGCCACACAACTAACTACCTGGTGAAGGAGAGCTGTGACGATCAGCCTCAAAATTTGGATGAATTTGACAAAAATCTCTGCCAAAGCAAATCAAGTAGGAAGAGATGTTGACTTAGAGGTTTAAAAGCCCCATATTATCAAATTAAAATATCAACACAATGTATCATTGAACTCTGTGCAGCAATATTATAGATGTTCACTATATTTACTATTTATGAATGCTTTACTCATGCAACTAAATGACAAATTTGGAGCTCACAGGGTTACCTCTAGTTTTATTGCTTTGCTGCCTATGCAGGTCAGCAAATACAACCAGAGTGAATTTGGAACAATGCATTAGCCAGTATTTTCTATATTTATCTGATGATAAATATCAAGGGGCTGAGTCTTCATTCGGTTACACCATTTTTCATAGGTGTACCTCAGTGGAGCACTGGGTCCCCTGCCTCCAATGAGCACTAGCAATGGAAGAGATATACTGACAAGAAAACGAACCTGAACATTTTTCTTGGCAATTTCCGTTCCAAACAGTGACCAGCGAACCATGCATAACTTGTAAGAGCTAATGACTCCACAAGCTGAGGCATTATAGCTTCATGCTATATACAGTCCCTTCTGGCGTAAAACTGGTAAAATGGTGCAAACAGTTTATGCAGTAAAGTGTCTGACATTTTGCTTTCTGATTAGGTTAGTAAATAGGAAGTGCCATGTTTCCTGTCTTCATGATGTGTCTTTCTAGATGTAAAGACAAGATTTCCCTTGTACTAAAGATAGAAATTGAAGAACCAACATATCAGCGAATAGCTTTGTATTCCACATCCAAGAAAAAAAAATCAGAGAAAACGCATACAAACAAATCAGGCAGAAGCAAAGTTTTGCCATTTTCCCAAAAATATCCATGAAGGGTCAACACTTCAATCAAAATATTCCAGGTCAGATTTTTAAAGGTATTTAGGCACTGCCAATCAGAGTTAAGTGCCTATGCACTTTTTAATATCCCACTATCTGTATCTTCAGCTGCCTAAATACCTTTAAAGACTGTTCCCGCCCCTCCTCATAAGGAACCGTAATATTAGATCTTAGATCTGAAAATATTGCTCTTCTATACATCTATATAACTGTCTGAGTTGCATAACGAAATTCTTACGTAAGTATGAAATAGTGCAGATTGCAAGAAAATTGGAATAGCAATTATTTCAGTTATTGACCATTTCTTGGAATACAACTAATATTGCATTTATGTGCGGTCTACAACATTTATAAAAAATGTAATTTACAAAATACTACATATAAATAGAAAATAAGTAAAGAGATGCCAATATTGTTGTTGGGCCTTCTTCACACTATGAAGAAAGATAAGATACTACAAGATAAGACACAAGATGAAACGAGGAAAGCCTATTCTGAGGTTTATATTTGATTAAAGAACTTTACAGAGAAATCCTAGTTTGAAAAGTTCTGTGGTAGTTTACTGATGGTTTCTTAAGAATTGTTAATGCTTTAGAATCTATTTCTTACTAAGTATATATTAGAATATTTGCAGCATACAAATTATTCTTAATATTTCTATAGGATCACAAATATGCACAGTGCCCTACCAAAGACATTCCTTACCCTCAAGATCTTGCAATCTAAAATTTAGAAGAAAATATAAAAGTAAATAAATCAGTAAAGAGACAGCATGCAAAGTTTAATAGTGGGAAAACAAGTGAAGGAAAAATTCTTGAGGTTGAGGGATATGAATAGGGTGATCATATTTCCCAAAAGGACAATGAGACGCTCCCAGCCACTCACCTGAGCTCACCCCCAGCACAATGTGCGAGGCTGTTGCAGGTCACTGGAACCCTGCATGGGGCTCCCCTGCATGTTCTTCTGCACCGCACCGCACGCCAAGTCGGCAAGAGCAAATGGGACAAATGCCCATTTTGGCAAAAAAAAAGTTGAGACGTCCAGGAAAGGGCTTAAAAAAGGGACTGTCCCCACCAAAATAGGACATACGGTCATCCTAGATATGAAGGAGAAGAGAATATTTGACAGAAAATGAGTATGACACTATCTGTAGTGCGAAGGAGGAGATGTAAGGGAAGAGTACTGGGAGACCTAAAGGCGTTAAAGGGAGTAAGACAGAGAGGAAAAAAAAATGTTGGTGAGATCATGTAAGGCTTTGAAGTTGTCTAAGTCTGAATTTTATGCAGTTAACACCTAAGAAAGGACTTAAGGGATTCAGGACTGTTCAAATATACATTGAAATAGATCTACATATTTGCTTTGAATTAAATATCTATTGATACCTTTCAAGTCACATGAAAGAAAGATAAACAATATATTACATATGCTTAAAAGTCTCTTGCAGTTTTTACAGAAACAAAAGTACCACAATGATAGAGCTCACAGTTAATGAATAAAATGTAATTACTTTGCATACCAATTCATATAATTACACAAGGTTTCACAGTGTTCTTAAATATATATAACTGTAATCGTTAACACATCTCTGATTTATTTCACATTATTGAACTCTATGTCACTGTCCTGTTCCAATTTAATAAAGTATTAACAAAGATATAAAAAAAATGTTAAAAAGGTCTAGGAGAAGAGAGGGGTCAGGTTGATCTTACATGCTATGGGCTGAATTCTCCTCTGTTACACACCAGTATAACTCCACTGAAGTCAGTGAGGTTGACTCAGTGTAACAGAGGCCCAACGCTGTCTTGTAATACCTAAGTATAACTGCTCCAAAAAAGGTGCTGAATCCACTAATTTATATGCATTTCTCACAAACGCCTGGTCTACACTACGCGTTTAAACCGAATTTAGCAGCGTTAAACCGATTTAACCCTGCACCTGTCCACACAATGAGGCCCTTTATATCGATATAAAGGGCTCTTTAAACCGATTTCTGTACTCCTCCCCGACGAGAGGAGTAGCGCTGAAATCGGTATTGCCATGTTGGATTAGGGTTAGTGTGGCCGCAAATCGACGGTATTGGCCTCCAGGCGGTATCCCACAGTGCACCACTGTGACCGCTCTGGAAAGCAATCTGAACGCGGATGCACTAGCCAGGTAGACAGGAAAAGCCCCGCGAAGTTTTGAATTTCATTTCCTGTTTGCCCAGTGTGGAGCTCTGATCAGCACGGGTGCAGTCCCAAATCCAAAAAGAGCTCCAGCATGGACCGTACGGGAGATACTGGATCTGATCGCTGTATGGGAGACAAATCTGTTCTATCAGAGCTCCGTTACAGAAGACGAAATGACAAAGCATTTGAAAAAATCTCCAATCTATGATAGACAGAGGCCACAGCAGGGACTCAGCACAGTGCTGCGTGAGAAGCGTAACGGAAAGCCAAAGAATCAAATGGACGCTCATGGAGGGAGGGAGGGGGTACTGAGGACTCCAGCTATCCCACAGTCCCCGCAGTCTCCGGAAAGCATTTGCATTCTTGGCTGGGCTCCAAATGCCTGAAGGGTCAAAAACATTTTCACGGGTGTTTCAGGGTGTATGTCGTCAATTTACACCCTTCCCCCCACCCCGAAAGGGGAAAAAATCGTTTCTCGCCTTTTTTCAATGTCACCCTATGTCTACTGCATGCTGCTGGTAGACAGGGTGCTGCAGCACTAAACGGCAGCATCCTCTCCCCTCCCATCCCCGGGCAGACGGTACAGTACAGAAGGACTGATAGCCGTCCTCGTCATCATCCTGTGAGTGCTCCTGGCTGGCCTCGGTGAGGTCGGACGGGGGTGCCTGGGTAAAAATAGGAATGACTCCTGGTCATTCCCAGCAGATGGTACAGAACGGCTGGTAACGGTCCTCATCATAGCAACTGAGGGCTGAGCTCCATCAGCCCCCTCCCTTTCATGTCTAAAGAAAAGATTCTGTACTGCCTGGACTATCATAGAAGCAGGGGCTGGGCTCCTCTCCCCCCCCCTTTAATGTCCTGCCTGGACTATCATAGCAGCTGGAGGCTTCCTCCCTCTCATTTTATCTCACTAAAAACTCAGTGTTTCTTATTCCTGCATTCTTTATTACTTCATCACACAAATGGGGGGACACTGCCACGCTAGCGCAGGAGGGTTGGGGGAGGAGGGAAGCAACAGGTGGGGTTGTTGCAGGGGCACCCCCTAGAATGGCATGCAGCTCATCATTTTTGCGGGATCTCTGGGGCTCTGACACGGAGCGGCTGTGCTCTCTGGTTCTCTAGTACACTTGCCCCATATTCATTCATATTCATTCCCATTTTTGCCTATGCGCCCCCAGCCGACCTCAGCGCGGCCAGCCAGGAGCACCCATGATAGCAGCAGACGGTACAGAACGACTGATAACCGTCATCTCATCGCCAATTTACGGTGCAATAGGGATGGTAACCGTCTCTGCTACCTTGCAAAGGCAAATGAATGCTGCTGTGTAGCAGTGCAGTATCATGTCTGTCAGCAGCATCCTGTACACATACGGTGACAGTGACAAAAGGCAAAACGAGCTCCATGGTTGCCATGCTATGGCGTCTGCCAGGGCAATCCAGGGAAAAAGGGCGCGAAATGATTGTCTGCCGTTGCTTTCCCGGAGGAAGGATTGAGTGACGACATTTACTCAGAATCACCCGCGACACTGTTTTTCCATTGGGATCTCAACCCAGAATTCTAATGGGCAGGGGAGACTGCGGGAACTATGGGATAGCTATGGGATAGCTACCCACAGTGCAACGCTCCGGAAATCGACGCTAGCCTTGGTACATGGACGCAGACCGCCGAATTAATGTGCTTAGTGTGGCCGCGTGCACTCGACTTTATACAATCTGTTTTACAAAACCAGTTTATGTAAAATCGGAATAATCCCGTAGTGTAGACATACCCATTGTCATAACATTATTTAACAACTAAATACCAAATAATGGCTTTCAAATGACAATTACTTTTATTAGAGACAAGGTGGGTGAACCTGAGGCAATATCTTTTATTGGACCAACTTCTGTTGGTGAAAGAGACAAGCTTTCAAGGTACACAGAGCTCTTCTGTATAGGTCGAAAGCTTCTCTCTCACCAACAGAAGTGGGTCCAGTAAAATATATTGCCTCTCCACCTTATCTCACTAATATCCTGAGATCAATATTCCTACAACACTGTAAACAATTACTTTTATTGAAATAAGTTGTCTTGCAGATAAACAGCAGCCCACTGAAAATTGATGTTATTAAAAAAAATACCAGGCCTTAGACCTAGCAGAACTATTTGTTTATTATATTAATTTATGTCCACTGAAAACTGACATTTTTCCTTCTACTTCTACCTATAAAAATCTTATAAAAGAGAAGCAGGAAAGGCAGGCATTATAATGATACATCGCACTTATAGAGTACTTTCTGTTTGAGAACCTCAAAGACCTTTGCTAACGTAGCTTAGTTAAGGCTCACAGGTGGGCATTATTTCCATGCCACAGATCTGAGGTTTAGAGGTGTCTGATATCATGCCCATGGTCAAATACTGACTCCCTGTCACTGCCAGTTTGTGCTCTGAGTTCATCGCTCCCTGTGCAATGGACACAGGCGCTTGTGCTGGAATTTAGCCCGACCTTCAAACGTGACCGCCGCAGTTCTCAGTGCCGCCTTACAGGAGAGGATGTGCTTGGGCAGGAATATTTTTGCCTATCGAGGGGGGGTTGCGCATGACCACACAGGGAGCCCGTTCCTCTCACCACGTGAAACCCCCAACAGGGACCTGCCACTGGGAGGCTCTGCTGCGAAATGACATCTGCAAACAGGGCGGTCCCAGCCCCCAGACTGGCTGGAGCACAGGGTGAAATACACTGGAAGGGACTCCTGCTTCTGTCTGGTTACAGGCCTCTGACGAGCCCGCGGCTAGAGGAGAAAACAAGGCAGGAGCATCAACAGCAGCCTGGGCAGCCAGGTCCCGCCCCCCCTCTCGCGCATTACCACAGGCCGGGGCGGCTCCAATCCGCCATTAGCACCGGCCGCCCGGTACCTCCCCCATGACCAGATTCCCCCAAAGCTGGCGGAGGGAGAGCCCTGGCCACCGGTGCCTGCAGCGCATCACGGAGGCGGGTGGGCAGGGGGATGGTCCCCGTGAGCTCTGGGCGCAGCCCCGCCCCTCCGTTTCCACATAGGCGCCTTAGTTCGACAGTGTCTGTAACGGATCCCCTCCCCCGCGCGTGCATCCCCTTCGAACAATAACAGTCCGTTCCCAGACCGTAGCGCGCGTGCGCGGCCAGAAAGCTCCGGCTCGAACCAGCCCTGTAAAATAATATTGAATACAACGCCCTCCGATTGAAGGGCGGGGCCGCCCTTCTTCAGGTGCGCGCGCACTTCCTGGGGCTTCTGGTTCCTCTTCCCGTCGTGTCAGTGTGTGACGTCATGGGATAGGAGCGGTTCTACGCTGCTGTCTCGCGGGGATGTGGCGCCACCGGGTGGTCGGTCTCGTGAGGCAGCGGCTGCAGCCCTAGAGCGCGACCTAACGTTCCGGAAAAGAACCGCCGCGCCGCGGAGACAGGGCGGAGTCCCCAGCCCGGGAGGCGGGAAGGGAGAGGGGCAGGGCGCGGCCGGAAGGAGCCCTCAGCCCGGGGGGAAAGGAGAGGGCGCCGCGGGGAAGAGCCCCCAGCCCGGGGGGGGAAGGGTGAACGGAGCGGGCACAGCGGGGAGGAGCCCCCGGCTCTGTGTCGGGGTCTGGGGTGGGGGTGCAGGGAGGAGCTCCCAGCCCTGCGGGGATGGGGGTGGGAGGAGGAAACAGCGAGGAGCCACCCCAGATATATGAACGAGTGAGGCTTCCTTGCAACGAAGCAGCAGCAAGGATCCCCTCTGTGTATTGGGGGTGGAGGAGGTGAAAGTACGAAACTGCCAACATCTTTACCCTTCTCAAAGGGAACAGCAGTAGCTTCAGCGACCATATTGTTCTTAGGGCCTGTGACATGGAGCCCCATTTGTGGTTCACTACTCTGGGTCAGCAACTCCTCAGGCTTGGCCTACTGCACCTCACATGCTGGTGTCCTGATATTTATTTAAGAGATGATGTAATAAATACATTGTTTGAAATCTAATAAGATACAAGTTATTAACATCACTGCAAAATGTTTGTAACAACTCAGAGAAAATATGGATATGCAGTGATGTTATCTCAGAGACTAAACAGACAAAGGTGGCAAAACAAGTTTCTTTACAAAGGGAAAGAAAATAGGGAGGGGCACTGTCCAGGAAAGAGGGTTCTGACCTGCTCCCTCTGGGTCAGCTAGTGGCTAACCCTCCTGCAGCTTTGTAAGGGGGGAGGGTGACCCTAAGAGAATCCCAGCCAGAGGCTAAGGAGCTTACTGGTATCAGGTAGTGAGGTTTGGCTGTCCTGTGGGCCCCACAAAGCCTCCTACAGCATCCTCTAGCAGCCCCTAACTGGAACTGGGTTGTTGTCGGGGTTTATTTAACTCTCTACTTCTGGGGAAATCTTTTTTGCTGTTGTCTGTATCGCTGACAGGTATTTTGAAATAAATTACCAAAATAATTGAAACTGGAGTGATTATATTGTGTTGTTTTGACAAATATGCAGAATTTTACAGAATTTTAAAATGTGTGCAGATTTAATTTTTTGGCACTGAATTTTTAATTTTTCACACAATTCCCCAGGACTAGTAAGGTGAAAAATAATTTTAGTTGTACTGTAATGTACAACTGTAATAGTTTCAGATGGAAAGCACTATAGCTGATCATTGTATTAACATTCCTAGATCCTTAATTTTAATGGCTGGTAGAAAAGCAGAGCTTGGAAAGATTTAGAGGTAATTTAAAGACAGGACCAGATTTTCAAAAGTGTATGTGCAATTGCACATCCAAGTGCATGAGCAACTTGGAGCCTAGTGTCCATATATTAAAAATTACAATACAATTACATGCTCTCAGATAAGCATGATAGATGCTCACAGAAATGACTACTTATATGTCTGAGTGGTCTTTTGCATATATTCATTACACACATTTCTGAAAATCAAAACTATAATATCTTGAATGGGCAAACTGTCCTCATGGCATTGAAGAGAGATGTCAGAACAAATACTATAGGTACAGAGATTGATTCTGCTCAGTTTCAGGGCTAAACTCTCAGATCCCTATGGTAATTTGATTCAGATATTCTGCCATCTCCATGTGTGCAATACTTAAGGATCTGAATGGATAATTTAGACCATATTTTTACATATGAATGTCAAATTTAACCAAACTCTGAGATTGGTGCCACATTAGCTATCATAGCTGGTATCTGTCCTGTGAGAGAAAAATAACCATTTACCTCTGTTATAGAATATACCTCGTCCCATGAATAGTGAGATTGCGTTGAGCTCTCATGTGGGTGCAAGAAGATTCTTTAGTCAAAAGCACAATTAACCCAAACTCCTGTGAGTTCTGCACAAAGGCAGAGCAGAATATGTAAGTTGTACATTCCTTGAAGGATCTGAGACAACTTTTTTGTTCTGACACATTAAACTATAAGTTATAGGGCCATATTCTCTCTTAGTGATCTGGCCCCTTTGGAGTGCAAAGGGCCAGAAAACAGGCTGATCTGCCTAGTGGGTGTACACAAGATGTGTGTCAGGAGCTAGAAGGGGCTGGCTGGAGGCCCTAGCCCCTTTAGAAGCCATAGTCAGCCACTGAAGAGTAGCCTTGGAATTACACAAAGGGAGGGACTGGTGTAGAACTAACCCCAGAACCAGGCAGTCCCAAATCCCTTGCAGCTCATCTCACAAACTGCCTAGGAGAAACTGGCAGTAGCAAATCTAGCCCGTGTTATTTAAAGTAGATTGTAAACCTCAAATAAAATCCAAATCCCTATTCTTTCCTCTTATAGTAAAAATCAAATTTATGTGATTGCATGTTAAAATTAATTAAAATAGTTTTAAAAAATCAAGCCACCCAATGTTTGTTTCAAGATGTTTAGCTGTATATCAACTTTTGGTAAGAGGTCTCTCATTTTCATTATTTGAGATCTACATCTTGTAATTAAAGTGATAGAAAACAACTTAGAATGTATATTTTTCATTCAATTTATTTGTACATAAGGTAAGCATGACTTTTAATAATTCTTTCACAATTTCCAGGTCAGTTCTGTATTTTTGTAGTGTAAAATTTGTACAAATGCTCTTTGAATAAACCTGCAAATCTCGGCTTGTCCAATAAGATCATCATGAGATGGAAATACTCAGGGAAATCCTGTAGAAACAGGAGGAAAATAGTTTTTCACTTCCTAATTTCAGACATTTGATTCTGAGTAGGTTTTAGGACAATTAATTCTTGGTCAAAAGATTGGGGGAAAATACAGTTGAAGAGACCTCTTGACTGGTTTAATCCCAAACAATCATTTTATAGGATTTGTTTCACTCCTTCAGTACTATTATATTGTTCCATAATAAGGAAGATATTGGTTTCTGAGCAGCTTTTCCTAGTTAGGCACTGATCCTGCCATTTTTTTTTATGCAAGTGGCTAGGTTGTGGCCTTAGTTCCTTTCTAACTCCATATTTTGCAACTGTTTTCTTCACCAACATATGAAAAAAACAGTCTGAATAAACAGCTACATTTCTAAATAGAGTGAAATGGATCAAGGACAACTACGCTCGGCTGGGTAAGACACTTGAAGTGGGAGCTCAGGTGATTTTCAGCAGAATACTTCTGGTCCTTATAGAAGGAGAGCGCAGCTGTGTCTAGACAATGAAGATCAACAGATGACTCAATGACTGGTGCTCTAAGGAATGGTTTGGGATGATCGATCTTTGAGAGGCATTCATAGAAAGAAGACTCTTCTTGACTGATGGACTCCACTTGAGTATCTGGGGTATTAATCTGGCACAACTCATAAGGGCTTTAAAATAGGAGGTGAGGGAAGAAGATTTGGAGAGACTAGTGAAATCCTCACGGACGGCTTCAGTACAAAGGAAGAGGAAAATCAGCTGAATGAAGATATAGAAGGGATAATGGAACATTACAAGGAAAGAGTATGGACAGCAAGAAGGAAAATACAAATACTGATTGGCATAGTAAGGTAGGTGTTAATGAAAGGACCATATCATATCCATCTAGAAAATGGAGTGAGGTCTGAAGGAAACAACTGAAATGCTTGTACAGTAATTCCTCACTTAACGTTGTAGTTATGTTCCTGAAAAATGCAACTTTAAGCGAAACAATGTTAAGTGAATCCAATTTCCCCATAAGAATTAATGTAAATAGCAGGGGTTAGGTTCCAGGGAAATTTTTTTCACCAGACAAAAGACACACAAACATATACAGATATATATATATATATATATATATACATATATACACACACACAGTACAAGTTTTAAACAATTTAATACTGTACACAGCAATGATGATTGCATAGCTTGGTTGAGGTGGTGGAGTCAGAACGTGGAAGAGGGTGGGACAATTCTCAGGGAATGCCTTACTGCTAAATGATTAACTAGCACTCGGCCGAGCCCTCAAGAGTTAACACGTAGCCTCACACTCTACAAGGCAGCACAAATGGAGGGCTTGGAGACAGCATGGCAGAGAGAGACAGACACATACACAGTGTGTGTGAGAGAGAGAGACTGCATTGCCCCTTTAAGTATGCTGACTCCACTCTAAGCACACTGCCTTTTTAAGTTGATCAGCAAGTTGAGACAGCAGCTGCTGCCAGCAAGCTCCCTCTGTCTTGAGCCCTGTCCTGTCCCCGCTGCTCTGTGGAGATGGCCGGATGAGGTAAAGGAGCAGGGGGGAGGGCACTCTGACATTAGCGCGCGCACACACACACACACACACACACACACACAGAGCAAGCAGGAGGGGGAGGGACAGCTGAACTGCCTGGCAATTGATAGCCTGCTGGGTGGCTGCCGCATGGAGAACATAGGGGAAAGGGGAGCTGATGGGGGGCTGCTGTAAAAGAAGCAGTGAGAGATAAAAAGGCATCTTTTAAAAAGTGGATGTCAAATCCTAGTGAGATAAATAGAAGGAGCATAAACACTGCCAAATTAAGCGTAAAAATATAATAAGAAAAGCCAAAAAGGGGTTTGAAGAACGGCTAGCCAAAAACTCAAAAGGTAATAACAAAATGTTTTTAAAGTACATCAGAAGCAGGAAGCCTGCTAAACAACCAGCGGGGCCCCTTGACGATCAAGATAGAAAAGGAGCACTTAAAGATGATAAAGTCATTGCGGAAAAACTAAATGAATTCTTTTCTTCAGTCTTCACGGCTGAGGATGCTAGGGAGATTCCCAAACCTCTAGCCATCCTTTGTAGGTGACAAATCTGAGGAATTGTCACAAATTGAAGTGTCATTAGAGGTGGTTTTGGAATTAATTGATAAACTTAACAGTAACAAGTCACCAGGACCAGATGGCATTCACCCAAGAGTTCTGAAAGAACTCAAATGTGAAATTGTGGAACTATTAACTATGGTTTGTAACCTGTCCTTTAAATCAGCTTCTGTACCCAGTGACTGGAAGATAGCTAATGAAGTGATCCCAGCAATTACAGACCAGTAAAGAATAAAATTATCAGACACATAGAAGAACATAAATTGTTGGGCAAAAGTCAACATGGTTTCTGTAAAGGGAAATCATGTCTTAATCTATTAGAGTTCTTTGAAGGGGTCAACAAACAGGTGGACAAGGGGGATCCAGTGGACATAGTGTACTTAGATTTCCAGAAAGCCTTTGATAAGGTCCCTCACCAAAGGCTCTTAAGTAAATTAAGTTGTCATGGGATAAGAGGGAAGATCCTTTAATGGATTGAGAACCGGTTAAAAGACGGAACAAAGTGTAGGAATAAATGGTAAATTTTCAGATTGGAGAGGGGTAATGTAGGAGGTCAGGGAACCACGGAAGATTTTGTTACGGCCTAGCTTAGGCAGCTCCGCTTTCTCAGCCTCCGGTTATTGTAGGACACAGCATGCTAGTTTTAACCTGCCGTAACCGGCTGGAATTGCTGCGTGGAAAGCCCCTGGGCTGTTAGCCAAGGGGGCGGCCCCGGAGGGTGGAGAGCTCCTGTTGCATTATGTATGAGCTGGTTTGCTGCTGTTTGTATAAATATGAGCATGCTTTGTGTTTGCTTTTGGACTTCACCCCAGGCCGAGCTACAGGGCGCTGGGTCCCCGTCTCAGTGACAGCAACGCTTGGGGTCCCCCTTGCAGATGTGTCACTTTACCTTCATTAAAGCCAATAACTCACAGTGTGTGTGTCGGCCTCGTTCTTACAGAGCACCTTGGGAGGGCCCCCGGCCTCCCTGGTACGTAACAGGTAACTAGTAGTGTTTCCCAAGGGTCAGTTCTAGGACCAATCCTATTCAACTTATTCATAGATGTTATGGAAAAAGAGGTAAACAGTGAGGTGGCAAAGTTTGCAGACGATACTAAATTGCTCAAGATAGTTAAAACCAAAGCAGACTGTGAAGAACTTCAAAAAGATCTCACAAAACTAAATGATTGGGCAACAAAATGGCAAATGAAATTTAATGTGGATAAATGTAAAGTAATGCACATTGAAAAAAACAACAACCCAGCTATGCATACAATATGTAGCTAATTTAGCTACAACTAATCAGGAAAGAGATCTTGGAGTCATCGTGGATAGTTCTCTGAAGACGTCCACGCAGTGTGCAGCAGCAGTCAAAAAAGCAAACAGGATGTTAGGAATCATTAAAAAAGGGATAGAGAATAAGACTGAGAATATCTTATTGCCCTTATATAAATCCATGGTATGCCCACATCTTGAATACTGAGTACAGATGTGGTCTCCTCATCTCAGAAAGGATATACTAGCATTAGAAAAGGTTCAAAGAAGGGCAACTAAAATGATTAGGGGTTTGGAATGGATCCCATATGAGGAGAGATTAAAGAGGCTAGGACTTTTCAGCTTGGAAAAGAGGAGACTAAGTGGGGATATGACAGAGGTATATAAAATCATGAGTGGTGTGGAGAAAGTGAATATGGATAAGTTATTTACTTGTTCCCATAATATAAGAACTAGAGGTCACCAAATGAAATTAATGGGCAGCAGGTTAAAACAAATACAAGGAAGTTCTTCTTCACACAGCACACAGTCAACCGGTGGAACTCCTTGCCTGAGGAAGTTGTGAAGGCTAGGACTAAAATGGGGTTTAAAAGAGAACTGGATAAATTCATGGAGGTTAAATCCATTAATGGCTATTAGCCAGGATGGGTAAGGAATGGTGTCCCTAGCTTCTGTTTGTCAGAGGGTGGAGATGGATGGCAGGGGAGAGATCACTTGATCATTACTTGTTAGGTTCACTCCCTCTGGGGCACCTGGCATTGGCCACTGTTGGCAGACAGGATACTGGGCTGGATGGACCTTTGGTCTAACCCAGTATGGCCATTTTTATATTCACCCAAGTTCTAGTTTGGACTCTACCACTGGTCTACAACAGTCCACTTCTCTGTGCCTTTGTTTCCTTTCTCACCATTTGTCTGTCTTGTCTATTTAAATTTACAAGCATTATAAGGGATATACTCTTTTACTATGTACAATGGGGCCATAATCTCAATTGTGGCCTCTAGATGCTACTGTGATACAAATAAGAAACTGGTGGAATTCATAAATAGCACTTTCTGTACTCTGTACTTCCCTTTCCCTTGAAAATAGTGGAAATACCTACACCAAAATTTTATCCAAGAAATTAAGAAGCAGTAGAGATTGAAGACTAGATCCCATGAGGTTCTGAGCTCAATGGGTGAGAGCTTTCAGTGCCTTCAGGAAGTGCTCAGCACCTCAGAAAATCTACCTCTAGGAACATATGATTTGCCATCTCAGATCTGATCAATGCTTCATCAAGTTTGGCTACCTGCCTCCAACAGTGGCTTATTAGTGATGCTTCCAAGTAAGGCTAAAACATCCCACAGTGCACTTGACCAGCTGTGCTGAAGACAGAAAATTCCTTTCTGACCCCTGCACATTATTGGTTATAAAATGATCAAACCTTTAAATCTATCTGCTGTATTTAGCTGTATGATTTTCTACAGGCTGATGACTCCCTACAGAAAAAAATACTTTTCTTTTAAATTTACTAGCCATTAACTTAATCAAATGACCCCTTTCTCTCTTATGGCTTTTTACTAGAGGTTCTGATCCATGCCCCCTGGAAGTTTTTCCACTGATTTCAATGGGCATTGGATCGTGTCCCAAAATTATTTATGTACCACATTGCCACCCCACTCTGTAGCAAGACAACTGCTTATTGCTGCTACAGTTTAAATGCAGAATTTAAGATAATTCATATTAAATGCAGGTATAGTCATCCACCTCTGTGTGGATATGGCCCTTAGCCCATTGTTACCACATACAAAATGTACTTTGTATGGCTTACACTTTTAAGTTGTTTCTGTAGTAATATATCCAAAACTTTTGTAATCTTAACTGTGTTTCTTTCAGAAGTTACAAATACCACGTTTCATGTTAGTTTTAAACAAGAGAAGTCCCCTATTGATAAAACTATAGGCAACAGTGAAAGGTGAGGTAATATTCCAGGATGTGTACACTTTGCTGAATTGTTTATTTTACTCAGTAGGATATCCTATTTTCCGGAGGGTTTTTATATTTGCTTTTCAGATGACAAACAGAGAAACACAACACTGATCACACTTTTTTTTAAAACTGTAAAGGGAGAGCTAAAAAGTACACCTATACCCCAATATAACGCGACCCAATATAACACAAATTCGCATATAATGCAGTAAAGCAGCACTCGGGGGAGGGAGAGAGAGGATCAGCTGCGCACTCTGGTGGATCAAAGCAAGTTCGATATAATGCGGTTTCACCTATAACGCGGTAAGAGTTTTTGGCTCCTGAGGACAGCGTTATATTGGGGTAGAGGTGTTTCAGTTTGATTTCATTTCTGGTGAATGGTTGTTTTGATTGTTCTGATAGGGTGCCTCCTTTATTACAGTTTCAGGAAAAGAAAGATTTCTGAATCCCCAGAGCATGCACACATACTGTATTGTTCAAAAATATCTGTACTGTATAAGCAATTGTATTAATTTTGTTTTGTTTTAAAGACCATGGGCATAAAACAGTTGCTATTTTTACAAGGTCACTTGAAAAACAGAAGAGCACTTTAAATTGTTAAAAAATTGATAGGGCTATCAGAGTATGACCGGCACAGAGTACAATGAAGTACAGGCTCAATCCAATCCTTGATTTCTGTTAACAGTAGTGCTGTATATCGGGAAATAAACTACATTTTGAATATGAAAAATTTGCATTTTGATGCCTTTTTGTTAAGACAAATATAACATTTTTGTTTATCCAGACTGGAATAGATGATATAGCAGGGGTAATCAACTATTTTTTGTCAAGGTCCAAATTTCTTGGTCAAGATATAGTCAAAGTCCAGGCTCCAGAGAAAATAATTTAAAAAATGATAATTAAATAAAAAGATTTTTGGGTCCATTCAGAAGCATCGGGTGGTCCAGATTTGGCCTGCAATTTGTCTGTTGACTACCCCTGAGATATAGTGTGACATTTATTTTGAAGGACAATAGTCATACCAAAACAAATAGATAAATACCATGGTTTAAAAATACTAAGAGGATTCAGTGTGTGCAAATATTCAGCGACTTGATTATAAAGTCAGTATTGATCAATCTTTATGGAATTGGGCATATATTTCACTATTATATGTCATAAGAAAGATTTCAGCCTATCATAGCCTTTTCCTCAAATTAAAAACATACAATCACACCAAAACCCTTATGCACCTTTTGAGCTAAATTCTGGCAGGAATCTTGAAACTGACACAGATATCTAGAATCTGACTTTAGTGGGGCCAGGATTTCACCCAACATCCTCCAAATGTGTGCATATACATTTCAAAAATCATATTGTAGAGGGTAAGAGAGCCAGACACAGCACCAGTGATCAATATCTTTCTATAAATACGAAGAATAAGCTAGAATTATGCAATTTACAAATGCAAGAGACCAATTTGAATATCTAGTCCCAGGGCCGGCTCTAGGCACCAGCAAACCAAGCACATGCTTGGGGCGGCACATTTTCAGGGGTGGCATTCCGGCCATCTTTTATTTTATTTTTTATTTTTTTTGCTTCGGGCGGCAAAAGCCTAGAGCCAGCCCTGGCAGCAGCAGTGCATCTTGCACTGGGGGCGCCCTGGGGCTGCTGCGGTTCGCACTGCCAGCTGCAGGGGAGCAGCGCCCACACCTTGTGGCTGGGCCGGGCAGGCTCCGAATGGGGGACACTCTAGCTGGGGGCCGCCCCGCGGGGCACACGGAGCCGCCTGCAGGTGCCGCAGGGTGGCCGCCCACCAGCCCCTAAGCAAGGGCTGGGCGAAGTGGCCTGAGCCACCCAGGGGCTGCAGCAGGGTGGCCAGAAGCAAGAGCGGGGCCATAGAGAGTGGGGTGCTGCCGTGCAGGGCCCCCATCCCACTCTCCAGGGCTCCGCTCCCTCTGGGGCTACTCTGTCCTGGTCCCCCAGCTCTGCCCTCCTGGGTCCCGGCCAGTCCTGGAGGCGGGAGCCCCGGCTGGAGGGACCCTGGGCTGAGGCACGTCCCAGGAGCCCCACTGCTTATCCCAACACTGCCAGCGCTGGAGCGGATGGAGGCGAGGGGGAGTGGGCGGAGTCAGAACTGGTGGAGGGGAGCCCAGGGCTGGGGAGGCAGGGGGTGCAGGTGGGCTGAGGTGGGAGGGAGAGCCCAGTGCTGAGGCAGCAGGGGGTGTGGGTGGGGGCGGGAAGAGAGAGCCCAGGGCTGGGGCATCAGGGGGTGCAGGTAGGGGAGGGCACCGGTGAGGGGAATGAGAGCCCAGGGTTGGGGTGGGGGGCAGCCAAAATTTTTTTTGCTTGGGGCAGCAAAAGCCCTAGAGCAGGCCGTGTCTAGTCCATCCTGCAGGATTATTCAACACTGCACTATCAGCAGTGTTGTGTCCACGGTTAAAATGCCTCAAGTGATGGTGCTTCTACCAGCTCCTTTGGGAGTGGAGTTGGCTGGAAAATTCCAACTAAACAATTTTTCATTGGAATTTGTCAGAAATCAAAATGTTCTGCAGAGACAGTTCAATTTCTACAAAGTTCCTCCAGAAACCAAGCAGGTTTCCAACAGAAACCTGCTTGGTTTCCTGCCAGGTCACCTGCCCAGCTTCTCAGCACCTGGCCTGGTGGGCTGCTTGAGAACTCCAGCGCTTCCAGGGTTTGTGGCTCCAAGGCAGCCTGCCAGGAATCAGGCCTACCTAGAATCATAAAAATGTAGGGGTGGAAGACTGGGACCTAGAGAGGTCACCTAGTCCAGTCCCCTGTACTGAGGCAGGACTAAGTCTACCTAGACCTCCTTGACAAGTGATTGTCGAAACCACTTTTAAAAACCTCTGGTAATGGGGATTCCACAACCGCTCTAAGTGATCTATTCCAGTACTTAACTATCCTTGTAGTTAGAAAGTTTTTCTAAATATCTAATCTAAATCTTGTTGCAGATTAAGCCAGTTCCTGTCCTATCTTCAGTGGACATGGAGAACAATTTATCACGATCCTCTTTTAACATCCCTTAACATATTTGAAGACTATCAGGTTCCAACCCCCCCCCCACCCTCCGCCCCCCAAGCCTTCTTTTCTCGAGACTAGACATGCCCAGTGTTTTAAATCTTTCCTCATAGGACAGGTTTTCTAAACCTTTAATCATTTATGTTGCCCTCCTTTGAACTCTCTCCAGTTTGTCCACATCTTTTTTAAAGTATGGTGCCCAGAACTGGACACAGTACTCCAGATGAGTAGAATGGACCAGTTACCTCCTGTGTTTTACAGATGACATTTCAATACAACCCAGAATAGACTCATAGACTTTATGGTCAGAAGGGACCATTATGATCATCTAGTCTGACCCCCTGCACAATGCAGGCCACAGAATCTCAGCCACCCACTCCTGTAACAAACCCCTAACCTATGTCTGAGTTATTGAAGTCCTCAAATCATGTTTCAAAGACCTCAAGCTGGAGAGAATCCTCCAGTAAGTGACCCGTGCCCCATGCTGCAGAGGAAGGCGAAAAACCTCCAGGGCCTCTGCCAATCTGCCCTGGAGGAAAATTCCTTCCCGACCCTAAATATGGCGATCAGTTAACCCCTGAGCATGTGGGCAAGACTCACCAGCCAGCACCCAGGAAAGAATTCTCTGTAGTAACTCAGATCCCACCTCATCTAACATCCCATCACAGACCACTGGGCATATTTACCTGCTAATAATCAAAGATCAATTAATTGCCAAAATTAGGCTATTCCATCATACCATCCCCTCCATAAACTTATCAAGCTTAGTCTTGAAGCCAGTTATGTCTTTTGCCCCCACTAATCCCCTTGGAAGGCTGTTCCAGAACTTCACTCCTCTAATGGTTAGGAACCTTCATCTAATTTCAAGTCTAAACTTCCTAGTGTCCAGTTTATATCCATTTGTTCTTGTGTCCACATTAGTACTAAGCTTAAATAATTCCTTTTCCTCCCTGATATTTATCCCTCTGATATATTTATAAAGAGCAATCATATCTCCCCTCAGCCTTCTTTTGGTTAGGCTAAAAAAGCCAAGCTCTTTGAGTTTCCTTTCATAAGACAGGTTTTCCATTCCTCAGATCATCCTAGTAGCCCTTCTCTGTACCTGTTCCAGTTTGAATTCATCCTTCTTAAACATTGGAGACCAGAACTGCACACAATATCCCAGATGAGCTCTCACTAGTGCCTTGTATAATGGTACTAACACCTCCTTATCTTTACTGGAAATACCTCGTCTGCTGCATCCCAAGACCGCATTAGCTTTTTTAATGGCCATATCACATTGGCGGCTCATAGTCATCCTATGATCAACCAATACTCTGAGGTTCTTCTCCTCCTCTGTTACTTCCAACTGATGTGTCCCCAATTTATAACCAGAATTCTTGTTATTAATCCCTAAATGCATGACCTTGCACTTTTCACTATTACGTTTCATCCTATTACTATTACTTCAGTTTACAAGGTCATCCAGATCTTCCTGTATGATGTCCCGGTCCTTCTCTGTGTTAGCAATACCTCCCAGTTTTGTGTCATCTGCAAACTTAATTAGCACATTCCCACTTTTTGTGCCAAGATCAGTAATAAAAAGATTAAATAAGATTGGTCCCAAAACTGATCCCTGAGGAACTCCACTAGTAACCTCCTTCCAGCCTGACAGTTCCTTTGCAAGGTCCAACTCTACATGGCTTTTGACCTTTCTCACTTTATCCCTACATGTTCTGATCTGAATAAGGTAGCTTTCCATCTTCCACGACTTGTAGGCTTTCTGCTTTTTCTTAATCACCTCTCTGAGATGCTTGTTCATCCAGCTTGGTCTGCAACTCCTGCCTATGAATTTTTTCTCCTTTCTTGGGATGCAGGCTTCTGATAGTTTCTGCAACTTTGACTTGAAGTAATTCCAGGCCTCCTCTGCCTTTAGATCCACCTTTTCCCTAACTGCATCACATTGTTGACTCATGTTCAATTTATGATCCACTATAACCCCCTGCCCTATCATTTTTTGAAGTATTACTGCTTAGCCAGTAATTCCCCATTTTGTAGTTGTGCATTTATCCTAAGTGTAGTACTTTGCACTTGTCTTTATTGAATTTCATCTTGTTGATTTCAGACCAATTATCCAATTTACCTCAAGGCGATTGAATTCTTATTCTTCTCTCCAAAGTTCTTGCAGCCCCTCCCAGACTGATGTCATCCACAAATGTTATAAGTATACTTCCCATCCCCCTTCAAGGAGAATTTTAAAATTTTTGGTTTTCATTCCAAATAGGAATGAAATCAAATTTTAGAACAGCAAAATCCTAATGAAATGGAATCCCTTTTTCTGCTCAGCTCTGCTTAGGAGACTATTTCCCAACCTTATATATTTGTACTGTCAGGAGGCTTTTCCTTGATAGCTTAATTTTACCCAACCTTTATTTTATTCCATTTTAGATGTGATCCTGCCAGCTGCTGAGTTCCCTTGTGGGGTCCCATTAGAGGTGGTAAGTGCTGCGCACCATCAGCTCTTTCTCTGATCAAGCCTTTATTCGTAAGACAAAGTAAGCATCCAGGCACAATTTCTGAATAAGAAGATGGGAAGTTGCTTGGGAATACCAGAAACTCTAGTGTCTTTTTTTGCTAGCTCAGACATCTGCATTCCACCTAATGTGATTTAAGCTCATCCTTTTAATAGGAACTTTGTGCAAAATTGCAAATTACTGCACGTAAAATAATGTAATGAATGTAAATTACAACTATACAATGTTGTATATATTTATATCAAGCATTATACAGCATTGATTGTTTTTATTAAAACATCCCTATAGAATTTGCAGTAATTTTTTATTCCTGTAAATAAAACAGAGGGTTCCAACCTATATTAGAGCATTACAGTAGCAGTTTTAATTAAACCTGTACTACTGCCTCTCCCCTCTCCCATATGTGAACTGCATGCTTTGACTTGTTTGAAGACATTTGGTTTTGAAATAGTTTTCATTGCATGTATAATGCATTTTTCCCTTATCTTCAAAAGGACCCATGAACCTCAGAGTTTGTACTGTCACGTTTAGAGTATGGGGTATTTCCCAGTTTGTTTTGTCTTCTCAGTCTTTTTACCTCAATGTTATTATTATTAGTGTGAGTATTCATGCTCCTCAAGGTGATTCATAGATTCTAGGACTGGAAGGGACCTCGAGAGGTCATTGAGTCCAGTCCCTGCCCTCATGGCAGGACCAAATACTGTCTAGACCATCCCTGATAGACATTTATCTAACTACTCTTAAATATCTCCAGAGATGGAGATTCCACAACATCCCTAGGCAATTTATTCCATTGTTTAACCACCCTGACAGTTAGGAACTTTTTCCTAATGTCCAACCTAAACCTCCCTTGCTGCAGTTTAAGCCCATTGCTTCTTGTTCTGTCCTCAGAGGCTAATGTGAACAAGTTTTCTCCCTCCTCCGTATGACACCCTTTTAGATACCTGAAAACTAATGATATGTCCCCTCTCAGTCTTCTCTTTTCAAAACTAAACAAATCCTGTACTTTCAGTGTTCCTTCATAGGTCATGTTCTCAAGACCTTTAATCATTCTTGTTGCTCTTCTCTGGACACCACCCCCCCACACACTTTTCTCCACATCTTTCTTAAAATACGGTGCCCAGAACTGGACACACCAGTTGAGGTCTAACCAGCGCAGAGTGGAAGAATGGCTTCTCGTGTCTTGCTCACAACACACCTGTTAATGAATTCCAGAATCACGTTTGCTATTTTTGCAACAGCATCACACTGTTGACTCATATTTAGCTTGTGGTCCACTATAACCCCTAGATCCCTTTCTGCCATACTCCTTCCTAGACAGTCTCTTCTCATTCTGTATGTGTGAAACTGATTGTTCCTTCCTAAGTGAAGTACTTTGCATTTGTCTTTGTTAAACTTCATCCTGTTTATCTCAGACCATTTCTCCAATTTGTCCAGATCATTTTGAATTATGACCCTATCCTCCAAAGCAGTTGCAATCCCTCCAGTTTGGTATCATCTGCAAACTTAATAAGAGTACTTTCTATGCCAATATCTAAGTTGTTGATGAAGATATTGAACAGAGCCAGTCCCAAAACAGACCCCTACGGAACCCCACTTGTTATACCTTTCCAGCAGGATTGGGAAGCATTAATAACTACTCTCTGAGTACAGTTATCCAGCCAGTTATTCACCCACCTTATAGTAGCCTCATCGAAGTTGTATTTGCCTAGTGTATTGATAAGAATAAGAATAAGGCAAGGCTTTCATAGTTGGACCCTTACATTGTATCTGTTGTACAGGACCAAGGACGTTGCTAGTGCTTTACAAAAGTAAGAACTTTTACTCAAGGTAACTGTGTATGCTTTACACTTTTCTGTTTCTGCAGTTAGCCTTTTCACTTTTCAGTTTACCACCTCTGCAGTAATTTGTATTTTAACAAGCTCAGGTAATATTGCAGATGTATGTACAATCTAAGGTAAATAAATCTTGAGTCACAGTTGCAATCAAAGAGAAGTAATCTCTTATAGCAGCTACTAATTTGCTCCACTGCAAAGCCCCACTGACACTCCTCTTTCACGCACTAAGCCTCTATTTGGGGTCAGGAACATTGCTGACAAAGAGCACATCTCACTTTTGCTTGCTATCTTTATACTGCCACCTTACACAGCATTGTATGCTTTCAAAACCCGATACAGGTTCTGCACATTTTGCCTTTAGTTATAATGCAATGAATGAAAATGTTTTTAAAAAGACCAATGCAATTTAGTTTTTAGTGACAGCTCTAGCAGTATTTTAAAAGTTAATTTAAATCTTTCAGTCATTTGCAGAAGCCTTGGTTCCTTAGTCTGTAGTGGTAAATCTCTTTGCAAACCTTTGACATTTAACTTATATTATTTGGACAGAAATAGAAAATTATACACCTTTATAAAGAGGCCTGTCTCCATGGTATCCGGGCACACTTTAGATTAAGGCCACGCAACATTTATCCAAAAATACAGAATATACGCTCCTAGACCTTCTCCATCACTGAAACAAATACTCTGCCTAGATCAAGGGTTCTCAAACTGGGGATCGGGACCCCTCAGAGGGTCGCAAGGTTATTACATGGGGGGGGTCGCAAGCTGCCAACCTCCACCCCAAACCCCACTTTGCCTCCAGCATTTTCAATGGTGTTAATTATATAAAAAGGTGTTTTTAATTCATAAGGGGGTGGGGGGTGTCGCACTCAGACTCTTGCTATGTGAAAGGAGCCACCAGTAAAAAAAGTTTGAGAGCCACTGGCCTAGATCAAATACTTGGCATATTAGCCAGGAGACTAAATGCCAGGGAATTTCAAGATCTGAAGAAAATATGAACAAATTGGGGTCTGATGACAAAATCTAAAAACCTGGCCACGTATGGCTTACATGTATTTCTTCTGATCACCCACATTCTGAAAATCAGGCCCCTGGAGCATCCTGAATTTGAGCTACACAAAATCACTAACCACTTGAAGAGCTCAACTTGAGACCACATGTAGTGTTAGAAAAATAATTTACCATTTTCTATTTCGTCCAGCTTTTCTGAAATATTTGCCCTCCCACCCCCTTCTTCCAGCTGCATCCATCTGCTAACTGCCTTTTTATATGCACGTATCATTTTTGTATCTTAAGTTATGAATATTGGCGATGCACTGGTATCTTATATATATTACATATGTGCTGAATTCCTAGGCAACACCTACCAGATGAGATTTACATCTAGGCTAGACAGCTTTATATTGTTGGCCCATCAAGGACACTTAGCTCTCACAATGGGCCATAGAAGAAACTCAGTCTGCCCAGATGGCTCTTCCTGCAGATGCCTCACCCTCCAAGGGGCCAATGGCTAACCCTTGTGAGTCATCAAGCCATGTAAGGTCATATGATATGCTCATGTGACCCTGGACTCCATCTTGTGCCAGTAACATTCCACAACTGGGCTGTGAGCTTTGATTGAAATGGAAAATTTCCAGGCACATGGCAAAAGATATAAACGACCCCTGGGATGACTCCATTTTGCCTTTTTTCCTGCTCTGATTCTCTGGACTGTGGATTTACAACTAAAAGGAATATATTGAACTATGGATTGAGGACCTTCCAACCTTTTTGAAGTTATCAGAGAAACTTTACAAACCAGCACTCTATGTCACTGCTACAAACCTGATAGAAGAACATTGCAATTATTGTATGTATATGACTTATTAACCATTTTAACGTTATTCTTCTTTTAGTAACTAAAATGTAAAGGTTTATTACTAAAGGATTGGCAGCAGCATGATTATTGGATAAGATCTGAGTTCTATATTGACCTGGCTATGCGGCTGATTTCTTGGGATTAGTAGAACCATATATGTGATAAAATTGGTTTTCAGTAATCACTCATTGTAAAGTCTAGTGTCTGGGTGGTAAAACTAGAGCTGGAATGCCTAAGTAGACTTCTTGTTAACTAGCGTGGTGAGACAGAAGTTTACTTTTGTTACTGGGTTGGTATAATCTACTGATAGAATAACATCTAGTTTGGGGTGAGTCTGCCCTTTTTTCAGCAGTTTGTCTTGGTATTCTCAGCCGTGACTCACTGAGGCATAGTGACACAAAGCTTGAGAAAATCATCCTCCCAAAGCATTTTGGTGGTATAAGCCATTGAAAAGGATTAATTAGAACAGGAGCCATTTCACTTCTGACCTTCACTCTACTCCAGGGATCCATAGACACCAACTCCGTGGGTGCACTAGGGCTGGAGCATCCACAGGGAAAAATTGGTGGGAGCAGCTCCCCGCCCAGCTCACCTTCACCTCTGCTCTGCCTCTTCCTTCTCCCCTGAGCGCACCACCTGCCTGCTTTTTCCCCTGGTTCCCAGTGCTTGCGCCGCAAAACAGCTGTTTCACGCGGCTGGGAGGGAGCGGGGAGAAGGGGAATGCGGCGCACTCGGGAAAGAGGCGGGGTGGCGATTTGGGGAAGGGGTCCAATAGGGGCAGGGAGGGGGCGGAGTTAGGGGAGGGACTTTGGAAAAGGGGTTGGAATGGAGGTGGGGAAAGGGTGAAATCAGGGCGGGGGGGTGCAAGCTCCCACCGGCGCCAGGAAAAGTTGGCACCTATGCAGGTATCAGCAACCTTTGGCACATGGCCCATCAGGGAAATCCGTTGGTGGGCTGGGACGGCTTGTTTACCTGCAGCGTCCGCAGGTTCAACCGATCGCAGCTCCCACTGGCCGTGGTTCAACGTTCCAGGCCAATGGGGGCTGCAGGAAGCAGCGGCCAGCACATCCCTCGGCTGTGATTGGCCAAACCTGCAGACACAGAAAGTAAACAAACTGTCCCGGCCTGCCAGCGGATTTCCCTGACAGGCCATGTGCCGAAGATTGCCGATCCCTGCTCTACACTTTCCATATGCAAAGCTGCCATGTGGACTTCAGTGGAATTTCCACACAAGGAAGGGTTGCAGGATTCTGGGTATCATTACAGTGTTGCTAACTAGTGCTATACAGGTAAAATTTTCAAAAGTAACTAAGGGGCTTAAATCCCATTGACTTTCAATGGTACTTAGGGGGCATTTGAAATGTGCATACCTCACTCTCTCTTAAGAATGGTCCTCTGTTCTGAAATCTGGTTTCCAAGGTTAATTTACATTTAGATTCAACTTTTCTAATATATTGCAGTTCTATTACCGAGATCTGAAAGTTTGCAAAAGCTGGCACACCTGGAAGCAGTGATGAGCTGCCAAAATCTTAACAACCGGTTCCCTATAAAAAGTTCTGATTTAAGTGGGGGGGAGCAGGGGAGGGCCCGGGGGAGACATCCTTGTGGGGCCAGGGGCCCCTGCAGGGCCCGGGCCAATTGACCCACTTGCCCCCTCCCCTTCCCTCCTCTCTGGCCAGCCCTGGAGTTTGCAGCAGGCCCCCACACACACCTTGCCGGGCCTCTCAAAAAGCGGCAGCAGGATGACTCCGGAGCTCAGCTGAGCTGCCCAGCTGATGCCGGCAGCTGGGGGGAAGCGGGGGAAGGGCCGGGGGAGCCTCAGCCTCCCCAGCTGGGAATCCTGGGAGCAACAGGATGGTCCGGTCTGCGGACCGGAGTTCTTTGCCCATTCCCTGGCCCTTTAACAACCGGTTCTCCACAGAGGTCTAATTTTAGCAACTGGTTCTTGGGAACCTGTGGGAACCGGCTCCAGCTCACCACTGCCTGAAAGGCAAACAAGGACCCTATCTCTCTAGTTCCACAAGTTTTATTTCCTGTATTTCATTTCTCTCTTTAGTTTCACAAGTTTCTCTGCTTACTTCCACCTCACAGTGATATCTGTCTGGCAGGTCCTCCCTACACATGTTCACTGCTGTGACTTCCCTTGAATCCCTCTAGAGGAGATTACACATTCTCCACTTTGGAAGTTTATCTTTTGCATGTTTCTCTCTGCTGTTAAATCTTGAGCTTTAATTCTCTCACACACACACATACACCCAGCTTCCATGCTATGTTGATTTACTTAGTCCACCACAAAGTCATGACTTGAGAAGGATTTTATTTTTCTGTTGAATCTTGGCCACTGATCCAGATATTAGCTTAGCAATCAAATAGAGGCTTGTAGACAAAAAATTGATCCTACTGGAGTTATTCGCCTAAGTTAAAATCTTTGGCAAACAGCTCAGCTGTAGCTTTATTCTACTGTAGCAATAAATGAATTACTTGAACAGGTCTTCCACTGCACATTTTACAACTATTTCCACCAAACATTTATAAAGGACATGCTTTATCGCTAGACATGCTTTATCGCTAATTCCATGATATTACCATGCTGACAATACTTCACATTCTGAATGTTTTCTATGAATACAGTAATGCCATCATTTGCCTACAGTGTTACTGCTCCTCTATGTTCCAGTAACATCACTGTGCGTATGAAACGTAGAGCTTTTAGAAGGCAGCACCACTTTCATAAGCTGGATTTCCAAGAACTGTAGCAACATGATTCTGAAACATTCCAATACAAATCAAATGTAAATGTCTTAATATTCTAAATCTCTAAAATGCTCACCCCTCTTACATGCTAAATACTAAAAAAGTTACACCTGTAACTACATTACCTAATCCTCCTGCAGCTCAAAAACGTAAACTTAAACACAGTAATACCTTATGAACAATCTAAAGGTAATTCATAGTGTTATTGAAACAACTCTGAGGGCCATGGTTATTACACATTAACCCCAGCCTGGGGCTACATAGTGTGCCACATAACTCATCAAGATCCCACCTCCTGTCATTCTTTACTACTTAATTGCAGCACCAAGTTGAAAAATAACTCTTTTTACACTTCAGTCTTCTTGGGCAGTTTGAAAATCTATAGGTATGTTTTTCTGTTGCTACATGTTACATTTTCTTGGTTTTCTTTTCTACATTTCTTTGGTATTTTAATTTTGTTAAAAATCTCATAGTTTAGATGACTGATTACTGATACTTGCAAAATGATGGTGATTTGTTGACTCAAGTGACTCACATTGTCCTGAAAAGCTAACAGCACGAAAGCACCTTTTTCAACTAAGAAACTGCTGAGAGCTGTTCCAAAATAAAAATATTACATTGACTTGTTAGATGAGTGGTACTTGTAGTGCTGACGCATTTCAGAAAAGAACTGAACTGAAATGTGCTTAAATGCTTTGCTAAACCAGGACTACATAGGGACATATTCTACTACCCTTACTATTATTGAGTTACGGTGACCAGACATCAAGTGTGAAAAATCAGGACAGGGGGTGGGGAGTAATAAGAGCCCATATAAGAAAAAGACCCAAAAATTGGGACTGTCCCTATAAAATCGGGACATCTGGGCACCCTATACTGAGTAGGATCTTATCCCATTTTCTTCAATGAGACCGCTTGCAGAGTGAGGTACTATTAAGTATAAGGGCAGTAGAATCTAGCTCATAAGGCATTTACTCAACTATGGCATGTGAATGATCAAAACTGTTCTTTTTCCAATTCTTCTCCAGGGGTTCTGAAAGATAGTCATGTGACTTGTCTTCTTAATGTCTTGGGGTACAGGTTTCTGCCACTTTCCAGAAAGGTGTATCTTTTTTGTTTGTTTGATACATACACATTTTATAAATCATTAGTTCCTCTGCATGTGTTGTACCTTGTGTGGCAACTGTCATACAGCAGCTGCAGTAGGTACCATACATGTTTATTGAGAAGAGAGACACAATATTTGTAGTAGGCACATGCTCTCCTACACAGCCACAGTATGTCTTTGCACCTCCATCATGACAAGCTCTTAATAATCCGATGCTGGGTCTCCCCAAGAAATACTGCTACCAACTGTATCAATATTTTCCAAACTGCATGTGATTTTTGTGATGAAAAGTTTACTAAGTACAACATCCATCCTACTGATCTCTTCTGCAATAAGACGCAAATTTGAACCCACACTTCTGTATGACCACAGTAAGCAGCACATCACAAGATAGGCCATATCCTGTTGTGGAACAGGTACAGTATTGAGGACAGCAGGATTGCACCAAAAAGGGGAAATGTTCCTTGTGTACAATCATGTTCCTCACTAGATGTGTGGAATTCTGAAACTTGTGAAAAGTTAATTTTTAAATTCATATTAAAGTTTCCGCCATTTCTGGAACAGAATGTGTCTGATGTCCATTTCTACTAAAAGTCGCATGCTTTTGATGTTAGTGATCAGGTCCAGTGAGCTAATCCAGAGTGTTTTCCTCCAAGTCCTTCCTCATGTGAGGGGAAAACATATCTAGGAGCTATGAATGCCACAAATTTCAACTTAGAAAGTTTCCTTCTATGCATTCCAAAGGAGATGGGGCTGAGGTTTGTCTACCTGTGGAGTGGACGGGGGGAGGGAGACCCATTAATCCCATAAATCTAAAAAGGGGAGAAGAACTCAAAAAGGTCCAACACCTCCAAGCCATCCTACAGCTGTGTCACCCCTTCCAGATCTTGCTGCCATGTTTTCCATGACAATTACTATTCCAATATTCAGCCACTCACCATGCACAGGAGGAACGCCAGGGAGGATAACAAAGTCAGCATTATTTCCCATAAGGCAGTCCCTAGAGCCTTGCAGCCATTCTACCTCAACAACTGTGGAGTTTTAACTTTATGGGTTGGTGGGAGGAGGCAGAGCTCCCATAGGATTGGAGAAAAAGACGGAACAGGACATGGAACCTGTGCCTCTCCGCCTCCCTGGTCCTCTGGCCACGGTCCACTAGTTTTGACTCTTGCATAACTGAATTAGAGGAGGAAAGCTTTTGGCAATAAAACTCTTAACTGGCAGCCCTGTGTTAAGCATAGGTCTGTTTGCTGCCCTATTTTGATAATTTACATTGAATTAGTTATTCCCATGCTGATGCTTTCCCCCCCTTTAATGGTTTCTCTGTGTTGACTTGCTGTCAAAGGCCCAACTCTGTAAGTGAAAACTAACTTGTTTTTAATCGGAAATGTTTAATTGATTAACATATCAAAAAGTTACACAAATAAATGCATTTCTTTTGGAGAATCATTAATCAACTTCAAAGGATATGGATTTAGAATCATGGGCTTTTGTGGAATTTATTTTTTCTTATCTACGTACTTCCTTTCCCTTCATCTGTTGAGCTTTTAGTGTTTGTGAAATAGAAACATGAAAACAGAGACAAAATGTAGGAGAATGCCATGAAAACCTTTGCATAAGATCCTGACCAATTTGATCAGCCTTAATCTGAACTACCCTTACCATCATGGTCTAATCCTAAAAATGATGTATCGTGCTATAATGCTTATTAGTCTTTGTCATCCAATAGTGATTATATAATGAAGACAGTTTTCTACTAAATATAGTACCAGGATGGAAGCAGCAAATGAACAGACATCAGATAATCAAGACCGAGAGAGAGATCATACAGTTCATCTGCCTGCCAATGAAGGATAGTGCTTTACTGCACATTTGCCAGGGTTGTTCTCAATCTAGTTTTAAATGTCCCAAGTGACAGGCTTTCACCACTTCCCTTTGGAGACTGTTCCAACAGAACACTTTCATTTTAAATTACTTTACAGTAGAACCTCAGAGTTACGAACGCCTCAGGAATGGAGGTTGTTCATAACTCTGAACAAAACATTATGGCTGTTCTTTTAAAATTTTACAGCTGAACATTGACTTAATACAGCTTTGAAACTTTACTATGCAGAAGAAAAATGCTGCGTTTAATCATCTCAATTTAAATGAAACAAGTACTCCTGTTCTAATCACAGAAAGTTTCCTTACCTTGTCAAAAATTTTTTTAAAAAGTTCCCTTAATTTTTTAGTAGTTTATGTTTAACACAGTACTGTACTGTCTTTGCTTTTGTTGTTGTCTCTGCTGCTGCCTGATTTTGTACTTCCGGCTCCAAGTGAGGTGTGTGGTTGACTGATCAGTTTGTAACTCTGATGTTTGTAACTCTGAGGTTCTACTGTACTTATAACCTAATTCAGATTTAGACTCATCATGAGTCATTCAGAGTTGGCGTTTACACTCTAAGGGCCCAATTTTGTCCACTTCACTCACCCTGAGTATCACACACTGGGCCAAATTCCACCACCCTTATTTGAATGGAGTAGTACTTTACTCCAATAGTGGTCCCACTGAAGTCAGTGTAATAACTGACAGAGCACGATATTACTCCACGTAAATAAGAGCATTGGAATCTGGCACTGTGAGAGTAATCCCATTGTTCTGGATCACAGCACAGCCTACATTCTAAAACAGGGCCATAAGCAGAATTAAGGTTAGCTCCCACTCCAGTCTCTGCATGGCCTCCCCATAGCTTGAGTCCAGCCACATAGACGTTAGTTATTCACTTTGGTTCCAGTCCCTCAATGCTCTGACCAGAACATCTGAGATGGAACAGGGGGAGAAGGGGTACTTGGCTATTGGCCTAGGCCAGTAACAGATTACTACTCACCCCAGAGCAGGGCAGCAATAGTATTTGAGACATACAGGGCACAATTGTATGAGCTAGCCCATTGTGACTAGTGGGATTATTGAGATGACACCCCACTCAGAGTAAGGATGGCAGAACCAAGCCTAAATGAAAATGAATGGGATTGCTCTGTCACAAGTACAGTTTTGCAGCAGTTCTACACAGCAGTAGTAGAAAGAAATTAAGAGACTTGCCAAAAGCCCCACAGTAAGTCAGTTGCAAAACTGGGACTAGAACCCAGAATCTCCAGATAGCTGTTCAGTCCACTAGACCATGCTGCCTTCCTACCACAGTCAAGTCCACAGGCAGGGTTTCTATGCCATAACTGCAGTGAGAGCCAACACCTTTAAAGCCTACCCTGAGAAAGGCTGTTAACACTCACTTCACCTTATACCGTCAGATGTCTTGATATCTTTTCATGACTGTGAAATGCTACCCTTCAGAATGATCCAAATTGTTCTGTCAATAAATGGGGATCAGAGAGACTGCTACAGTAGGTATTGTGTAAAGGTTGCTCTGTAGTCTCTGACTGAATACAATTATAACATGGGCAGAGTTTGATAGACTTGGGGAAGCAGAGATGTGCATGCTGGACAAAAGTGGAGCACCTCTGTAATACTGTATGAATACTATACATTGACCTGGTTATTGGGATGTGTACTGTATGAATATATTGGCTTAGTTTAATAGGGGGCTGTAAGGAAAAACACGCAGGAAGGGAAAAAGAATGGTGCAAGATAAGCCATTTCTCAGCAAATGTTTAAGAGGGTTGTTAAGAGACTATGCCTGGGCAGGAAAAGGTCTAGAGACCAAAAGATCAAAAGGACTGCAGCCGTTTAAAGGGTCTCTATCACACATACTCTTTCAAGAGAAGTGGGTGGGGAGAGTTGTTCAGGACAGCCAAACAAAGAAGCAGACAGTTGCTGGTATGTGAAGAAGTTAGTCCTGCCTAGATTATCATCAAGGAATGGTAGGTAAGTCTTAGGGTAAGATAAGACTTTTTAAATCCTTTGTTCCTACTGTTGAAATAAACAATACTTTGACTTTAATAAAGCTGTATGGTCACTACCAGTACAACTGGTCACAGACTCCCAAAGAGAAGAACCCTGGGTGCTGAACCCCATTGGGCCTGCTGGGTAAACATGCTTGAGACACATGGTACATAGCCCAGGGCTTGGTCTAAGAGTGGGAGAAGTGCAGCATCCCATCTCAGGATAGATAAAGGCACAAGGGGTGATACCTGAGGAGGTACACTCAGACCACAAAGGGAACAGAGGTGTGGTTAGCTGTGGAACCATGACACTTGGGCTTTACGAATTCTGTTTACCTTTTGAGGGAAGAGTGGAAAGGGAAGAGAGAGAAAACCTTTTTTTTTAAAAAAGTCTATACAGTACAAATTGTTTACAGTGTTTGTTTCATTCATAAAAGAACTGATATGCAGTTTTAGCAATTTGCTGTATTTACAGTGATTTTCCTCTGCTTAACATTAATTAGGCTAAAACCGTTTGAGGCCAAGTACAAAGGCATGTATTGTTTTATTTAATTTTAGAAAATAGTATATACTGTATATAGCTAAAATCTCAACATTCATCACCCCAGATACCTGCAGCAACTACTTGAACCTGGATTCTGCCCCTTTACTCACTCTGAGTAGTACCTCCCCATTCAATTATTTCAATGGAACTATTTGCATAGCAAGGCGCTACTCGGTGTGAATAAGGTGACAGAGTCTGTTCCTTGGTATGCTTATTAGGAGTTACCACCACAGTTCTACCAACACTATGCAGTGGAGCCCACTGTAAAGAAAGCAAAGCAGCACCCAATATTTTGTTACCATGATAAGAAATAAATAGTAAATCTTTGTATATTAAGAGACTTTCGTTTAGTTTTTCCCTTAGCAACTAAGCTGTGTCTTATCCCTGTTTGGATCAGTATTGACATCTAATGCCCTGTTTGGATCAGTATTGACATCTAATGCTGGGTAGTTCAATCACAAGTACGTATTACTTAGGAATGCACCGCGGGATAGAGCTTAATCACTATTTCATAGCCAACTGTGGTAGTGTGAGGTTAGTCAGGATATCAGTCACACTATTATGTTTGGCAGCCATGTATCTATATGGTAAAGGTGATTTGTTTGTTACATTATTTTTAAGTTTCAGGGCTATTGATAGTGATTGTACTCCTACACCCTCTTTACTTCGTTAACCTTTTTCCATTAGAAAGACATCACTCCATAGCCTTACCCCAAAATAATGGGAATACCTAGATAATAACACATTGGATTGGGGCTAACATAGAGTCATGATGAAAGCATCTAGTATGAATATAATGTGTCACTATTGCTAAAATTGCACAAACTTTTTTTTTTTAATTACTGGAACCTTTCTTACGGTGATTTCTGCCTATTTAAATGGACCAAGAGTCAGAAACAAGCCCTGTGTCATTAAATCTGCACAGATTTTAAAATGTTTAAACATATTCTCAGAGATTTACTATGTTATTCCATCATCTTGTCTGGAAATTTACAATCCATTATTTTGTACTATGAACAGCATCCTTGTTTATTTTATGGCCTGAGAATAAAGTAAACTAAATGACAACAACGCCTGGCTATTTCCTTTTATCTACAGGAATGACCTTTAGTATATAAATTCCGGGGATGTCACTCTTGCATTTCGATATATGTTTAGATTAGCTGGAATGTAGGCAGTATTGTTCTTGACTGAATGAGGAATAGACGACTATGGTGACAACATAACTATTTAATAAACTGAACTGAGTGTCACTGGATCTTACTGGGCAGCTTTCAGAAAAAGCTCAGTTCTTGGGCTTTCTAATAGCAGAGGCTCTTTAACCCTCTAGCCAGTTAAAGAGGGTTTACAGCAGCTTTTGTCAACCAAAGCAGCATAAACAAGCCAGAGCATAATAAATGAATTAATCTGTCCCATAACTTTTTCTGTTAAAGATTTAGTACTAACATGTAAAATATAGGCCTGATCCATTTATACAGAGAGGGATGGAGGCCCAAACTTTTGAATATTCTCTATGATGAGTTTCCAGAAAAATATGTTTAAAGGCATTCCTCTAGTGAACTATAACCATTCTTTGCTTTAAACTACCCAGATGGTTGATTGAGTCTGTACCAATGACAGCAATATAGTCCATTATAAATATATAATAAAATAACCAATCCCCCATTAACCAAGCTGCTAAAGTACAGCTTGCCCGTTTGGAACAAGAAATTAGTTCATCTTACCACCATGTCAATTTGTTTTTCTTCCTTTTCATGGACATTCAATTTCTTTCCAGTGTGATCATTGCAGCCATCTAAATGACAGACATACTGGCTTCTGGTATGCTCACATTTATCTCGTTTCCCAAGGAGAATAGTCCTTTTATAAAGACCATTGTAAAATGCCCCATACAGTGGCAGCTCTGTAAAAACGTCATCATCATCATCACCTTCCTCCTCCTCTTCAGATGAAGAAGCCTCTGTGTCTGTGACCTCACAAGTATGGAGTTTAGAGTTAGCGCTATGTGATAAAAATTCAAAATCAGAAAAAGTGATCGCACTTGGTTTCTGTGTTATTACTCTGATCTCTTGAACCCTCTCGGATTTCTCAGCTGATCTTTCTCTTGGAAGGAGCGGTGAGGAAAATGCCTCATGTGAGGGCAGGTGTGTAAGACTGTCCTTAGGTTTGTGCCCTGAAGAATACTGTAATTTTCCACAAAGATGCTTTACCTCAGGCTCAGCAGCACCATGGCCTGTAACCCTGCTAGGTTCCAAGGATGTCTCAGTGTAGCTTACTAACTGTGACATAGATGAAGAACTCAATTCGGATTCAAGCAGAACATTATGGAACTCAAGTTGGCAATCACATTCTTCTACCTTTGTTTCATATTTTGCATTTTTTGACTCCTCTGAAGTCCCCAGACACGTGGCATATATAAAATAAGGTGACACCTGCTCCTCTTCAAAGAGCTTAGCTTCCATTCCAGCAGATTTCATCCATCAGAGGTCAAACTCCACTTCATTGCTGGATGTCTTGAGAGCCTCTATTCTCCATGCTGAGTCAGGAAATGTCCTTGTATTATTCCTTCAAGCCCATGGTCAGAGAATCATTATTAATGCTTGGAGATTGACGCAAATGATCCAGATCTTCTCTGTTCCTGAAATACAAAAAGGTAGGTTTTATTGATGCTACTACACTTGCATTTTGAGTGCAACAGTGGAAACAATCTGAACATCTAAAATTCCATATAAAATCTAGGGCAAAATCATCCCATAACATTTTTGCCGCAAACAGATGAAATTAATTGAAAACTTGAGCAGCTTTAACCTATTTACATAACTGGTTATTAAGAAATATGAGGTAAATACAGAAATGTTTTTCAAATATTGGCTCTAAATATGTACAAGATAGACCAGAATAGTTCAGACTGATCTAATGCATTTATTGGGTAAACACAATGTATTTTAAAACTTATTTACATATAATTTTCTGTGATCGATTATTTTTTGGTCTGTCAAATCCCTAAGGCCTGGTCTACACTGGTGGGGGGGAGGGGGTTATGCAACTTCCGCTACATGAATAACGTAGCTGAAGTCGACATACTTAGATCGACTTACCGTAGTGTCTTCACTATGGTGAGTTGACTGCTGCTGCTCCCCCGTCAACTCTGCCTGGACCTCTCACCGAGCCGGAGTACAGGAGTCAACGGGAGAGCGCTTGGGGATCGATTTATCGCATCTAGACTAGATGTGATAAATCAATCCCTGCTGGATCGATCGCTGCCCGCCCATCCGGCCAATAGTGAAGACACCCTAAGGGCTTTGAGATTTTTTAGTTGAAGCTAGTATAATGTGGAGGGGAAAACAAAGGCTACTGACAGAAGATACTACATTAAAATAGACTCATGGGTTTGCTTTAAATTATAATGTAGAGTTAAAACTGAAGTTCTGTCCCTCATCTGCTCTGAGCTGCCTCAATATTATAAGCACTTGTGAACAATACAATTAACCATTTTCAGATGCAATACAAAAAGGGAAGGCTGACTAGAGAATTTCAGCTGTAACTCTAAATTGGCTGGTTTAAGTCACTCTTAGGGCTATCTTCTCTGCCCAGATCTAGTCTGCAGATCCCCAAAGCACCAAATGAGATGCACATCTGACTTTGGGTCCAGAAATCAATGACTCATTTATACTGGCGCATTTATGTAATTTGTCTTTTCTTACAGATCAAATACTGATAATCCTCATTTTAATGTGTGTGTTAGTATGTCACATGTGAGAACAAAACAGAACAGAACCTATTCAATATGTTAATGGATGCTTCAGCCTTTGATGGCATGTGACAAGCCAAAGAGAAAAGGCATATTAGAAGCCAACATTATGACTGTCAAAGTGAAAAGAAGACAAAGTATGAAACTGGCACATGACATGTTTTTCACTGCACATATCAAAAATGACCAATGGACATTGGCCAAGCATATTTTATTGCTGGGCTATATATAATGTTATTGTAACAGTCATGATTAGGATATGAAAAATAGAGAAAATGTATTTTGTATATGCACAAAATTTTCTTCATTATGAGCTTTATTATACAAGCTTCAACTGTAGATGTGTACACACATACACTCCATTTCTTGGTTAGACAGGATGAATAGGCCAACATTTACAAATGTAGGTGGCTAACCATAGGCATCTGCAGTGCTGGTGCTAGCCCATTGGAGACCCTGAGCAGGAATATTCCTCCCACCATCCCACATACTAATAATTAACGGTGGGGTGGGGGGTATAGAGCTGCTCGGGGCCCTAAGCAATTGCTTAGTCTGCTTATGCCCAGCACTGGCACTAGGCATTTGAAGCCTAAAGAGAGGCCCCTCAGTAAAAAGCAACCTGCCTTTCAGAAGTGTTGAGAACGCACTTGTCTCCTTAACATCTCTGTGAGCTGCAGGGGCACAGCATCTCTGAAAATCAGGTCTTATTTAAATGCCTAAATACTGAACTAGGTGCCTAACTTTGGCCACCCAAGTTTGTAAAGTTTGGCAATAATGAATAAGGCCCCTGCCAGTTCATGTGAATATTGTCTATTCCTCATTTGAAGGTGTATCTTTGCTCTTCACTCCCCTGGCACCCTATATCCTGATGAAGGGCATACTCCTATCAGCCACTCTCCTACCCTACAATACATATCACCTAAGGATTAGTATAATGGTACCGACCCAAGGTCTGTCTAATCCTGTAGCCTGTCTCTGATAGTGGCTAGTACCAGATGCTTCAGAGGAATATATAAGAACCCTGCAGTAGGCACATATGGGATTAGCTTAAGTCTTGAAGCATGACGTGTAATATCTCTTTCACATTTTTTAATAAATTATAACAGCTCTGGCTATTCTTGCTAGCCATATACACATCCAATCCCTTTTTGAATCTTGCTAAAGTCTTGGCCTCAGTGACAGTGATGCTACAGTCTATTTATACACTGTGTGGGAACATACTTCCTTGTCTCAGTTCTGAATTTTCCGCCTTTTATTTCCATTGAATGTCTCCTTGTTCTTGTGTCATCAGACTGGGAGAACAGAAGAACCTAGGACTGGGCTTTTTCTGTGCTGCGATGTAGGGTACTTCAGGGACAAGGAGTGGGGAGAGGAGAGGATGTGGTTCTCCATGCTTCATATTTCAGCCCTCTCCCTTCCCCATGGGTGAATGAATGCAATGACCAAAAAAAAAGGATATGGGAGACCAAGATACAGTAAAACCTGCCAAGAGTGACCACTCATGGGAGTTAGCAAAAAGTTTGTAAGAGGTGGTCTCTCTTCAAAGGTTTGCACACCAGAGATCTGTGGTGTTCCAAGGCCTCTGCAAGTAGTCATTCGTGACAGGGGGTTCCTCTTCAGAGGTGGTTTCCAAGGCAGGTTTTGTTGTACAAGTAAGTGGGGACTGACATATAGACATTTACAGGTTAAACATTGATCACATTTGGCAGAAGTGTGGATTTAGAAGGCCCCACCTATTGCAGGATCTTAACACATAGATCTCTGGAAATTCAGAGGTGAGTCAATGTAAGTTCTGTTGCTTTAGTCACTCACATAAAAAGGTCTGCAACATGGATCTGCAAGACCGCGGAATTAGTAATACAGGTATGAATATCTGAATTTACAGGTTCTAAAATGCAATAGTAAACTTGCTGGAAAAGGTCTTTAAACTTTGATGAATGGAGACATTAATTTGATCATATTTGGGTGAGCCTAAGTCTGTATTCTAATGCTAGCTACTACCAGGCATTAATTTAGGTAACATTTTTGTAGAGGAATAGAAATCTTTAGGTCATGTTTGTTTTCTTTTAATCCAGGAGAAAACAAAACAGATGCTACCTCAAAGTTTCTCAGCTAGCCTACTTTGAATTGACTTGTTTCAGAGTAGCAGCTGTGTTAGTCTGTATCCGCAAAAAGGACAGGAGTGCTTGTGGCACCTTAGAGACTAACAAATTTATTTGAGCATAAGCTTTCATGGGCTACAGCCCAATGAAGTAGGCTGTAGCCTACGAAAGCTTATGCTCAGATAAATTTGTTAGTCTCTAAGGTGCTACAAGTACTCCTGTTCTTTTTGAATTAACTGGAATCAAACTAAGATTGCCCTCAAAGCAGCTTAATGAAAATCACAAAAGAAGCTGCACAGAAGCATTACAAGAGGTAAAAAGTGCAATACAATAAGCATAAGAACATATACCACTCATTACATAATAAGAAATGTATACTGGCAGCCTCAATTTTATTTTCTAAAGAAAGCTTCATACAAAACCACATTACATTCAGTAGAGATTTTTAATAGCGCAATTAAAATGCTAGAGAATATTAAATGCCTTGCAATCTGATGCCTGGAAATGTGTATGTACATGCATACACACAGTCACAATCATCATGATATATTGGTCTGATCCTGTTTTTCTTGCACATCCAAAACTCTCATTCAAGTCCATCAAATTTTGGATGGAGACCATAACCAGTGTACATATTAGTTTTAACCATAAGCTGGGGAAAATGGACAAAAACATCTAATACACACATACACAATTGCATTTTCTTTATTTAATAAAGAGAATTATTTTCTGTGGCAAATGCTGCATTACAAATGAGCATACTTTTTCATATGGTAATTATAATAATAGATAACTTATGTTATCTCTGCAGGCATTGGTTCAATTGGTACATTTTAGTATTTTCATTTTCAGTAAAGTTGGCATGTTAGAAAGTTGCCATTAGAGTATATCAATGTGTGGAATTTCTTTTCTTTTCATTAAACCACCTTAGACTTGAACTGACAAACTAAAGTAATGAAACAAGCACTGACCTAGGCTGCAATAGCACACATCTCATTTTAAATAACTGGCTTTAACCCCCAAACTGCCTTATACGTTTGTCTCCGTTTTACAGTAACTTTGTTTAAGGACTACTATTCACTTAGAAACTATCTTTCCTTACAAATGAAGCAAAAAGATTTGAGAAACACAGACCAATATAAACTAGACGATCAGGAATACTTCTGTTATGGAGGATATTTTTACCTGTTTTGTAAGATAACCCCATATTTTTCAAGTCAGTTAATTTCCATAAGCGTAACAACAGGAATTCAGTAGACAGAAAGATCCTCCAAGTCTTAGGGCAGAACAGAAAAAGAAGCGAATAGATCCTTAACAAAAGGCATTTCAGCTAGCTTGCTGCACAAGGACTCTGTCAACAGAAGTATGTGTGAGAATCCCTGGGGCTAGAACAGCCTTCTGCAAGCACTGGCCAAATTATTCAGAGAAAGAGACAGACAGAAAAAAAAGGGGAGAAAGAGAGGGAGAGAGCATGCTTGGTAGGAACACCAGGCACTTCTAAAAATATACAGTGTGACCTCATTCTTCACACTATGCCAGACCCTAACACTGCCTTTATCACCTGGAGCACGTTTCATGTTGACTGTGAGATGGTTTTGTTGCTGTCAGTTTTTGAAAGGTCAGGCTGAGAAACTCCTTTGGAAGCTCCTTCGAGCCAGCATGAAGGAAACGAAAAGCAGCTTTCCATATTACTTCCAAATTACTTCCATTACTACTTTGTTTGTGTTGAGAGTGACTAAGAGCTGCATTTACAGCCCAAATTTCAGTAGCCCTCCCTTTTTGCAATCAAAGTTTTACAGATAATTTCGCACGCACTATTAAGTGTGCACACCATGTAGGTCACTGGGACATCCAAGTCCCTGGCTATATTTACAAATCAGATATTTGAAAATCTCATCTGAAAAGTGTAACCATGAAGAGAACACAGAAAATTATGTGGGAGAATTCTAATGAATTAGAGCTTATTATAAAAGAATTTTCTGTGTTGCTTTTGATCAGAACAGATAGTACAAATGGAAAAGCTGCAATACTAGTTCTCCTGTAAGGAATTTTAGATCTGAATAACTAAGAAAAAGTTATATAACATCTTTCATCCTCAAATATCCAAAAGCACGTTACAGACTGTGGCAAATTATACAACCCCACCGACTCATTTCACTAAGTCAGAATAGATCTATAAAGGTCTAGAGGGTAAGCTCTAAATTTTTGGCAAATTTATGCCTGATGCAGCCAGATTGACTTGATTAGGGCTACACAGGGTGTCAATCACCACAGAACTTGGCTTATATATGAATGAGTCACTCAGCAAAATGCAGCCGTCTCTTGAGTAGAACAAAGCAGCCATTCTTCAACAATTATACTACACAACAATTTTAGTTGTTAGCAGAGGAAGTAAAGAATCTATTTTCCACTTTAAACTATAAGGGAAATTTTTGATAGGCTGAACATACATTAGACATGTTTGAAGTTAATTTGGTCAAGGATGTTAACACCCTTGCTGCTGTGAAATGTGCCTTGGATTTGTGTCTCAGTCTAACGACATCATCCTCAACAGCACTGCCAATGCGAGGATTGTGGGGAGTCAGTCTGTACAATGTATTGGTACTGGCTGATATTATAAAGTTATGACATTTCTGTATCATGGATGGCCTCTCTGTCTATCCACCATTGCTAACAAACCTTGAAGCATCTACCTCCCAAACCAGTGACAAAAGTGAATAATTGAGGACTAGCCAAATTTCGGTGAGAACAAAAGAGTAACTGTGTCCTAGAGAAACCCAATTCTCTCCAACTTTCCTCAACAGAGGACTGGAGGTTTGGAGAGTAGAAATTCCCCAAGAAGGACAAAGAGACAGGGGTGACGAAGCAGGCGGTTGTAAAAGGACTAACAGGTGGAAGACTCAGAAGACACAGGCAAGAAATTTTGGGCAGGAAATGGATTGGCCAAGGTCAAAAAAGTCTCCATGTTTCAGAACCCAGGCCATGTACTGCAACAGAATGACCCTGGATGACCCTGACCCCAGCCTAAAGAATGCTCTAGAGTGGTCAGGAAACTGAAGCAGGGAAATGCATTTAGGGTTTATTATTTTTGTAACAGAGCTTAGACAGTTTGACTGCAAAGGTCTCAGCTCTCAGGAGGGGGAGCCAGAAAAAAGATCTGCACCCGGAGAGTGTGCCTAAGGACCCCAAGATAGGGACAGTGCCTGGACTCTGTTGAAGCTCTGGAGACTTAAAACTAATGGGATTCAGCAGCTGGATCCTCTCACAGCAGTCTGGTAGTGGCCAAGGGGGAAGCTCAACTGGAGCTATACCAGCCCCCTAACACCACGTTGGAGCAATGGTTTAGTTGTGATTTAGAGGGAAGAATGCCACCTACACAATCACTGACACCACTTGGAGAACCTAGATATTTACTGCATGAAGTTTTTTTCTTGTTAGTTTATGTAATCTGGGTCTTGACCAGGGGCTGCTCTAGGAATTTCGCCACCCCAAGCACGGCGGCACGCCGCGGGGGGCGCTCTGGCGGTCGCCGGTCCCGCGGCTCCGGTGGACCTCCCGCAGGCATGCCTGCGGATGCTCCACCGGAGCTGCGGGACCAGCGGATCCTCCACAGGCACGCCTGCAGGAGGTCCACCGGAGCCGCCTGCCGCCCTCCCGGCGACAGGCAGAGCGCCCCCCGTGGCATGCCGCCCCAAGCGCGCGCTTGGCGCGCTGGGGTCTAGAGCCGGCCCTGGTCTTGACCTTACAAGTCTTTATGCTATGTGCAGCCAGGAGACCAAGGTTGTTGTGAAGTAGAGCAAAGGAAGCAGCAGCTTTGCAGGGGCACAAGTAAAGTTAAGCACTAGGCATAGTGTTTCGCGCTTAGCAGATGTCTGTCTCAAGCCCCCGGCCTACCTGATCCCTTACTCTCAGGATGGCAAGAAAGAGGCAGGGTGTAAAGGAGAGAACTGGCTCTTGAGGATACATGGTTTTCAATATGATCCTCAGCATGTGACTAGAGCACTTAGCTATTCAGGTCCTTCTCTGCCTGCCACTTGGCAGGAGTAAGTTAGTGGCCATGCAGCACTATCCTTGTTAATCCAATATAGTGTACTCCCTGTCCTAGTCAGCATATTTTATCTTGCACTTATGACTAAGGCTAACATTTTGTCACAGATATTTTTGTAAAAGTCACAGACAGGTCATGGGCAAAAACGAAAAATTCACAGTAGCCAGGACCTGTCTGTGAGTTTTACTAAAAATACCCGGGACAAAATGGGGATCTGTGGGTCCCCACACTGCCTGAAGCGGGTCAGCTGTGCAGGGGATAGGAGCCGCCTGCAGAAGCTGAGGGCTGTGGGGTATCCTTGCCACCTGCAGGTCCGGGGGCTCCTCTGTCCATGGGGACTGGGAGCTGCGGGGTACCCCTGCCACCTGCAGCTCTGGGGGCTTGAGGTTTCTCCACCGCCACCGCCCACGAGCTCGGTGGTTCCCCTGCACCTGCTGCCCCTGCGAGGTCGGGGGTTCCCCCGCTGCCCCAGGTGATCAGGAGGTTGGGAGTTCCCCCACCACTGGCAGCTCCAGGGGCCCCACTGCCCATGGCAGCTGGGAACCCCAGGGTACCCCACTGCCTGTGGCTGTTTGGAGCTCCGGGGGCCGCTAGAGATGGAAGGGTACCCCACAGCTCCCTGCCCCCATGGGTGTGTGGGGCGGGGGGTTGTCCCTGCAGCTCCTGAGCACTGCAGACTGAAGTCACGGAGGTCGCTGGAAGTCATGGATTCCATGACTTCCGCGACCTCCGTGACTAAATCGTAGCCTTACTTATGATGTACAGGATGAAACTCTTGATAAGATTTTGGCTTGAGTGGTATGGCTACAGGCACTTTCCAGTGGGTTAGACTTAAAATCTGAGGTACCTTAAAACTATTGTCTCGTGGGATCATTGTTAAAATTCCTAATACTTTGGGGGCAAAAGATTAGTGTAAAATCTCTCATTTTGTCTTTAAACAAGTAAGATGGTAGACACTTATTCATGGCCCTATAATATCTTTGCTTTGTTTTTGTACAACCAGCAACTTTTTCCTAGAGTCAAACACTATCAATATATAGATGCCTAAAAATGAACCAATTGTACCTTATAATTTAAAATGAACCCTGGATGAACTATGCAGGAAAATATCTATCTCCCTCCAGAATGATAACCATACCATTATTGACATCCTAGCTCTTCATCTGGAATACTAATCAAAAACAATTCCAGGGCACAGAGTTGTTACAACTAGGAATGTGTGCATGTGAATCTGCTGTCCCTCAACTCTATATACTGCCTCTCTTCTTGAAACTCTTAAGAGAATTTCACTAAGTTTGTTTCTTGGTTGCCCAGCAGATTTGCTGGGATCTGACCACTTTGGTTAGAAATTGGAACAGATTTTTCCTGTACTGAAAAATGCTTTTATATAAGGTGGGATAATTTAGGGTCATGTTGCCCTTGACAGAGTATCTTTAAGATGCTCTTAGGACTCATGAAACAGACATGGAATAAGACAGCCACCTCTTACTCTGAATTATCAGACACATAAGATGAACATGATATGCTGTGGAAGAGTTGACACTGCTTTTGTAAAGGGAAATCATACCTCACCAATCTATTAGAATTCTTTGGGGGGTGGGGGTCAACAAACATGTTGATAATGATGATCCAGTGCACATACTGTACTTAGATTTTCAGAAAACCTTTGTCAAGTTCCCTTACCCAAAGGCTCTTAAGCAAAGTAAGCTGTCATGCATAAGAGGGAAGGTTCTCTCTTGAATCAGTAACCAGTTAAAAGATAGGAAATAAAGGGTAGGAATAAGTGTTCAGTTTTCACAGTGGAGAGAGGTAAATAGCAGAGTCCCCAAAGGATCTCTACTGGGACCAGAGCTTCTTCAACATATTCATAAATGATCTGGAAAAAGGGTAAACAGTGAGGTGGCAAAGTTTGCAAAAAATGCAAAATGACTCAGGATAGTTAAGTCTAAAGCAGACAGCGAAGATTTTACAAAACTGGGTGACTGGGCAAGAAAATGACAGATGAAATTCAAAGTTGATAAATGCAAAGTAATGCACATTGGAAAATGTGATCCCAACTATACATACAAAATGATGGGATCTAAATTACCTGTTGCCATGCAAGAAAAATCTTGGAGTTATTGTCGATATTTCTTTGAAATCATCCATTCTTCATGGAGTGGCAGTCAGAAAAAGCTAACAATGTTAGGAACCATTACGAAAGGGATAGATAAGACAGAAAATACTGTAATGCCATTATATAAATCAATTATACGGTCACACCTTGAATACTGTATGCAGTTCTGGACACCCCATCTAAAAAAAAATCTATTAGAATCGGAAAAAGTAAAGTACAATAAAAAGGGGCAACACAAAAGATTAGCGGTATCAAACATATAAGGAGATTGGAACTGGAACTGTTCATCTTGGAAAAGAGACAACTGGTAAGGGGGGGGAGGGGATATGCTAGAGGGCTATAAAATCGTGAAAGGTGTTGAGAAAATGAATAGGGATGTGTTATTTACCCCTTCACATAACAGAAGAGATCACCCTATGAAACAAGGATAACAAGGATCACCCTATGAAATTAATAGGCATCAGGTTTAACACAAACATAGGGAAGTATTTTTTCACATAACACACAGTCAACCTGTGGAGCTTGTTGCCAGGGGATGTTGTGTAGTCCAAAAGTACAACTAGATTAAAAAAAATAGGTAAGTTCATGGAGGATAGGTCCATGAATGGCTATTAGCCAAGTTTGTCAGAGATGCTCTGGGCGTCCTTAAACCTCTGACCGCTAGAAGCTGGGACTGGCTGATGGGATGGATCACACAATAAATTACCCTGTTCTAGTCACTCCCTCTGAAGCATCTGGCACCTGCTACTGTGGGAAGACAGGATACTGGGTAGATGGACCAATGGTCTGACCCAATTTGGCCATTCTTTTGTTCTTATAAATTACTGTAATTTGATGTTTATATGGATGAGGACATTGACCTTAAAAAGCTTCACTTGGTCCAGGATGCATCAGCCCCCCAATGCAACACTACCAGCCTCCAAAAATACAACCCTCTACTGCTCTGCTCACTACTTTGGCTCCCCATAAGGCATCAGGTTAAATTCAAAGTCTCTATCGATTAATCTTCAAAGTCCTCCATGGAATTGGCTCAAGCTACTTCGGAGATCACCTTGCTCTTTACTATGATGATTTTTCTCAACATTTGTGCTCTTTGGGACTAGGGAAATGTCAAACTTCAAAGGTAAAACCCATAAGAAAATGGGAGAGAGATTTGTCAGCCCCGGCCCAAAGCTATGGGATTCAGTTCTGACAGAAATTGGAAAAAAGATCATTCAGAGCGAAGCATAAAATTTGCTTCTTCAGTTTAGCTTTCCCACAGTTACGTGGAAGGGATTAAGAAGTGGAAGGAATGAAGAAAGGAGACAATGGAAGAGGAGGAGATAAAAGGAAAAAGAAAATATAGAAATCTTAGCCGCCTATGGGGAAGTAAAAAGGAATGTAGACCACTGACCTTATATGGTTGTAATAGTCCTTGTAAGGTACTCAGATATTATAGTATATGGTAGTATCTGACAAGATATCTAGGGATCAGCTAGATAGATTAATAGAATCTTAGTAAGAAGCAATATTTTTTGATGTCAAAGAAGTGTAAATTAGGGCCACAGACTTGGAAAAAAGAAGAGAGCTGAAATAAGAACACTTGCTTTAGTGTGCCAGATAGATCAACAGGTTAAAAAAACCTAAACCTCTTGTCATAAACAGATAGTTACGGGTTAATCCTGTGGCACCTTATAGACTAACAGACGTTTTGCAGCATGAGCTTTCGTGGGTGAATACCCACTTCTTCAGATGCAAGTGCCCACTTGCATCTGAAGAAGTGGGTATTCACCCACGAAAGCTCATGCTGCAAAACGTCTGTTAGTCTATAAGGTGCCACAGGATTCTTTGCTGCTTCTACAGAACCAGACTAACACGGCTACCCCTCTGATACTTTACGGGTTAATGTCTCTTTTACCTGTAAAGGGTTAAGAAGCTCAGTAAACCTGGCTGACACCTGACCAGAGGACCAATAAGGGGACAAGATACTTTCAAATCTTGGTGGAGGGAAGTCTTTTTTTTGTGCTCTTTGTTTGGGGGTTGTTCGCTCTTGGGACTAAGAGGGACCAGACATCAATCCAGGCTCTCCAAATCTTTCTGAATCAGTCTCTCATGTTTCAAACTTGTAAGTAATAGCCAGGCAAGGCGTGTTAGTCTTATTTTTGTTTTCTCAACTTGTAAATGTTCCTTTTTGCTGAGAGGATTTTACCTCTGTTTGCTGTAACTTTGAACCTAAGGCTAGAGGGGGTTCCTCTGGGCTATATGAATCTGATTACCCTGTAAAGTATTTTCCATCCTGATTTTACAGAGATAATTTTTACCTTTCTTTCTTTAATTAAAAGCTTTCTTTTTAAGAACCTGATTGATTTTTTCCTTGTGTTAAGATCCAAGGGGATTGGATCTGGACTCACCAGGAATTGGTGGGGGAAGAGAGGGGGGATGGTTAAATTCTCCTTGTGTTAAGATCCAAGGGGCTAGATCGGTGTTCACCAGGAACTTGGTGAAAAAGCCTCTCAAGGCTGCCCAGGGAGGGGAAGGTTTTGTGGGGACATAAAGTGATCCAGACACTGAAATTTCTGGATGGTGGCAGTGTTACCAGATCTAAGCTAGTAATTAAACTTAGAAGTGTCCATGCAGGTCCCCACATCTGTACCCTAAAGTTCAGAGTGGGGGAGGAACCTTGACACCTCTCATTGGCAGTATTCTGCTGTGTAGAAACCTGTATCACACCACAGCATTACTATTATTGTGGGAAATATTAGGGCTAAAGAGGAATAAAATAAAAAGTCAGAGAGAACAAGACCATTAGTACTATATGTATTAAATCTGCTCATGATAGCTCAGCTTCCCAGGTTTATACACTATCGGTCTTTTAAAACCTCTGCAGTATTTGTGGCACCACATTACATTTCTCAAATGAAGTATACTGTTTAATACAAGATTTGTAACAAAGCTTGAATAAGCGGAGCTTTGATTTATGAAATGCATCAGTATGATAATGAGGATTTTGGCTGGGCAATTAGTTTTAAATTGTATAAGCCCACATTAGCTCTTGTTATTATGAATGCAAAGGTTTATCAGGACACTTCTGAGTTCAGTATTTAAGAATTCTTTATTATCCTTGTAGCTGTTAATTCAGAACTTGTAACAAATTAAAGTCTTGATGATACTTTTCAAATCCAACAGCACACAAATACCTCAAAACAGATTCTGATAGCTATTTACATGAAAATATCTGCAGGTGCTTACACAATATTCAATTAAAGTGCCATTTCACGTAACAAATTTTCCCCACTTCCAAACTGATTCCAGACTCTGGTAGTGTCTCTCTCCTCCTCTCCAATCAGTGATAATGGATTCTATAAAGTGGTGACCCTAGAAATAAATGCCTACTAGTACAATGATTCAAGCCTAAGGGCAAGCTCCTTCTCTGAGAGCTGGTTGGTGGATCTGAGATAACTGGCAGAAGTCAGAGCTTGTATCAGCTCCAATGAAAATGCCTGGACTCCCCTGCATCTCACTGTCCTTCATTTACCTCCTCTTTTCCCCCAGTTGACAGTCTTTGGGGGTGGGGGAAATCTCTCTGTGGGCTACCACACTCTGGCCAGGGTTTGGCTCTTGTTCCTCCTTCCCCTTTGCAAGAGAGGGAAGATCTGGCTGCAACAAGGACCAGTCTCTCAGGCAGCCCCTAGAGAGTCAGCTCTAAGGGCTCAGTCTGACAGAGTCTATTGCCCCTTCATGTGGTGTGGTGTTCTACTGTCAGTCAGGATGGCTTCAGGCGCGGCATGCCTCCTGGCTGTCTCCTCCTTGGCTGGATTCACTCTGTTTCCAGCAGTCCCCAGGCAAAGCAATGTTCTTGTTTATTGCCCCTTCCTGTGGGGAGTTTTCCCCTTTTAAGCTTCTCTCCATCCAGTCTGAGCAAGCCTTGCAGATGTGCCTCCTTAGCCTGGAACAGGCCCAGAGGAGCATGTTAGCCTCCTTCATATCAAAGTGAGGGCATGTCCTTTCACATACCCGACCCCTCAAGACGGGAAGACTGTCTGGGGTTGGGTTGTCTTCCACAAAAAGAGGTCTGCATTAGGAGTACAACTTTTCCCTAGGGAATAGTTTTCTACTTAGCTAAAGGACCAGGTGTTCTTCCCCTTCGAAGTCTTGTGAAAGAACAGTGCCAAACCCGACATCCGAGTGCAAGAGTGCAATATGAATTCCAGAGAGAAATCGGGGCTGAATAGTACGGTTGCCAGACATAGTCATGCTTTCAGTTCTCTGAATGCTTTCTCACACTTCCTATCCCAATGGATCTTCATAGGACTGTTGACTTAGGTCCATAATTGGGACCGCGATTGAGGTGAAGCCGGAGATAAACCACCGGTAATATCCTGCTAGACCAAGAAAACGTCTGACTTGCCTCTTCGTCTGGGGGATGCAACAAGACATGTTGTGAGGGCCTGAACCTTATTGACCACTGCCTTCACAAGACCACCTCCTACGCAGTACCCCAAGTAGGTCACTTTGCTCAGAGCCACTTTACACTTCGCCAGGTTGCCTGTAAGTCCTGTCTCCTGTAGGGCTTTTAACACCTCCCTTAAATACTGTAAGTGGTCTTCCCAGCTGGGTCCATAGATGATGTCATCGATGTAGGCCATAGCATACTGATAGTGGGGGTTCAGGATCTTATTCATAAGTCATTGGGTGGTAGCGTCAGCTCCGTGGAGAAGAAAGGCAGGTCTTAAATTGGAAGTGCTGAAAAGGGGTGGAGAAAGCAGTTTTCTCTCCTGAGGAAGGGGATAAGGGAATCTGCCAGTAACCTTTTGTCAGGTCAATAGTACTTAAGTATTTTGCTGGTCCCAATCATTCTAACAACTTCTCCACCCTTGGCATTTGGTAGAGGTCGAATTTTGTGATGACATTGACCTTCCTGAAGTTGATGCAGAATGGATCTGTACCGTCTGGTTTGGGAATGAGAAGTATGGGCCTCTTCCATTCGCTTTTGGATTCTATAATCATACCCCCATCTCCAGCATCGTTCAGGGTAAGGTCTAGGGTTCTCTTGGACTACTTGGCCAGGAGTAGTCTCTAGGTGATGTTGGACCAACTGCATCCTTCCCGGGAAGTTGGAGAACACAATCACAAAGTCCCCAATTACTTGGAGGAGTTGTTGCTTTTGTGCAGGGGAGAGCCCTTCGCCCCCGGTACTGTTGCTGGGATCTTGCCGCTAGGCACCTGGGGCCCCAGTTTGGATTCTGCCAAAATAGGAGTTATCAGCAGGACCTTTCATGTCCTCCAAGATTTCAGAAGGTTCATGTGGTATACTTTGGTTTCCTTCCTTCTCCCGAGCAGTATGATTTCATAGTCCACAGCCCCTATCTACCGCACCACTTCAAATGGTCCCTGGTATCAGACCATTAATTTAGACTTGGCTGAGGTCATTAGTAGAAGAACATGGTGACCTAGCTGTAAAGTTTGTAGCCATGCTCCCTTATTGTAATTCAGTTCCTGGATGTGCTTGGCCTTCTTCAAATTCTCCCTGGTGGATACCCCACGTTTTTGAGTTACTCCCTTAACTGCAGGATATATTTGGTTGCACTTAAGGCCCCCCACATCTTGCTCTTCCCACCCTTCTCGCAGCAGGTTCAAGATGCCCTGCAATTGGTGACCGTAGAACAACTCAAATGGGGACAATCCCATAGAGTCTTGTGGGACCTTCCTTGTAGCAAATATGAGTGGTGGGAGTAGCTGGTCCCACTGCTTGGGATTGTCACTAACAAAGCACTTAAACATCCTTTCAGGGTCTTGTTAAACCGTTCTTCTAGACTGTCGGTCTGTAGGTGGTACACCAAGGTTTTCGGATACTTGACCTTCAGAAGGGAGCATAATTCCTGCATCAGATAGAAAGTGAAGTTAGTCCTTTGGTCCATCAATATTTCATGGGGAAATCCTATGTGTGAGAAGAGCTTTAAGAGTACTGGAGATATAGCTGTTGCTTTTGGGGAGCAGAGAGGAACAGCCTCTGGATACCTCGCTGCGTAGTCTACAATCACTAATATATACTGGTGCCCCGCTGCGTTTTTTTTCCCTAGAGGTCCAATCATGTCCAACCCAATTCTTTCTAAAGGGGTCTTGATCAAAGGCAGGGGGACCAATATCCCTCTGCTGCTAGCTAGTTGACATTCTGGGCAGGAGGAACTATATTCTCTCACTTCATGGTGTATGCCTGGCCAGTAGAATCAGGCTAATATCTAAGCCAACGTCTTTTCTCTCCCCATGTATCCCACTGGGGATGTCAACACAGCTCAGCAGTAGCAGCGCAGAACTAGCAGCTGGTTCCACATCACCCCCATATGATGATGATTCCTGATATGATACAAGTGCTCCTTCTTGAGTGCAAAGTGTGGGTACAGATCGCCTTCCTGACACACTGTCACTTTTCCGTCTATGGGGTCCAGTTGCTCATATGCATGGCTTAATGTAGGGTCACTTCTTTATTCTACAACAAAATTCCTGTCCCAAAGGAGGGCTTCCTGGTCCCGATGGTCTGCCTCTTCCTCCCCTAGGGGGTCTGTGTCTGCGTTGCTTAGGACATCCCTTCCCCAGGGTCTTTGGCTTCTCCAAGGTTTACCAACTCCAGGGAGCTGGGTTCGCCACCTGGACCCTGTTCTTGTTTGCAGTCTCAATCTGGCTATTAATGACCTGCCAGAAAAAAAGGCCAGTCTCAGCCTACAATCACAGAATGGGCTTCCACCAACAGCTGTAAATGCTGGCTAGGGTAGGTCTTCACACCACCATGGATACACTGAAGCTGGATCATGTTGGGAGTGGCATCATTTCCCACCATGGAGGCCTGGACCACCACCTGGCTGCACCCAGAGTCCAAAAGTCCCTGAACCAGCTTCCCCTGGACAGTCGCCAGTATGATCAACTTAGGGGGAGATGTTTTCCAGGCCCAGTTTTCCACTGTCCAGCCCTGGGCATACCCACATTCCATCAGTGGGCATTCTCTCTGTCAGCCCACAAAATTAGCGTGTTATTGGGTTGGGGGTCCCCAGCCTGTTCCCTAGGTATAGGGAGGCCCGATGGCAGGATGCTGGCTGGACCTCCATCTTTGAGCCCTGCCTCCATCGTTTGGGGTGATGGGCGATTCCATGGGCTGTGTGACCCCCATGCTCAGCCTCCTTGCCCTCCTAGGCCTGTCTCAGTCTTAAAGTCCAGTCTGCCTGCCTGGGAGGACCCATTTTGGACCGGTCCCTTGTGGGAGTCTGCTGTAGGTGCTAGCTCAGATCCCCTCCCCCCAGGACCCATTGCCCCACTGATGTTCAGAGTGATTCTGCCTTGAGTGACCCTTCAGCTTCTACGAAGTCCTCCATTAATCTGACTGCTTCTGATTGTGTCCCTGAGCAATGCTGTAGTACCCTGCCTTCCACAGGCAATATCTTTATAAATTACTCTGTAACAATGGTCTCAGCCACTTGGGTTCCTGAGTGTTCTGGGTGGAACCACTTCTAGCAGTGCTTCTTCAACTGCTGTGCTACCATGCGGGATTATGCCCCCTTGGGGTATCTCTCAGGCCTAAACCATTGGTGGTAGATCTCATCTGACACGATGGTAGACTTAACTTCTTTTTAATCCTTCACTCATTCCAAATCTTGATCACAGTAGGTGGTCTGTGCCAGACCTGTTAGGCACAGAGCTAGGATTAAGGCCCATTGTTCCGGGGGGGCCTCTGGGCGGCATGCCAGTTCTATTTCTCAAATGTGACTAAAAAGGCTTCAGGGTCATCCTCCAGTCCCATCTTGGTGAGCTTCACTGGTATATACAGAGGTATCTCTCCAGTGTAAGCGTGATCCTCTGGCACTCCCTGCAGGCATATGGCCAGTACAATTTGCTGGAGCATTTCCTTTCAGAACTCTTGCTGCTGGGTCTTCAGCTCCCTCAGAAGCTGTTGCCGTTGGGTGATCTGAACCCACTGCTGCAGGAACTGCTGTTGAAACTGCTGCTGCTGTTGCATAGCTTGTTGCTGCTGCTGCATCTCCACAACCTACAACTGCTCTGGCTCCATCTTGTATGGAGCAGCTGAGTTCTGTTACCTCCAAGTCTTTTTGTTTGTTTTTAGACCCCTTGATTCAGACAGTACACTGCCTGCATTCTCCACCAATTTGTGGGAGGGAATGGGCTCCCTGGATCCCCCTGGATCCCATGGTCCTTCATTTACCCCTTCTTCTCCCCAGTTGACAGTCTTTGGAGGGGGATCTCTCTGAAATGCTTAAATATAGCTTCTAGTAAGTGGATAACCGTTGCTTAACTCTGATCCTATGTCTTCTACCAACTTTTCCCGGAGATCTCCCCCACACACATTGGTGACATGTAACCATACTTTACTGAGAGATGCTTTAGTATGTGTCTAGTTATTGAGCCTCATTTTCAAAGTGTCTGCTGACTTGTAGAGCCAAGTTTTCAAATGGGCTTCTGTCAGGGGGCCAGCGGTTGTTCAAGGTGCCGTTTTGCTTAAGGACAGTAGTGCCCAGCGGAGAGTCTAAGAGAGTGCTTCCTCTGGCAGGAGTAAGTAGCTAAAGTACAAGATGCCACTCTCTCTAGTGGCAGTATCACTTGGTGGCAGAAGTCCACTGGGGTCTGCTCTCTCTCATGGCTGTAGCACCCAGTGGTGAGAGTCAAACAGGGGCTGTTCTCTCTAGCAGCTGTAGTGCCCAGTAGCAAGTGCAGGGAGAGTAGGGGAATCCAGGTTCACCCTACTTCACTGGGTTCCGACCCAGGGCCCTTCAAAACCCGTTACCTTATTACAGGGCTCAGGACTCCCTATCCCCAAGCGCATCCCCTGGGTCACTTCCTACTCTTCATTCCATCTCTGGTAGCTCCTTCGCCGGTTGCAGCACATTGTCCCCTTCACTCCCTTTGGTTGCCTGGCTTCCCGTGGCATAGTCAGGGTGCTCGGCCTCAGTGGTTTGAAGTTCTGGCAGCTTCTTGGCAGGAGCCTGCTGCACATAACCACTGTCCTTCTCAGCCAACCCAGACTGAGCCGAGCTGCTTCCTTTTGTATGCTCCCTCCACTGGGAACATGCCCAGCAAGGGCATGCCTCTAGGGCCCAAAGCACTTTGTTCACCACTGCATTGCCAGTGTGGGGTTGATATACCTCGTCACAGCCTCATCATGGCTTCCATCTGTGCATCTGCAACCTCCAGCTGCATACACAATATTTTGTATATTTTAAGGCCAGAAGAGTCTATTATGATCATCCAGTCTGATCTCCTTGCTCAACACAGGCCACAGAATTTAATTCAGTCATTCTTGCACTGATTCCAATAACTTGTGGTTATTCAGAGCCTGTCTTTTAGAAAAATATTCAAACTTGATTCTTTAATTTTTATTCCTTCAAGCGATGGAGAATTTATTTCAACCCTTACTAGCTGTTCCAATGATTAATCCCCCTAGTGTTAAACTCTGGCATCTTATTTCCAGTTTGAATTTTTTAGCTTTAACTTTCAGTCATTGGAACTTGTTATGCCTTTGGTTTGCTAGATTAAAGAGCCTCATGGAATCAAATTTCTTTCTCTGGAGGGAGCACTTAGACTATTATCAATTCACCCTATAACTTTCTCTTTGATAAACAAAAGAGATCTAGCTCTTTAAGTCTCTCAATGTAAGGCATGTTTTCTAGACCTCAAATAATTTTTGGAGCTCTTCTCTGAACCCCTTCCTACTTTTCATCATCACTGACTCCCCACCCCACCCCATGATTCTTCTTGGCCTCCTCCTGACCCCTGGCAGCATGACTCCATGCAGAGCAACATTACCTTTGGCTTCTCAACATGTTCACTATGATATGGAGCAGAAAGCACTTAGGCAAGTGAGCCCAATCCTCAAAAGGTATTTAGGTGCCTAATTCCCATTGACATCAACATGACAGTCATGTACACCAAACCCCATGGACATACAGATTTTGGTCTGCATTTAATTACTGACACCAATTATGTGAGTCCTGGAAAGAAAAAAATGGTTGTTCCCGTAAGTACAGCCTATCCACCATCATTAAATATAAAGGCCACCATGCTTCTTTCACCAGCCAACCGCTTTGGCAGCTCTATCTAACTGTATTAAATTACCACTGAGAAAAATGATTCCCTTCATCTTTCTATTGCAACTACACAGTGTGCTGTACTAGCATTAGAGATATTCCTTACATCAGAGCCCTGCAGTTGAGAGTCATTAATCCTGTATTGACATCAGAGCAGGGCAAAAAATAATTAATTTCTTCCCTGGAGATAAAAAAAAAAAAAAAAAAAGATTAGCTGCATGGTTTCAAGTCCTGACCCAGCCTGAGAAGTGTCAAGAATCCAGATGCAGTCTTCATTCATTAAAAATCCTAGTGAGTTCGTCTGTATATTTTACAGGCTTATTATATGCACATGCTCTTATATGATAGCATGCCCGCCAGCACCACCACACTGAGTTAACAATTTGCAAGTAAACCAGTTTTTTTAATGGATATATAACTTAGCTATTGTAAATCAAATCAGGCTGAAACTTTTGAATGTATTTGTCATCCTATATACAGACTTTTTTTTAACCAAAAGGAATAAAGATCACTTAAGTCATTTTTAGTTAAAAAGCAGGTAAATGGGTATATTTTTGACATTTTCATTAGCTTTCGGGCCAAACAAATGGGAAAAAATTCTCAGATTACAACTTTTTGTTTGTTTGTTTTTGGTTTGCTACTAGCTTTGCACAGATAAAGGCCAAAATTTTCAAAAGCAACTTGTTGGGTCCTCAACTTGAGATACCTTAAAGGAGCCTGATAAGAAAGTGCTGAGGACCCACATTTTGAAAAATCAGACCTCTTTAAGGCATCTCACCAAAAATCACCAATCACTTTTGAAATTCTTGACCTGATCTGAGTTGAAAAAAATATCACTGAGCATTCAACATGTATTTTTTTAAGATTGCATCAATGTGTACTATGTCCAAGTAGCATACTACTGTATTTCTAATCCACTAAATCTTTAACAGAAGTTTATTTTGGAGCTAAATTACGAAGGATTTACTGATCATAGGGAACCTTAGAAAGATCAAAATAGTAATGAAGGATTGTATATCAGTGGGAAATTGGCTGTATCCCTTAATTGTTCATTTCCAGGCTTTGTAGGGCTTTTTGTTTTGTTTTGGGTATTTTTTTGACGTGTTGAACGTTTATCAATAAAGTTTAATACTGTTGTTTGGGTGATAGCTGGGGTCCCTTGGAGCCCCACTTTCAACCTCAACTTTTTACTATCAAAATTTTTTGTTTATAAATTTCCATTTTTTAAAAAATGAGCTCCCAAATGCAAGAGGACCTGCCACAGAAGGTCTGCAGAAGTGGACCAACATATGTTATGACGCCATCAACGCAAGACTCCCTACATCCAGGCATTGTTTAATCTAATGTGGTATGTAGTGGCAGGGGCTATACCTGCATGGGATATGGTGACAGTGGATGGTTAATGGGAATAAAATAGGAAATGGAAACTTTTATCCACATGGAAATCCTTTAAGCCTTTTCTTGTCTTCTTCTATGTGAGGGGTAGGCAACCTATGGGACACGTGCCAAAGGCAGCACGCAAGCTGATTTTCAGTGGCACTCACACTGCCCGGGTCCTGGCCACCGGTCCGGGGGGCTTTGCATTTAATTTTAAATGAAGCTTCTTAAACATTTTAAAAACCTTATTTACTTTATATACAACAATAATTTAGTTATATTTTATAGACTTATAGAAAGAGACCTTCTAAAAATGTTAAAATGTATTACCGGCACGCAAAACCTTAAATCAGAGTGAATAAATGAAGACTCAGCACACCACTTCTGAAAGGTTGCCAACCCCTGTTCTATATCTCCCCAGGTCCCCTCTACATTTACGCTAGTTTTTTGCAACTACTTTCCATGCCCGCCTTCTTTATGCTGCTGAGGTCACCTGTACCCTCCCTTCATGCCCGTTCAGTGTTCTGCCCTCTTCTCCTGACTCCACACATGCCCCTACCATTCTGAGACTGGGAGGCATGATTTTATGCCACTCTTCCCTGGACCTAACCGTCCATGCCCCTTTCAGTCCCCTATCCCCGTCTCCAGGCCACTACTCCATGCCCATTCCCAGGCTTCTGCTATGTTTCCCTCGTCTCCCATCCATTCTCCACCCCACCAATCATCTCTGGCTCAAGTCAGTAGCTGAAGTCAGATACTCAGTTTACACATATACTTTAAAACAACTCTTTAGATTTTTAAAGCCTCCTCATTCCCCCTCCCCAAAAAACTAAAAGGTCATCTCAGCATGGCCTACAAAACCAAATCATATTTATGATTTCTAGGCCCAGCCATTTATGAGATATGATGAGCCCAAACAGCATTAGAATAATTTCTAAAAGCGAAGTACAGCTAAATATTCACAACACCTTAACTTTAGCACTCTGTCAGAATTTTACTACATTTCTCAGGAAAAAAGAAACCTCATATTTTAGGGTGAGATGCAGCATGTAACATTTCAGGAGAATTTGATTCTTTTTGGAGAAATTAGGGAGAAGGGGGCTGTTTGAAAATCAGGCTTTTAAAAGAGAGCTAGCTTCATCCTTAAATATGGAGCTTTACATACCAATGTATAATATATTCTGGGGGTGGTAGAGAGAATGCATCATAGGAGCATGGCTTTAGGAAAAGGAAGTAAAGGCAAATGTTGGAGGGAGAGGAAGAGAAGATAAAGGGAGTGGTAGCACCTGGAGAGGATTTTGGAGGGGGAGGGATTACGAGTGAGAGAAGCAGAAGAAAGTCTCAACAAATAGCCAGTCAACAGAGAGGAAAGATCACTGGTTTAATTCCACCCCAGGTTAGTAGTGAGCTAGAGATGAAGTTACTGCCAGTTGGTAGTCTTTGGTTTCAGTCCATTTCCCAATACATTAGCATCACAAAACCACCATCAGTCCCAAGAGGTCTCCTTCTCTCAGCCCAGGGAGAGAAGGAATGCACATGGGGATTTAACTCTCCTGCTTGCAAATGCTCCCCTGAAAGTCAGGCTTGCTGATGGAGCAGCATGGGGAAGCTCTGTTTTAACCCATGCTGTGTTTGGTTTGTGGAATAGGGACTTACATTTCTATTTCTTTGACTTTGTACAGAGTAACACCAGGGGAGCAGAGAATGGGTAATTGAAGTGCTGGGAAGAACAGAGCAACACAAAGGCAGCTGAAAGAATCAGAGAATCAGGAAAAGAGAACGGTGGGACTCTATTGTGCTTATTCCATTACTGTCTGATAGCACATATTTTTAGTTAGCCAAGCTCCTTTTGATTGCTAAGCACCGCGCACATTTGTGAGCTGAAATGCAGAGAATCAGAAGGGCAGGAAGAGCAGAAATAGAATCATGCTAACAGAGGGCTCACGGCACACACTGTGCTATGACGTTTGTAGTTTACTAACTCCCTTTTAAATGAAAATTTCCAGACAAAGATTTTTTTAACCTTTCAACGCACAGGAGACTGAAGTAGCTTCTACAGGGGAACAGCAAGAGCATAACATTCTGGAGACTTCCACCTGTGTTTCGTTAGTGGGGCTCTGGATAAAAAGCGAGAGCCTTTCCAAGGTTTTACACTGAGCCCACTGCATGATGGGACAGGGTTCTATGAATACGGTGAGGGTGAAATTCAGAGAATCACAGAAGTTGAGACTGGAAGGGACCTCAATAGGTCATCTAGTCCAGTCCCCTGCACTCAAGGCAGGACTAAATAATAACTAAACCATTCCTGACAGGTGTTTGTCTCATCTGTTCTGAAATACCTCCAATGATGGAGATTCCACAACTTCTTCCAGTGCTTAACTACCCTATCAGTTAGGAAGGTTTTCCTAATGTCCAACCGCTTTCTAAGTGGAGTACTTTGCATTTGTCCTTATTAAATTTCATTCTATTTACTTCAGACCATTTCTCCAGTTTATCCAGATCATTTTGAACGTTAATTCTATCCTCCAAAGCACTTGCAACCCGTCCTAGCTTGGTATAGTCCACAAACTTTATAAGTGTACTCTCTATGCTATTATCTCAACAACGTATGAAGATATTGAAGAGAACCAGACCCAGGACTGACCCCCTCAGGGATCTCACTTGTTATGCCCTTCCAGCTTGACTGTGAACCACTGATAACTACTCCCTGGGAATGGTTTGCTAACCAGTTATGCACCCACCTCAGGGGTCGGTCCTGGGGCCAGTTTTGTTCAACATCTTCATTAACGATCTGGATGATGGGATGGATTGCACCCTCAGCAAGTTCACAGAGGATGCTAAATGGGGGAGAGTTAGATATGCTGGAGGGTAGGGATAGGGTCCAGAGTGACCTAGACAAATTGGAGGTTTAGTCCAAAAGAAATCTGATGAGGTTTAACAAGGACAAGTGCAGAGTCCTGCACTTAGGACAGAAGAATCCCATGCACTGTTACAGCTGGGGATTGACTGGCTAAGCAGCAGTTCTGCAGAAAAGGACCTGGGGATTACAGTGGATGAGAAGCTGGATGAGAGTCAATAGTGTGCCCTTGTTGCCAAGAAGGCTAACAGCATACTGGGCTGCATTAGTAGGAGCACTGTCAGTATATTGAGGAAAGTGATTATTCCCCTCTATTCGGCACTGGTGAGGCCACATCTGGAGTATTGTGTCCAGTTTTGGGCCCTCCACTACAGAAAGGATGTGGACAAATTGGAGAGAGTCCAGCAGAGGGCAACGAAAATGATTAGGGGCTGGGGCACAAGACTTAGGAGGAGAGGCTGAGTGAACTAGGGTTATTTAGCCTGCAGAAGAGAAGAGTGTGTGTGTGGGGGGGGTGTTTGACAGCAGCCTTCAACTACCTGAAGGGGGGTTCCAAAGAGGATGGAGCTAGGCTGTTCTCAGTGGTGGCAGATGACAGAACAAGGAGAAATGGTCTCAAGTTGCAGTGCGGGAGGTTTAGGTTCGATATTAGGAAACACTATTTCACTGGGAGGGTGGTGAAGCACTGGAATGGGTTACCTAGGGAAGTGGTGGAATCTCCTTCCTTAGAGGTTTTTAAGGTCAGGCTTGACAAAACCCTGGATGATTTAGTTGGGGTTGTTCCTGCTTTGAGCAGTGGGTTGGACTAGATGACATCCTGAGGTCTCTTCCAACCCTAATCTTCTATGATTCTATGAACACTGTTGCTTCTAAGGAGAGACACACTCCACTTGAGAGCTTGAGGGGAGAGAGGGACATCTCTGTTAGCACCACTTCAAGTGTGTGGGGGGGGCATAACACTGGATTAGAACCACAGGAGGCCTTATGTTATGATGCAAATAGAGCCCCAAATTGCATGACTCCAACCCTGATCCGCAGGATGGGAAGGCCCCAGGAAGTGAAAAATGCGGTTACTCTCAGGGCTCTCTGAGGAACACTAGGGACCCATGTAGGAACTCATTATGTTGCGGCTAAGTAAAGAAATAAGCCTGTACACAGAACTGAAGCCTGAAAATTCCTGGGCATAAGGGGATGAGTTAATTAACATTTCTGTTGCAGTAGCACCAAAACACCAACCAAGACAGGGCCTCGTTGTGCTAGGCTCTGTACAAACATACAGGAAATGACAATCCCTGCCCCCACTGCTTACAGTTCAATAGGAATTAAGGACTTGTATTTATAATTTAAAACAAAAATGTTAGCAGGTATCCCCAGCTCTATTTTAACACCTTCCTTTCCTTTTTGATTGTTTTTTAAAAAAGGAACTATAGCTAGGACACAGTATTAGCAAACAGATAAAAGCTCCTTTAGAAACTGTTATTATGAAATCTAGGTTTACAGTACATCTGCCAGTCTGGTGTAATGCATTATTTTCATCACCCACCTAAATTATTTGGGAGCTAGTAGCAACCCCTATGTTTAGGTTACCTAAAAGTTCCACTATAAAGGATTCTTATAAAATGTCAGATCTATGTTTGTTCATGCAACCTTTATTTGGCCCCCTTGTATATATACACATTATGATACAGTCTATAGTTACATGATCACATACTGTGCAGGAAGGAGGCAGAATTAAGAGTACAGGGCAATTGGAAATCTATCTAGTTCTTAAATTTGACTGCTGGACTATGCAACTTAAACAACGTTCTTTTCACATAGATAGTTTTTGTGTGTGATATATCTATCTATAACACTATGTAATAGTGCCAATGCCTGAGTCATTTTAGTGATGTTAATACTACAATTGTTGGTGTCATATTTCTAATGAGTTTTTAACCTGGGTAACCTGAATTTCAGTCTGAGTGCAGAATTTTATGAGAAAGTATTGGAACTATAAGCTCAGTAAAGAACTGTTAACACATAGAAACAATATCAAAAGATATAGGAGAAGATCCTATGCAAATACCAGCACTGCCATCAGTTGCCATACCCAAACAGAAAACATGGTAGAACAACACTGCCCATAAGCCATTAATATGAAACAACACTGAAGTGATGATAAGAACAAAAGACTAGAAGGGACATCCTGGATCACTGAGTCCAGTCCCCTGCTATCAAAGGCAACCGCATCATATAATCCCTTTTGTAAATATATGAAGCTCCATCTTAAAATTAGTTAGGTTGTTTACCCCCACTGTTCCAGAATCTCCCTCCCTGCCCCCAAAAGGTTAGAAACCTTCTAATTTCCACCCTAAGTATATTCAAGGCCAGCTTATACTCATTTTTTCTTGTGCCAACATTCTCCTTTAGCTTAAACAGCTCTTCTCCTCCCTGGTATTTACCCCCTGATGTATTTATAGAGCGTGATCACATCCCCACTCAGGCTAAACAAATGAAGCTCTTTTAATCTAGTCTTATAAGAAAGGCTCTCCAGTCCCCTGACCATGCTAGTAGCTCTTCTCTGCACCTGTTCCAGTTTGAATTCATCTTTCTTGAACATGGGTGACCAGAATTGTACATAGTATTCCAGATGAGGTCTTACCAGTACATTGTACAATGGTATTAGTACTTCCCTATGGCTAGTGGAAATACCTTGCCTCATACATCCTAGGATCTCATTTGCCTTTTTCACAGTCTTGGAGCTAACGATCATGGAGTCAGAGCTAGCTTTAGCATTTTGGGCCTGCAAAACAATTCTCCCATGCAACATTAACTGGCTCCTGTTTATGAATCTATTTCCCAGAAATTTGGGAACTTGTAGATTATTGGTGAAAATTTTATTGGTTCATAGTAGAAAGCTTTAGTATAGCTTGCTTTTTTTCCACTGTTACTCCAGGATATAGTGGAAAGGAGTTTAAAATTATTTATTTTCACTTGATAGATATTTCTTTTAGAATGTAAATCTAGTCTTTTTTCAAAGACACACGTGATTTAATTGAATATAAGAAACTTTGAACACATAATTAAAAAGGCTGGGGATTGTTAACTGAGATGGAGGGTTTTAGTTATTCATATAGTTTTTCCAGGATTTGTAAATGCTCCTTTGCAAAGCCTCCGGTCAGCCAAAATACCATATCTATCTTTTTTCATTCCTCCTTAAGAATATAAGGTCAGACTATATTTTTCAGTAAAATTTAATTGAGTGCTCTGGTTAATTTTCTTTATTAACTTTTAACATATTTGCTCATTGATGTTACTCAGATCACTTACCCAGATTTCAATTTGTATATTTTGTTAGCAAGAGGTTTTGAATGTCCTTACCTTTTAATAGGACAAAAGGTCAGGTGATCCATGTGACAGAGGGAATCAGAGTTATCAGAAAAAGTATCAGAAAGCAGGAGTATCTTAATCTGTCTCGTTATTCCTCCAATAGTGGCCAGAAGGTCAAATGGGGCTCTCAGCAGAGGAAGTAATTCAGGCTGTCTATACTACACAGGCATTGCTATAACGCTGTAGTATGGACAATTGCTACAGAGATGGAAGGGGTGTTCCCATTGCTGTAATTAATCCCTCCTGAGAGGCGGCTTCCATCAGCCTAGCAGTGTCTATACTGGAGCTTAGGTTGGCTTAACTTTGACTCTCAGGATTGTGAATTTTTCACACCCCTGAGCAACGTTGATCTAAGTTTTAGGTGTAGACCAGGCCTGTCTCATGCAGTTGTCCAGGGGCTGGGAAGGGAGATTGTTGTTGCCCTAGCAGCAGCAGCCCAAATGACCCCCTGGCTATCTGTTTTGGTCTGATTCCCCACCAGAAATAGGTTTTATAGGACTTTTAGGAAAAGTGATCATGTTACACTTTTAGCCCTAGTAATTGGCTTACATTTTCAAGGCTACCCGCACAATGAAAATAGCTACAAAATAAACGAAAGCTGAGATTAGCACGAAGAGAGTTCCAAAAATCAGCAGGTGGGTTGGTGGGAGGAAGGTATTTAGAGACAGAGTGCCTCTGGTCTTTAGTTTCACAGGGCTCAGACTGGCGTGGCCTACCATACATGCAAACCAGTACATTGTACTAAGCATTTTTATGTAACCCTGTCATGATCTAAGAGCTGATGAAATGAAACTTTTTATTTTCAAGTCATAATGTTCTTAATCAGCAGATAATTTGCGCAACTTCAAAAAGAGATTATACACAAGAGAACCTTTAAATTCTACTCAAAGGAGATGCATTTAGAAGCCCTGTGGGTGTAATAAAGAAAACTTAATGTCTAAAATGATGTTTCTTTTAATTTCAATTAGATTCTGGATCTTTCTCATTTTTAATACAGACCATAAATCCAATAAATCAAATGAGCATACATAGATTAGTTCCCATTTAAATGAGCTAACGATGTGTCATATAAAGTACTCATTCATTAAAAACATTTTCTACTGAGGCAAAAAGTTCCATTCTCCCAGATTCTGATCTCCACTACAGTGGTGTAAATCCAGAATAATGTCACTTACTGAATTTACACCTATGTAACTAAGATAATAGGCTGGCCAACTTACTTCCAGGATTTGGCGCACCGTAAATCAGAGTTAGCATTTCATTGTAGGATAATAAGCCTTGTTTTACAATTGTTTGTGCATTCTTCATTTTCAGGGAATATAATAGCAATAATAATACCTAGCTTTTATAAAGTACTTTTTATTAGAAAATATTCATAGTGCTTTACAAAGGAGGTCACTATCATTATTGTCATTTTCCAAGTAGGGAAACTGAGGCACAGTGAGGTTAAAGTGACTTCCTTAAAGTCACCCAGCAGGCAGAGCCAGAACTGAACCCATGTCTTCTGAGTCCCATCTCAGTGCCCTATCTATTAGGCAACGCTGAACATAAGAAGTGCCCTACTAGGTCAGACCAATATCCAACTAGCCCAGTACCCTGTCTTCATCAGTGGCCAGTCCCAGAGTTTTAGGGGGAGTCTACAGAACATGGCAATTCTGGAGAAATCCACCCATTTTCCCCTTCCAGCTTCTGGTAGTCAGAAGTTTAGGGTCACTCCAAGCATGGGGTTGCATCTCTGACCTCTTGGCTAATAGCCATTGATGGACCTATCCTCCATAAACTTATCTAGTTCTTTATTTGACTCAGTTATAATTTGGGCTTTTACAACTTCCCATGGCAACAAATTCCACAGGTTAATTGTGCCTTGTGTAAAAAAGTACTTCCTCTTGTTTGTATTAAACCTGTTGCCTATTAATTTAATTGGGTGATGCATGGTTTTTGTATGGTGGAAGAACGTAAATAACACTTCTCTATTCACTTCTTCCACACCATTCGTGATTTTATTACCCTCTATCAATCATCTCTTTTATAAGCTGAACAGCTCTTATCTTTTTAGCCTCTCCTCCTCTTGTTAGGGTTGAGGAATGTGATCATTCCCCTCTATTCGACATTGGTGAGGCCTCATCGGGAGTATGTGTCCAGTTTCAGGCCCCACACTACAAGAAGGATGTGGAAAAATTGGGAAGAGTCCAGCAGAGGGCAACAAAAATGATTAGGGGGCTGGAGCACATGACTTAGGAGGAGAGACTGAGGGAACTGGGATTATTTAGTCTGCAGAAGAGAAGAATGAGGGGGGATTTGATAGCTGCTTTCAACTACCTGAAAGGGGGTTCCAAAGAGGATGGATCTAGACTGTTCTCAGTGGTAGAAGATGACAGAACAAGGAGTAATGGTCTCAAGTTGCAGTGGGGGAGGTTTAGGTTGGATATTAGGAAAAAAACTTTTTCACTAGGAGGGTGGTGAAGTACTGGAATGGGTTACTTAGGGAGGTGGTGGAATCTCCTTTCTTAGAGGTTTTTAAGGTCAGGTTTGACAAAGCCCTGGCTGGGATGATTTAGTTGGGGACTGGTCCTGCTTTGTGTAGGAGGTTAGACTAGATGACCTCTTGAGGTCCCTTCCAACACTGATATTCTATGATTCTATGTGTACAGCTTATGTCAGTCAAAGCAGCACTCCAAGAGTTCTTTAAATTTGATCTTAAAATACACATTGTACGAGAATATTCTATTTTTAAGGTGAAATTGTAGAGTTGGGGAAATACCTGAGCAAGTCTGCCAACTGGCAGACTCTGCTCACATCTGGCAGTGGCAATCAAACAAAATAATGTCCAGTCTGCAATGCAGATTTTTCTGTGTCAGCATCACTGTGACAGGGGTTTCTACATCAGCACTGCTACAACACATTGTCATTATGTAACCAAGAGCTTGCCTTAGAGCTGGGGCTAGATTTAAACATGTGTTTTTGCCTTGTTCTGGATGTGAAGCACAAAAGTGTCTCCTTATTTCTTCTCTTACTGGAAAATATACAGATGATCATAACCATGAGTAGTGATATCTGAAGGACTTTTATGCTTGTGGTGAAACAACTATACACTATCTTCCCAATAGCAACATACCGGTATCTAAGGAAGCTGCTGCCTGTCAGTTTTTCCACATACGGGCTGCAATAATTCCTCTGAACTGGCCTTCAATCAAACCTGTGTCTGGACCAAAAAATCTGTTTTACTAGGGCATCATGCTAACCCCTTCAGCTTTTTGGCCTATCTACTCTGCTCTACCGAGGAAGACTCCATGTCTATCCAGCAGCACTACTAAATATACTAATTATAAAGCCAAACACTTTGATTAAACCTCTTATCTGAAACCTACCATTAATATCTAAAAGTGGAATTTAATTCATAGTCCGAATGGACTGATTCGTCTTCAATGCATCACAAAAACCCATATAATACTCAAGATCCATGCTTAGATGTATCATACTGGAAGACTGAGGGCCTGACCCTACATTCCTTGCACACTCAAGCTCCCACTGACTTTTATCACAATTATTTAAATATGTATATGGCATTTTACAGACAAATCATGTGACCAGTCCCTCAGGGAGTTTAAAATTCGACATTAGTCATAAAACAGAGGAAGTGCTGACAAAGAACAAAGAGATATGGAATCAGGGCTACAACAATAAGAGATCATGAGCCATGTGCATCTTGCAGATTCAGATTTTTCCTCTCTGCTTCTCCTGAAATACTCTCTGTTAAACAGAATATGAGCCCAAAATAATATTAAACTTCTATACAAATTTTCAAATCTTCAGTGTCTGAGGAAGTTCAAAATAAAAATGTCAGTGTCCCCCATGCCTTCCATCCCCTCTTGACTGGCAGAGGAAAGGTATGTGTGATGACAGGGCATATTGAGGCATTGCTGAAAGAGGGCAGAGTTAAGGTTGCATAGGCAACCTTAACTATGCATTTCCTGGTTTTTCAGAAGTTGAAGTTTTGCTCAACTCAGCACTTTGCAAAGGGACAACACACCACCAATCAACCTTAACTCTGTACTAATATAAAAAACTGAAATCAAATGGCAAAAAAATTTTTTTTAAAAGGAACAGAGATGATGGTAGGATTTAGTAGTCATTTAGACAGTTGTACATCTCATGTCCTGCAATTAGCATACTGAGCTATCCAGCGACCTCCCTCACTCCCTCTTTCCCCTCACCCCCAGACATCAGCTGTGCCCCACCAGCCCTCCTTTGGCACACCTCTCCAGCCATGCCCTGCCCCTTGATCCATATAATGTGTTCCCTCCTCCAACCTGGGCTCTCCCCACTACTCCACCCAGACTTGCCTCCCACAAGCAGGGAACACATCTCTGAAGTCTTCATCTATTGCAGTTACTTCCCCCTTCCTATAACCCGAATCACTTGTAACACCTGGAGTGAAGGACAACTATGTCACAGTGGAATGGTGTTCCTGGTTGTGTTTCACAATGGTTGGAGTATGGAGTATGTGGAAGGGCCAGCAAAAGAAATCACAGACAGGGTTTCTGTTCCAAAATACTGACTGTTTTCTGTCTGAGAGAAAGATCCTCTGACCTCTGTCCAATAGATATACCCCATCTCCAAGAAACACTGAGTTGTCAGTGCTTGTAATGCCACATTGTACTTCTTCCGTCAGCCACGAATCCTCCAATTTCACAATTAATGTTCTTCCAACACTTATTAAATAGCTTTTATGCAGTGTTGGGGTACATTGGCAGAGGTATGCAGTGCCAGAAGGGTGGGGTGCAGGGTAGTTGGGATGTACTGACAGAGATGGAGCATGCAGGGAGTTGGGATTCAGGGTTGGAGTGTATTGGCAGAGCTGAGGTACAGGGTGGTTGGAGTACACTGGCAGAGTGAGGAGTGCATGCAGGATGGGGTGCAGGCAGGTTGGGGTGCACTGGTAGAGGTGGGATATACAGGCGGTTGGGGTACAGGGTAGTTGTGATCCACGGGCAGAACTGGGGGTTTGGAGTACAGGATCGTTGGGGTGTACCTGCAGAGATGGGAGGTGGAGTTTGAGGTGCACTGGACGAGCTGTGGAGTGCAGGGGGTTGGGGATGAGGGAGTTGGAGTGAACTGGGAGAACTGGGCTTGCATGGGGGTTGGGGTGAAGGAAGGTTGGGGTGTACTAGCAGAACCAGGGGTGCACAGAGGTTGAGAGGCAGGGGAGTTGGGGTGCACTGACAGAGCTGAAGGGTGCAGGGGGGTTGGGATGCACTGGCAGAGCTGGGGGGTGCCACGCCTCCCTCACCTAAACCCCCAACCTCTCTCACCTCCCCTACTACCCATTCCTATTTAACGCTCTCGCCATCTCCTCCCCAGAAGCACTCACATCTGCTTTTTTCTCCCCAAATACTTTGATTACATTCCCTCCAAAATGAAATTGCCACCCATGACTCTCAAATTGCAGCAACCTCCAGCCATTCAGTTCAACACTCCTTTTGTCTTAGGTGAGCAGTTTGATCAACTTATCTTAGCTATGTTAACAGAAGGGTGTGTTCACAGCCAGCCAGAGGTCTGTGATTCATACAGTCACTGGTATCTCTCAGTTTAACCGTACAAGCCAGCAGAAGGAAATCAGTTTTTTTGAGAGGTTGTTAAAGGGTTTATCCCTTCACCCTCCCATTCCCTGGTCCTTCTCATGTGAACAGAAAGCAGCAATACCCGAAGTCTGAAGGTGCAACCAATTCAATGTTTATTGGGGTGAACTTCCAGCAAGCATGATTCCAATTTCCTTCCTCAGTGTCCCCCTTCCCACCAATGTCACAGAGCCTTGCCTGTGTCCCTGTTCCCATTCCCCCCTTAGCAAAACATGCTTCCAATTCCCCCCTTACTTCCTGATTGACTGCAGACTATATAGTAAAACTTGAGTTCTGCTTAGCTATACCTTAACCATTTTACTGAAACTTAACTAAACAATCCTAGCATATTGTAACATGATTATCTAACCAATTATATCCCACCACCTTAATTGGTTTACACCCAACAAAATTAACTATACAGCAGACAGAAACAATCACAGAACCAGACAGAGATTATACAGACAAACAATAGGGAAGTGGGGACTACAGTGATAGAACAAAGAAATGAGGATTTCACACCCCAGCTATTGATAAGTGAGCTCTTGCCAGACAGGATGCTATCAAACTAAGTTTTCTTTAAATCTTCTAGGCCAGTGGTTCTCAAAGCTGGTCCGCCGCTTGTTCAGGGAAAGCCCCTGGTGGACCGGGCCAGTTTGTTTACCTGCCACATCTGCAGGTTCGGCCAATGGCAGCTCCCACTGGCCACGGTTCGCCGCTCCAGGCCAATGGGGGCTGCAGGAAGCGGCGAGGGCCGAGGGACATGCTGGCCGCCCTTCCTGCAGCCCCCATTGGCCTGGAGTGGTGAACCGTGGCCAGCGGGAGCCGTGATTGGACAAAACTGCGGACGCAGCAGGTAAACAAACTGGCCCGGCCCGCCAAGGGCTTTCCCTGAACAAGCGGCCCTAGTTTGAGAACCACCTTTTTAACAGCCCAAAACGGCCTTATTTCAGTGTGACTGGTGAGGACTTGACCATTAGCTTCCCAGCTTATGGCTGCCCCTTGCTGTTTAGCCAAAGGCCTTAGCCTAAGAACAAGGCCTTAGACTATCATAGTGGGAGAAGGCCTATAAACAGGCAGACTGATTTTGATTCTTGTTTTATACCTCTGTTGTGACGGTACCTCCCATAAGGCTTTATGGAAATATGCTTAGAATGTGTTTTCTGCTATATATGCCATGTAACATATCTCAAAGGTTATGATCTACTGAATGTATTAATCCTCTTTGTATGCAAGTATCATTTTTGTATTCAAAATTATGAATGTTATGAATGTTGGCTGTGTACTGGCTTGATTTCTAAATAACCTTAGTAAAGCATTTAGTCAGTTCCTGGAGAAAGGAATATTGAAATTAAGTACCTAATCAAGAAACACTTAGAGGACAATGGATCTTGGAATGCTCCAATCCACATAAGAAGTCTACTTGAGGACGTTCAAGGTAGCATGTAAACAATGGATGCTACCTGTAAAAGCTGTGAGTCATGCATGGACATGTGACTTGCCCAGGTGACTCCTAAACTCCATCTTGAAGCTGGACTTTGCATAGGAGTGAGGAGGAGGTCTCCACCCACAAGAGAAAGTCTATTTAAACCCCTGGGAGACCCCTCCATTTGGTCTTCAGCTGGCTAAAGAAAGAGCCTCTCCACCCCCACCTCCCAGGATATCTGAAATAAATTGGAACAAAGAGCAGTGACTGCAAGGGGTGTGAGTGATTGCTGGACCCAGGCTAAAAGGAGATTAGTCTGTAAAAGGGAGCATTCTGGAACTGGTGAGGATCTTATCTGTTTTCAGTTTGATTAGATACAGATTTGCACATTTTATTTTATTTTGCTTGATGACTTTGTTCTGTCTGTTACTACTTGGAACCACTTAAATCCTACTTTCTGTATTTAATAAAATCACTTTTTACTTAATTAATTAACTCAGAGTATGTATTACTACCTGGGGGAGCAAACAACTGTGCATGTCTCTATCAGTGTTATAGAGGGTGAACAATTTATGAGTTTACCCTGCATAATCTTTATACAGAGTAAAACAGATTTATTTGGGTTTAGACCCCACTGGGAGTTGGACATCTGAGTGTTAAAGACAGGAACACTTCTGTGGGCTGTTTTCAGGTAAACCTGCAGCTTTGGGGCAAGTAATTCAGATCCTGGGTCTTTGTTGGAGCAGACAGGAGTGTCTGGCTCAGCAACACAGAGTGCTGGAGTCCTGAGCTGGCAGAGAAAGCAGGGGTAGAAGTAGTCTTGGCACATCAAGTGGCAGCTCTGTCATAAAACAGTTAGTTAAGGGTTAAGGTCTCTTTTACCTGTAAAGGGTTAACAAGCAGTAACCTGAGGAACACCTGACCAGAGCACCAATCAAGGGACAAGATAATTTCAAATCTCTGTGGAGGGAAGCCTTTGTCTGTGTTCTTTGTTTTGAGTTCGTTCTCTCTTTGGATCTAAGAGAGGCCAGACATATTCTTCAAGTTCTCCAAGGTTTCCTGAAGTATTTTCTTCTATTCAGTATAGTGAGTATTAGAAGGCGGTTTAGTCTTATAATTGATTTCTACATTTGCAATTGTGTATTTGCTGGAGAAATATCTTTATTTCTGTTTGCTGTTACTTTGATTATTCTGAGAAAGGGCGGGGGGGGGAGAACCTCTCTAGGCTTATAAGCTAGACCCTGTATATTTTATCCTGGTGATACAGAGATAGTGTACTTTTTTTCTTTCTTTAATAAAATCTTTTCTTTTAGAACCTGAGTGATTTCTTCCCTTGTTTGGATTTTCAGGGGAAGGGGAAAAGTGAATCCCTCTTTGTTTGATTCAAGGAGTTTGAATCAAGGTATCTCTCCCAAGGACAAGGGGAGGGGGAAGAAGGTGGGGGGGGGGAATGGATTATTTCCCTTTGTGTTAAGATCCAAGGAAGTTGGGATCTGTGTTCCCCAGGGAAAGTTTGGGGGAACAGGGAGTGTACCAGACACTGGAATTTCTAGTTGGTGGCAGCTTTACCAGATCTAAACTAGGATTTAAGTTTAGAGGAGTCCATGCAGGTCCCCATCTTGTGGACGCTAAAGTTCAAAGTGAGGAATAAACCTATGACAAGCTCCCAAGAGGGTTTCTGTGATTCAACCAGTCACATCTATAACTAGATAAGTGATAAGAATACATCTAAATTCTTAAAGGATAGGCCTTTGCAGACAGGCCTGAATATCTATATCCTAACAGAGGTGATTGTTGCTCATCATTTATTTCTGCTGTATTAAACTGGGTTGTGACACAGTGCAGGGAGTTAAGAGTGAGCCTGCACTCTGATCACTCATAAATTCCCAGGAGAGGGTCCGTTGGGGTAATTGAAGTTAATTATCTAATCAGATGGTGAGGCTGAGTGAGCTGAAGAGCCAATTAGCCCATCAGCTCAATAGTAATAAAAAAGGGGCCAAGGAAGTAGGGGTGTAGGGAAGGAGTGAGCTAGTGGCACAGAAGAGACTGCCAGGAAGGGAGATCTCTTGGGTCCTGGGAAAAAGGCTGAGGATACAAGAGACAATGTACATAGTATTGTTGTACAACACTGTAAAGGCATTGGTGGAGGGATCTGAAATAAACAGCTCAGTGTGGCTAGCCAGCTAATGAAGTCTGAGCGGGTTGCTGTGATTGGAGACAGCCGGGGCTGAGTACCACTCTGCCACGTGGGTGCAAAGTTCAACTTCCACAGACTTTAAAAAGTTTGGATTCTCTAATATGCAATAAGCCCAACGTCACCTTTGGTCTCTGTATCAGCCTCAGAGCTCCCCATCTTCATACCAGTGCTAAACTCCTCAAATCTAAAAGCTTGTTTCTAAATACCCAGAATATCCCATATACAACATTGATCTCTGAAGCAAAAGTTAAAAAGTCGCTTCTGTACCTGACCCAAAATGTTTTGTTTTAGAACTTAATTTATGTTGTCATTTTTCGTAATCTCTGCCAAGCCTAAAAACCTTCTGTTCTTTGCAATGCATTTATCTAAGTAAGTTATAACACTGCAGTCTTTTCTATTACAATTCAAAAGAGATGTATAATACAAAGCACCTCTGATCTATTAATCTTACTGGGCTGGAGAGACTGCAGTTCAGTACCTGGCACAGTCAGTAGAAGTGGGAATTGTAATTATCTTATAGTTCACAATGTAATTTAAGATCCTGACAATAAGAAAGTTACTTCTAAAGAAAGTGATTGGGAAGGAAGAGAATAAATCAGACAGTTATTTAAATGCATATTCTGTACACATTATCATTTGTTACTAGAAACTTTACCTGTATAATAGGTTAGGAGGAGACCTTGAACTGCAGATTGTGTGTACAATGAATGCAAAATCATAATAGACAGATGTTTCTTCTGAAGCCGTCAGAAAGTGCTTTGCTTTTATTATTGTTATTGTTCAGCATGATTAGCAATAATGGTATCTGCTTAAGAGAAGATCATGTCCACAACAGTATGGTTATAGGGCAGTACTGATTACATTATTAAGAAATGTATTAAAATGCACTTGTCAGATGAAAATATGAAGTTAATATCAACAAGAATTACTGGCTTGGTTACAGTATGTTGACAACATATTAATGTTTAGTACAGGGATCGGCAACCTTTGGCACATGGCCTGCCAGGGTAAGCCCCCTGGTGGGGCGGGCCAGTTTGTTTACCTGATGCATCCACAGGTTCGGCCAATCGCAGCTCCCACTGGCCGCTGTTCGCCACTCCAGGCCAATGGGGGCTGTGTGAAGCGGCATGGGCCCATTGGCCTGGGGTGGCGAACCGCGGCCAGTGGGAGCTGCGATTGACCAAACCTGTGGGCACAGCAGGTAAACAAAGTGGTCTGGCCTGCCGGAGGCTTACCCTGGCAGGCCGCGTGCCAATGGTTGCCAATCCCTGGTTTAGTATGTTTTATTATGTCACGTGTGGGTGTATATTCATCTGTCTGGTACAAGGGTACCAAGAAAAATTATATTAGAGGCAGAATTTGAGATGAGTGAATTTGTTCAAAAAATACAAGAACTAGCTCCAAATTTTACCCAGACCCTGACCAGACCAAAGTCTAGCTTCTCAGATCCATTAGAATAGTTCCCCTCTCCCACCAAATCAAATCTTCTCTGGTTCTTCCCTCTTTCAATCCCCAACATCCCATCCCCACTTCTGCTTCTCTCACCTCCCCTGCGATCCCCTGTGTTCTACCGGTCTCAGATTTGCTCATGCTCTAGAGGTTCCCCTTATAACTACATCTGGGCACAAGGGAGTGAGGAAACCTTATAGTGCTGGGAAATTGGCAGTGTATGGTTGTAGCAGGGTGGCCCCTGCTCCTTCCCTGAAGGGGTTTAAAAGTGGCCTGGCAGGGCTTGAGAGCGGCTGCTCTCAAGGCTGGGCTGATTGGGGAAGTGGCTGCAGCTGGAGGCCACGCCCCAAACTGAGGAACAGGGCCTTATAAGAAGGCAGGGAAGCCAGAAGGAGACAGTCTCTCTCTGGCTATAGAGAGAGATGGGCCTAGCTGCTGGGAAATAGAGACCAGGTACCTGAGTGAAGCAGGGCTGGGGACAGGCTAAGGAGCTGGGGAGCTCTGGCCTGGAAAGCCCCAGGCTGCGGCCTAGCAGTGGGCCAATAGGTACTGTGGGTTGCAGAGGGCGGCCCAGGGGTAGGACAAAGCAGCAGGTCCAAACCCTCCTTGCCAGGGATGAGTTGGCTGAGACTACAGTCTGCCCCAGAGTGTGGGGCTAGACAATGACTGGCAGTAGCCAAAAACTGAGGCAAGGTAGGGATAGAGGGTGAGGGTTCCCTAAGGAGGGGAGACCCAGAGAGACGGGGGGGTTACTGCTAGGGGGCAGCACCCCATGTAAAAGGGCACCGGGTCCTGGGAGGGACACGGGGAGCCTATGAACAGGTGGATCACCAGCTTGCAGAGGGTGCTCCAGGGCTGGACTGAGCTAATTCAGGCTCTCAGGAGTGACCCCTTAGTGTGCCAGGCTGCAAGGACTCACACAGTCCTGCAGGAGCAGTCACGTGGCCTTTAAGACTGGGCTTTTGGCACCAGCGAACCCTGTCTCACTCCATGGCTCGCTGCAGTGAATCCAGCTAAGCCAGAGTTCTGTACCCTTCAGGGCACAATGCTCTCAGGGAATATTTGCAATGACACATGTAGCCTTTTCAGAACAAGGTAGCCATTCATAGTCACTTGGTTCACAGAATCTTATAGTGCTTAGGTTAGCAAAGTGAGGCAGAAGTTATACTAAACTCCCTCCTAGCCAAGCATACACTCAATGAGCCAGCCAAGCTGCTGGCTCTCTAGCCCTGTCCTTCTTTGTCTCCACAGGTCCAGATGCCTGAGTTGCTCCAAAAAAGAAACTCTTCCACGCTTGTCAACTAACACTTGCCCCCCTTTGTTCTCCATTTCAGTTCACATGTCCCGTCTGCCAGGTTTCCTGCTGTTGTGTGGATTGTTCAGTCTCTGAGGGCAGAATGTCTTTGTCTTGCTGGATCTTCTGTTGATTTGTGTTGGTTTCAGCCTGTTCTTTAACAACCCAGGCAGCTAGGTGATACATGCCCATCTATGTTTCCTGCTCGGCCTCAGAGCAGACAATCATTTCCCCCGCCGGGTAGTCATGCATGGTATAGGTGTAAGAGGGAACTGAGGCACACATAGGAATAAAAAAAATTCCCACTTTGCCACAGTTTATCAAGAAATTTTACACAATAGAAAATACATGGTCTATGAATAAACTGCAAATTAAATCATATCTTCTTTCACAGGTCTGCTGTAGGGGACTATCTTTAGATTAGTAGTGGAGAAGCTACAAGTCATACTCCTGGGAGAATTCTGTGCTACTGTGCACATGCAGAATTCATGTCCTGCACAGAATTTTTTTTCTCAGCAGAAAATACATTCTTCTGGAGAAGTGCTGCAGTTACATCTTTTGTCCACCAGAGGCTACTATGGCACCAGAACAGAGAGCAGCCACTCCCAGGTTGGAACAGCCCCAGCTGTGGATAAGGAAGAGAAGAGGCCCCCATGTGGACAGGTCAAGAGGCACAGAATATGGGGGATTGGATAATGTGAGGCACATGGGGCTGCTGGGGAATCACAGACTGGGGTTCAGAAGGGCTAGTTGGACAGGGGGAACAGACTGGGGCAGTGGCTGAATGGGAGTGGGGTGCAGGAGCACATGGGGATAGGTGGCTGAGTGGGGGTGCAGGGACACATGGAGAGGGAGAGGAAGTGGCCAAGTGGGGGTACAGAGCCACATGGGGACAGAGAAAAGAGGGGTGGCTGAGTGGGGGGTGCAGGGACAGGGCAGATGTGCCTGACTGAATGAGAGAGGCTAGGGGTTAGCCAGGTTCTGCATAGGGGAGGCTTCCTAACAATCCCTCCATCCCTGCAAAAAAAAACAAAAACAAAAAACCTCCAGTTCCATACTTTTCCCACCCACACCCAAGCAACTCTCCAAGTTCATGCCCAGGCTCCTTTCCAGCAATTACTCCCCTCTCCCTCAGCTCCTCCGTTACCCCTGACTCCCCCAAGCCTTTGCACTGCTTCTGAGAGGCACAGGAAATATTATTACTCAAACGTCTGTATTAATATGCCTAGTAAGGAATGTGTTTGCAAAAAACATTTCATGAATCTTTTTTTGTTGTCTGTATTGTTATAGACATACTTGCTGACAGGTATTTTGAAATAAATTACCAAAATAATTGAAACTGGTGTGATTATATGTTATTTTAACAAATAAAATGTGCAGAATTTTAAAATAGTGTGCAGAATTTTTAATTTTTTGGTGCAGAATTCCCCCAGGAGGGAAAGTCAACTGTATAATTACTCTATAGCGAGATTGATTTCTCATGTTGGAAGTTACCATCTGTCTTGTGGTAGTAGTAATAATTCTTAGGAACCACATTTGTCAAGAAGGTGAAAATTTCACAATTACAGGGTTAGCAGCACCTTGACCCGCTCTGAATGCACCCCCACAGGTGTCAGACCTCTTGCTTTCACCTCTCTTGGGGTGGAACCACACGACTCTCCCACACTTAGAGTACCATAAGCCAGTCTGTGTCGACTACATTTACCCAGCAGGTCCAAATGGGATCAGTACCTGCAGTTCTTCCTTTCAGGAGCCTGTAAGCACTGAATTACAGTGACCCAAAACAAAACAACCTTCTTCAGCCCAGTGTAATGTTTAATTAACCATAGGAACAAAGCATTTATTTTGTTGTTCTAAATTCGTATTCTCAGGTCTACATGCATGTTTATCTAGCACTTAACTATCCTGAAGGGGATGATGGCAGGGCTAACTTCTGCTAAACCACTGCTCAGCTGGCTCTGGGTTCTCAGTTTCAAATAACCGTGTCTCTCCTTCATTTGTATCTCTAACTCTCAAGGGCCTTTTGACCATCCCCATCCACAGGGACCAAGTCATTCCTGGGAAAACCTGTCTCGGTTTCAGTAGGGGGTTGCACCAGAGCATCACAGCAAAGGGCTCTTCTATTGTCTTGAGCGCTTGCTGAAAAGCTATGGCTGGATCCACCTTCCCGGGTCTGGGTGCATTTCCTGATAACACTTCTATTAAATTAACTCACTATATGTGTACTAGTTAACATCCCAATAACCTGGTTAAGATACAGTATTCATAAATTATCATGGGTAAATCCAAATTTGTCCCCAGAGGATAATGAGAGCACAGGTCACACTATTACAGGCTCCTATGGTAGAAAGAACAGAATCAACTAAACAATGCCCATATTAGTTACAGATTATTCACCCACAAAGCACTAACAAAATAAAACATTTCCAGCTACCCCACACAACCCTTCAACAACCCCTTTCCCTAAAACCAGGGGGAAAATATGACTCTTATCTCTGTTGTACACTCCTGTAAATGTTATAACGAATAGGCACACTTTGAAAAAAAGCAAGTTTTGCTGCTGCAAAAGAGAGAAGATGAGAGTGAGGAACAAGAAAAAGAATGTAACATACCGGAAATAAGCCCATTTGTCTTTGAGACAGTAAAATGGTTGAAATCACATTTCAGGGTTAGTGACTTGAATGTAGTGAGAAGACCAATACAAATATATAAATCTTATTAAACCAAAAGATTCTGGAAATGCAGAACTGAAGATAATGTGATGTGAGGATGACTCACATACAGTGCTTTAGCCTTAGCTGGCACAGATAAGTAGCATCCATTCTAAAGGGAGCTGAAGATTTGTCAGTGCCAGAGGGCTATAACAACTGTATAATTGCTTTAGCCCCACATGCTCTACACTAACAATTCTGCACCTACTGATAAGGGAGCACCAGGGTAAATCAGAGAAGACCTGGGACTCTGCCCAGAGGAATAAAATGAGTCATTTAAGCCACTCTTATAGCATCCTCAGTCAATGTACTAAGCATCAGATTTACTGTTTCAGTCTGTGGTTTAGAAAAAAAGTGGCTGGAGGCATATTTTTGCTATCATGTCAATCCATAAAAAGGATCAAAATGCACTTAATTCTAGCTGGATGGAGGTTTAAACAGTGTTGCTAGCATTTTCAAAAGAAACTTCCTGAGATTTGCTACCCCTCTAGAAAAACAAACCCACCTCATAGGATGATGTGTTACAGAACTACGATTGCTAGGGGCCTAAGGGGATGTCTACGCTTAAAATGCTGCAGTGATACTGCTGCACTGTTGGAGTACTTCAGTGTAGACACACACTGCAGCGATGGGTTGGGTTCTCCTGCCACTGAAGTTAATCTACTTCCCTGAGAGGTAGTAGCTAGGTCAATGGAAGAATTCTTCTGTCCACCTAGCACTGTCTACACCAGAGGTTAGGTTGGCTTAACTATGTCGCTCAGGAGTGTGACAATCTATGCCAATGTAAGTTTTCAGTATAGACCAGCCCAAATTCACCACGCGTGCACACATACACTCCACCTTTCCACTACTCCTTCAACTCAGTGAATGGAGTAGTGCCAGATGGTAGGGCCAAAAGGCTCCTACAGAGGATCAGTGCTTCATTATGCTAGGTGCTGTTGACACAACACAAAAGAGAGTCCTGGCCCCAAAGAGCTTACCGTCTATACATATGATGAGATAAAATGGGTGGATAAAACAAATAAATGCAAGCGAAGACAAGTGAAACAACCTTGATTGGCATAATGAATAAGTAGAAGTGCTGACTAACCAACAGGAGGAGAATTTGGCTCTACGTACTGATTGGTCACAGGGAACTAGTGAAATAGTCATATCAGGACTCAATTTTAAAAAACGCATTAGGCTGTTCTGGCTTTCCCCCACAACTTAAACGCCTGTTGAATCAAGACCTATAAGCAAAAAAAATAGGAGCACACAGAACAGAACATTTCTAGTAATAAAACTGGAAGACTGGTTGGCTGGCTGATTGAAAATAGTGACGCTATGACAAACAGGTCTGTCTCAGTGAGGGTTTGGGTTGTCTAATTTATCTGAATTAATTTTCCCATCCCAAATAAGTATTTGCAAACTGCTGATGGGTTAATACAACCCCACTGTGTTCTATTGTATCTTTGGTATCTCATCGTTTCTTCTTCTGTGTGACATAACCAGAGTTCTCAATCTGACATGTTTAAGATTAATGAACAATTGAGCCTCAGGCAAGAAATCAGTTAAAATTCATTCCTTTTGATAATGTAATTTCAGACTACTCCAGACCATTTTCAAGATTTGTGCCTCTTTTTCCTGCAGCTCCATAAAGTATAACGAGAATAAATATTGTATGCACACTCTTGGGGCAAAGGGCTCCTAGGAAAGCAAGAACATGGAGATTTACACAGTGTTCAGGACAGTTTGGCATCTTCCTCCCAGCTTGGCACTAATTACAAAAAGCTGCTGGAATTAAATTTTACATCAGCCTTAAGGCACAAATCCTTAGAGTTAGACTCTTCATTTCATAAACATGATTTTTTAATTATTAAGAGCAAACTTCCCCACAAGTACTGAATTTGTTCAATTGCTTATTAACAGAGATGGCATCCCAAATTAAATTGTGCTTTCCTAAAATTAAATGCTGAAATGTCTGTTGTCCAAGTTGGATTGTAAATACATAGTCTCAGTCTGCCAATGTAGACTTATTTATGGATTTTTCAAAATAACGAAGCGGTGCGGGTGAGGGATGTGCTGGCCGCGGCTTCCCGACACCACCATTGGCCTGGGATGGCAAACTGCAGCCAGTGGGAGCCGCAATCGGCCGAACCTGCTGACATGGCAGGTAAACAAACTGGCCTGGTGAGCCACATGCCAGAGGTTGCTGACCCCTGCTTTAAGGTCAGAATGGACCATTATGATCATCTAGTCTGACCTCCTGCACAATGCAGGCCACAGAATCTCACCCACCCACTCCTGTAATAAACCCCTAACCTATGTGTGAGCTATTGAAGTCCTCAAATCATGGTTTAAAGTCTTCAAGGTGCAATCCTCCAGCAAGTGACCCGTGCCCAACACTGCAGAGGAAGGCGAAAAACCCTCAGGGCCTCTGCCAATCTGCCCTGGAGGAAAATTCCTTCCTGACACCAAATATGGCAATCAGCTAAACCCTGAGCATGTGGGCAAGACTCACCAGCCAGACACCCAGGAAAGAATTCTCTGTAGTAACTCAGATCCCACCCCATCTAACATCCCATCACAGGCCATTGGGCATATTTACCGCTAATAGTCAAAGATCAATTAATTGCCAAAATTAGGCTATCCCATCATACCATCCCCTCCATAAACTTACCAAGCTTAGTCTTGAAGCCAGATATGTCTTTTGCCCCCACTAATCCCCTTGGAAGGCTGTTCCAGAACTTCAGTCCTCTGATGGTTAGAAGCTTCATCTAATTTCAAGTCTAAAACTTCCTGATGGCCAGTTTATATCTATTTGTTCTTGTGTCCACATTGTTACTGAGCTTAAATAATTCCTCTCCCTCCCTGGTATTTATCCTTCTGATATATTTATAAAGAGCAATCATATCTCCCCTCAGCCTTATTTTTGTTAGGCTAAGCAAGCGAAGCTCTTTGAATCTCCTTTCATAAGACAGGTTTTCCATTCCTCAGATCATCCTAGTAGCCCTTCTCTGTACCTGTTCCAGTTTGAATTCATCCTTCTTAAACATGGGAGACCAGAACTGCCCACAGTATTCCAGATGAGGTCTCACCAATGCCTTGTATAACGTACTAACACCTCCTTATCTCTACTGGAAATACCTCGCCTGATGCATCCCAAGACCACATTAGTTTTTTTCACGGCTATATCACATTGGCAGCTCACAGTCATCCTGTGATCAACCAAATACTTCGAGGTCCTTCTCCTCCTCTGTTACTTCCAACTGATGAGTCCTCAGCTTATAACAAAAATTCTTGTTATTAATCCCTAAATGCATGACCTTGCACTTTTCACTATTACATTTCATCCTATTACTATTACTCCAGTTTACAAGGTCATCCAGATCTTCCTGTATGATATCCCGGTCCTTCTCTGTATTGGCAATACCTCCCAGCTTTGTGTCATCTGCAAACTTTATTAGCACACTCCCACTTTTTGTTGCAAGGTCAGTAATAAAAAGATTAAATAAGATTGGTCCCAAAACCGATCCCTGAGGAACTCCACTAGTAACCTCCCTCCAGCCTGACAGCTCACATTATGATACTCGGGTTCCATTTTCTTTGATGCAAGGGCCTGACAATGCAACATACAGTGTGTTACAATTACCTGCAGGTTTATGGCTCATATTCTTGCTACAACAACACTCCTATTGCCCGTCATAGTGGCAGCACCGTTCATGCAAACGGCAACAGACTTCAAAGCGATTCAGCTTTCATGAAATCATCCAGTAATTTGAATATTTTCTGACCTGTTTTCCGTTCTGGTAACTCTTGACAAAAAAGAATCTTCCAGAATTAACCCCAGCCAAACGTAACAAACAAAACCTAATCATTGTGCTGCATTACCAACAACAGTTGTCTCATCAAGATGAAATGCAGACTGTTCACATGCATGCAGGCTTTCAGTTAGTTGGCATTTTACATCATTTGAAATCTCTTCAATTCTCCTACTGTGTCATCAGAAAGTGGTATGGCCTTAAGTTTCTTCACTGCAGCTTCACTTAACATCACTTCACACATTTCTACAGCAGCTGGAAGAATCAGTTCTTCTCCAGTGGTATAGGATTTTTTATTCCATAACGATAAACTTCCTGTATGGATTTGACTAGAGAAATATATGACCAGTAAAAACAGTAAATGATTATTGATATCTCTAATCATGTTAATGCTTTGTAATTACTAAAGGCTATGCTGGTAAGCATACTAGGTCACGTGACCACACACTTCCCCAGTGTTTCTAAATACAAGTGTCTCCCTGCTCAGTTCTGTCTGTCCCCTATGTCTGAGCTACCTGGGTGATGCATGATGGGACAGGTTGCAGGCCTATAAGGAGATGCTGTTAGAAAAACACTATTATACTGGTAATTGGCAGTGCTGGTCTTGATGCTCCAGGTAGATGAAAGCCCTTTTACAGGTGCAATGTGCCTTAATGGTGCAAAATTAATCCCTAACTACCTACCTAACTATAATACAGGGTACTTATTCAGGTTCCTTTTCTGGAAGAGTGGTCAGGAGACTGATGCAGGCAAGCAGATCCTCCCTGGGGATGGCTGGGAGGGACTAACCACCCACTCCCTCCTGGAATGGCACTGGCAGTCTGTAAAGCTTGGAACCCACAGGTTTGGGTGTAAGCAGGTCAGGTCTCTGGATCCAAAATCCCAGATCTGCTGTTGGCTGGACGCAGGGCAGACAGGTTGCAGGAACTGAGGGGCTGGAGAGATGGGCCATCTCCTCCTGTTGCTAGCAGGCTGGAGGCAGGAGCAGTGAATTGCCCCCTCCTGAGGCTTTTCTGCAAGCTGAGGTCACAAGCAGGCCAGGTGCTAGCAGGCTGCAGGGAAACCTCTCCCCTCCACTCCTCAGCTGGTCTCTGCCACGTGGCGGTAGGGTGACTAGATGTTCCAATTTTATAGCGACAGTCCTGATATTTGGGGCTTTTTCTTGTATAGGCACCTATTACCTCCTAAGCCGTCCCGATTTTTCACACTTGCTATCTGGTCACCTACGTGGACGGAGTGTGGTGCTATTCCTAGCCTCCCTCTTGCTTTCCCATGCAACTGGGGCTCTGCACAGGCTAGAGACTCTTTGCAGTTTGCCTGGCTGTCTCCTGCCCTCTAACTGGCTGCTGGGGACTGCTGTTGTCTCCCCTCATCCCACTGGCTGATGGAGAAGGGTTGCCGGAGTGATGGGGGGGGGGGGGAAATCGCATCCCCAACCCCTCCTGTTGCAGGGGAATTCAACAGTGCAGGAGGACTCTGTCGTGGACCCCATGGGGGCCCAAAAGTTGTGTGTCTGCTTTGGGGCAGAGCCCCGTTGGTAAAGGGGAGTAGGGGGCTACATCAAGTTCACACCCTCTCACAAAGTGAACACGCCGCAACCCCACAACCCCCCCTTTCTACAGCCACTTATAGTATCTGGAGAGAGAACACATATAGATAAGATTGATAACATCATTTTCTTACATTGGTTGTGTTTCTCCAAGCTGCTTTGTTTTTGTCAGTCTTCACTGAGATTATTTTTTCCCAAACTGCATTGATTCTATATTTTAACTATATACTTGAATGTGGACATTTTAGAACTTTATACGTAGAGAAAATCCATTAAGTCTATTTCTTGAATTTGTATTTGCCGTTTGATTTTGCTGTTTCTAGCAATTTATTATTTTTAAAGGCAACACTGTAGAATTCCAGACTGGAATAGCTGAGTTTGCATCTAATGCAAAGCTCACTTTTGACACTTCAACACCTAGGCAATTTCCTCTCATCAGTCCAAAGGCTTGATGGTGAGCAGACAGCTGCTGTATTTTCAACAGTTTTGATCTATTATTGCTTAAACTGCAGAAGTGGGAACACTGCAGCATCTTTAGCTGGACACAGAAACTTTTAACATTAGATATGCCAGTGTTTTGTGATAATGCAAATCCTTAGAACCATGTAAAAAAAAACTTGGCAGACTAAATTATTTTTCTGGCAATTGGCAAATCCATAAGAAACCCAGCCCAAGCTGGTCAGATAATGGCCAGGTGGTAACCCTATCTAAAACCCTAGAGAAGCAATGAAGAATAACAATGAGGTAGCATTGGCATAAACAATCACTAGGTATTTCTCATGTTTTTTCCTGTATTTGCAGTGGAGTAATAAATCCATTCTGAGAGCTGCTTAGGGTACACACAGCATGAATTTAGATTGTCCTAATGAATAAATCAGTTTACCTTTATTGATTCACAATGCTTTTGATTTAAATCTTTGTCTAACCTTTTACCTGAACAATTTTTTCATTAATATATTATTTAGAATGGGCGGAAGGAAAGTGGAAATAGTTACTCAGCCTGTTGGTAGGCATCCAAACATCCAAGTTGTCCCAATGTATCTGATATTTTTCAGAGCCATTGCACTCAGATATAATAAGTTCCGCCAGAAATTGTGCATCCCTTTACATAAAAGTACTCAAAGATTTAAATAAAAGGCATGGCAAATTAATGAAAGTAAACAGATATATTTCTTAAGACAGTCTAAATTCATAGTGTGTGTGCCCTATACAGCCCTTTGGAATGCATTTATTTGCTCTGCTGCAAATACAGGAAAAGAATGAATAATCTGTAATGATGGTTTATGCCAATATTACATTATTCTGTTGTTCTGTATAACAGAAGATACTGTTCTTCAGTCCCTTTTTGACCACTTAAAAAGAGAATATTTTTGGAATATTCTTTATATTCTGTTATAGCACCGGCATATGCAAGGATTAAGGCCACTCTGCAAAGTTTAAATGACTGCATACACTAAGCTTCAAAGAACTGTACAAAAAACTACATAACCCTTACAGTGCTCTTTACATATCAATATTAGAGTTCGCTGAAATGCAGAATTTCCAGTTTGTAGGAAATGTTGACATTTCAAAATTTGTTTTTTTTAATCCAATTCAGAACCACATCTAGTTTTTGGAAATTACCTGCAAACCAAAAATTCTGAAAATGTTCATTTTGGAAACACCAAACATGGTATTTATGGAAGGAACTCTGCTCCCCAAAAGGAATTGATTGAAATGGATGTGCTTTGTGTTAATTGCTACTGCAGTGGAATAACAAGAATCATGCCCATCAGTAGGAACCAGGACTCTCAGGGCTTCCAGGCTCCCGATGATGGAGCCAAGAGGCTGGAAATCCTGGGATGGTCTTCCAGCTTCTGCGGCTCTGGAGCAGCCCCACCATATGGACTGCCCCATTGTAGGGAGGCCAGGGATTCCAGACTCCTGGACCAGATTGTCCCCTGGATTGTCCACTCATTGGGTAGCAGGAGAAGGCAGCTAGCCTGGGAGTCTGGAACCCTGGGGTCGCCATTCACCAGAGCAGTCTGCATCTTTTTCTGATGCATTAGCAGGAGTGTTGTAAGCAAGAAGTAATTCTTCCTCTCTATTCCACACTGATTAGGCCTTGACTGGAGTACTGTGTCCAGTTCTGGGCACCAGATTTCAGGAAAGATGTGGACAAAGTGGATAAAGTCCAGAAAAGAGCAACAAAAATTATTAAAGGTCTAGAAAACATGACCTATGAGGGAAGATTGAAAAAAATTGGTTTATTTAGTCTGGAGAAGAAAAGACTGAGATAGGACATAACAGTTTTCAAGTACATAAAAGTTTGTTACAAAGAGGAGGGAGAAAGATCGTTCTCCTTAATCTCTGAGGATAGGACAAGGAACAGTGATCAGGAACAATCAGCATGGATTCACCAAGGGCAAGTAATGCCTGACTAACCTAATTGCCTTCTATGATGAGATAACCGGCTCTGTGGATGAGGGAAAAGCAGTGGATGTGCTATTTCTGGACTTTAGCAAAGCTTTTGATACAGTCTCCCACAGTATTCTTGCCAGCAAGTTAAAGAAGTATGGGCTGGATGAATGGACGGTAAGATGGATAGAAAACTGGCTAGATGGTCGGGCTCAACGGGTAGTGATCAATGGTTCCATGTCTAGTTGGCAGCCGGTATCAAGTGGAGTGCCCCAAGGGTCGGTGCTGGGGCCGATTTTGTTCAATATCTTCATTAACGATCTGGAGGATGGTGTGGACTGCACCCTTAGCAAGTTTGCAGATGACACTAAACTGGGAGGAGTGGATACACTGGAGGGTAGGGATAGGATACAGAGGGACCTAGACAAATTAGAGGATTGGGCCAAAAGAAATATGATGAGGTTCAACAAGGGACAAGTGCAGAGTCCTGCACTTAGGACGGAAGAATCCCATGCACTGCTACAGACTAGGGACCGAATGGCTGGGCAGCAGTTCTGCAGAAAAGGACCTAGGGGTTACGGTGGACGAAAAGCTGAACAGTGTGCCCTTGTTGCCAAGAAGGCTAATGGCATTTTGGGTTGTATAAGTAGGGCCATTTCCAGCAGATCGAGGGATGTGATCATTCCCCTCTATTCAGCACTGGTGAGGCCTCATTTGGAGTACTGTGTCCAGTTTTGGGCCCCACACTACAAGAAGGATGTGGATAAATTGGAGAGAATCCAGCGGAGGGCAACAAAAATGATTAGGGGGCCGGAGCACATGACTTATGAGGAGAGGCTGAGGGAACTGAGATTGTTTAGCCTGCAGAAGAGAAGAATGAGGGGGGATTTGATAGCTGCTTTCAACTACCTGAAAGGGGGTTCCAAAGAGGATGGATCTAGACTGTTCTCAGTGGTAGAAGATGACAGAACAAGGAGTAATGGTCTCAAGTTGCAGAGGGGGAGGTTTAGGTTGGACATTAGGAAAAACTTTTTCACTAGTAGGGTGGTGAAGAACTGGAATGGGTTACCTAGGGAGGTGGTGGAATCTCCTTCCTTAGAGGTTTTCAAGGTCAGGCTTGACAAAGCCCTGGCTGGGATGATTTAGTTGGGTTTGGTCCTGCTTTGAGCAGGGGGTTGGACTAGATGACCTCCTGAGGTCCCTTCCAACCCTGAGATTCTATGTTTCTATGATTAAGAAACAATGGGTTTAAATTGCAGCAAGTGTGGTTTAGGTTGGACATTAGGAAAAACTTCCTGTCAGGGTGGTTAAGCAGTGGAATAAATTGCCTAGGGAGGTTGTGGAATCTCCATCACTGGAGTGTTTTTAAGAGCAGGTTAGACAAACACCTGTCAGGGATGGTCCAGATAATACTTTGTCCTGCCATGAGTGCAGGGGACTGGAATAGATGACCTCTTGAGGTCCCTTCCAGTCCTATGATTCTCTGGCAGAGCTGCCCTGGAGCTGCAGGACTTCCATGGCTACATGGTAGGGAGTCTGGAAGCCCTGAGAGCCCTGTCTCAAGTTGGGGATTTCTCGCTTTCCAGGATCCCCACTGCAGAGGCAGGAGCTGAGCCCTGGTTAGTGCTGGGGCTCCGAGCTCCATGGCAGGTAGCCTGGCAGCCCTGGCATGGTGATGCTGCCCTGGAGCTGAGGACTCTGGAAGTCCTGGCTCTCCAGCCCAGGGCAGTCGACATGGCAAGGCTCCCTCAGAGCCATGTAACCTGGTAGACCAGTCTTGAGAAAAGGAAACTGAGGGGGGACCCAATAACTGTCTTCAAACATGTTAAAGGTTGTTATAACATGGTGATAAATTGTTCTCCATGTCCTCTAAAGGTAAGACAAGAAGCAATTGTCAATCTGTAGCAAGGAAGATTTAGGTTAGATATAGGGAAAAATTTCTAACTGTAAGTGTAGTTAGGTTCTGGGATAGGTTTCCAAGGGAGACTGAGGAATCTTCATCATTGGAGGTTTTTGAAAACAGGTTGCACAAACACCTGTTAGGAATGGTCTAGGTATGCTTGGTCCTGTCTCAGCACAGAGGCTGGAGTCGATGACCTCTTGAGGTCCCTTCCAGCCCTACATGTCTACGATTCTGTGTTTTACCCTTATCCTGTAGATTCACACCCAACTTCTTGTTTCTCCCCACCGGTACTTGTATACCATAATTAGATCCCATTTCAGCTCCTGCTTTTTCACAGCTCAGCATGTTAAGCTCCCAAAACCATCTCTTCAGAAACATACTCTTCATCTCTTAAATTAGTCTCGTTCTCTGGACCCATTCCAAAATTTAGGAATGAACCAATTACACATCTCTTGAAATATCTCAATTTGATCCTTAGGTCCAGCTGAGTTCCACCTGGTGCACAACTCAGAGAGTGCCTGGGCAGTAAAGCTGGCTTTATGTGATACTGACAGGCAGGTTGAAAACAATGGGAATTCAACTTGAGAAGACTGCAGGATCAGGGCCAAAGGCCCAGATTCACAGAGATATTTAGGCATCTAATCTCCAAATGTAGGCTCTTAAATTCCAGGTTTAGATACAACTGCGATCCACAGAGCCCCTGCCTGGCTGCTGCAGAACCCTGTAGATGCCTAAACTCACTCAGCACCTACATTTTCACTATAAAAGTTCCCTAGATGCCTACATTTCTGCTTGTGGGAATGTGCACTCAAGTCTTTTAAGTGCAGAACATTCCTTAAAGACTTTACCATGGAAAGTTGTGTGCATTCAAAATCCTAAGCTTAGTGTTATTTTAATGTAAGGTTTTGTATTTTAATATCCCATGGACCAAATCTTCAGCTGTTGTAAGTCAGTGTAGCGCCACAGCAGACAATGGAGCTATTTCAATTTACACCAGCTGAGATTCTGGCCCAGCATGCCCAGGTGTCCCTAGCCTCTGTTTGCCAGAAGCTGGGAATGGGTGACAGGGGATGGATCACTAGATTACCTGTTCTGTTCAATCCCTCTGGGGCACCTGGCATTGGCTACTGTCGGAAGACAGGATACTGGGCTAGATGCACCTTTAACTAATCCAGTATGGCCGTTCTTATGGGTGTGTGTGTGTGTATTTAATGTGAAATACTTAACTGGGATAACAAATGCAAATAGTGAAGTAAACAACTGTAGTTATATAAGGCAAACAAAGTTCGTTCAGAAGCAAAATAAACGTACAGCTAGTGTTTAACCACATCAGGTTATTCAGCTATTACAGTGATCACATGATTTGTGCAGTGACATTTAATAGGATATAGTGTGCTGGTCTTGAACATTCTCAAAAAATTGTTCAACTTATTAATAGTTAATATCTGTGTGCTGAATTGTAAATACATGATATAATGGTGCTTGATACTGGCAGCTTTACTACACCAATTTCTCTAGTTTTATAATATTTAGCTCCTCGAGACAGTTGTAGAGTGCTGGTCTACTTTGTATAAATAGAAAATGATCTGTGTGCTGTTTGTCAAAGGAGATTAAGCTTTGTGCTTCTTATAACTATAATACTATTTCCTATGAGGTAGGACAGTCTAACTCCAACATGAATTTACTTTTTCTGCTACTGTATTTTCCCTTAGTTATGTTATCATTTTACTCACCTGCAAATCATCCTGTAAAACAAAGTTATTTTATAAAAACAAATCACACAATCACAATATGGAGGCGCTTCATGGGTGTTATATCAACAGAGGAAATATTTCTGAAAATCCTTATTGTATGTGCAGCCAGTAAGACCTATAAAATATATCTTGGGTTCAATATTGGGCATATCAGTCAGATCTCCACCATGCATGCAGCCTGGATACGGGTCAGCTGGCCTTAATTTAATCTTTATACAAACGTTATATCTTCAAATTCTTGGAGTAACTTTTTCCTCCTAGCTTTTTTCTTATTTCTTTCTGCATTTTCTGTCCTGTCATTTTCTTTTGTATTGAGATCCCTTCACTCCACAGCCCTCCCCAATAAGTCAGTATTTAAAGAGATGTTTCCTGCGACACCACCCTGAAATAGTACAATATTAAACTTGCAATTGTGGTATATAGTTGTCCTTTGCTGGTATAATTCGTCTATACTTGACCAGTGACAAATTATTAAAATTTTAGCTTAAAAAAAGCTAAGCAAAAACCCTAAAATATTTAATGAAACAAACTCCATAAATATTTAGGATTGCCACCTTTGTAAAGTGTTAACATTTTCATCGTATAACTCCTCTTTGGTATTACTTCTTGGGATGAATGCCCTCCAGACTCAAAACTGGCTTTATTTATAGATTGCTAAAAAGTACTGCTAGAACTGTTTAAATTAAAACATATCTTACATTTACTTGTACTGATTAACATAACATAAGAATGGCCATACTGGGTCAGACCAAAGGTCCATCTAGCCCAGTATCCTGTATTCCGACAGTGGCCAATGCCAGGTGCCCCAGAGGGAATGAACAGAACAGGTAATCATCAAGTGATCCATCCCCTTTCACTCATTCCCAGCTTCTGGCAAACAGAGGTTAGGGACACCATCCCTGCCCATCCTGGCTAATAGTCACTGATGGACCCATCCTCCATGAACTTATCTAGTTCTTTTGTGAAGCCTGAGATCTTTTTTTAACCCTGATTATTTGTCTCACCGTAGCCCCTACAGACCCCAAATAAGGTGAGGCCCCATTGTGCTAGGCACTGTACAACCACAGAGTGAGGAAACAGTCCCTGCCCCAAAGAGTTTACAATCTACATAGACATGACAAAAGGGTTGGAAGAGAAACAGAAACATGCAGAGGTAAAGTTGCTTGCCTCATGTTACACAGTAGCTCAGTGGTGGTACCAGGCATTGCATGTGCCCATATACCAATATGCTTGCAGCAAAGGGTTGCAAACTTTAGTTAATTCTCACAGGACCCATATTGTGTACGTAAAATTGGTAAATTAAGGCAAACAGATTAATCAGGGCTATAATGCATCTGACGAAGTGGGTATTTACCCACGAAAGCTCATGCTCCAATACGTCTGTTAGTCTATAAGGCGCCACAGGACTCTTTGCTGCTTTTATAGATCCAGACTAACACAGCTACCCCTCTGACAAAGGGCTATAATCTAAAGCCTATCAAAGTCAAAGAGAAGGCTCAGAATGACTTCAGTGGGTTTTGGATTAGGCCCTAAGTGAATTGCCTATGGTCATATAACAAGTCAGTGGCAAAACCAGGAATATAACCTCGGAACCACTAGTTCACATACTAACAGTGTATGCATGCTCATTTCAGCTCTCTTCACCATAGTCTTTTAATGTTCTCCCTTAGCCCTGCATGTAGGGTTCTAAAGGGCACAGCAACAATAGTAGCTTACATTTATGCAGTATCTTTCATCTAGATAAAATCCTCTAGTTTTCTAAAAACATTTTCACTGTTTGCTAAAAGAAAAAGGCTTTATGATTAAATAATCTTTTAACAGACTGGAAAATTTGTTCAGTTAAAAAATTCCTATGATGTATACACATATTGTTTAGATAACCTTTTTCTCGTCTTCCCTGCAATCAAAGGGTTTGAATTCTAATGCAACACATTCATGCTAGAACCTGATTATATCCCAGAGCTAAAATTCTGAGTGGCATCAGTCCATGGTATCTAAAGGTATTTGCCAAAAACATGTCAGGACTCCCCTACAGTACAAATCGCCCCATAAATTCTATGCTTACACAACACTGCTGACCTCATAGTAAAAGCATGCCTTAATGATCAAGCAAGTGGAAGCGTTTGGTAAATACACTGAATGTTTTACATTGTTATCAGTGGGTGTTCCCTAGACCTCTTGAGAAAAAGTCCCAAGATTAAGGCAAGGCCAAGCAGTGTCAGCCAAATGAAACCTTTACAAGTTATTTATGAAATTTAAATAGACAACAACTTTTTCCTTGTTAAGATTCAGCTAAATGTTTCTTAAAGTACAATCAAAACAAAAATATAATTGTGAAGTGTGAATCATTTTTCAATGTTTTTAGTCAGTGCATTTTAAGTTACTTATTTTATGTTAAATAAGAGGGGAAGAAATATACAATAGGGAAAACACTCTAAGCAAAAAAAATAGTTCAGTACAAACTTCCAGAGATCATGCAAATCCAGAATCTGACCATCTTTAGGAAATTCTGCAAAATCTTCCTCTTCGAAAAAGCCTTTCCATCATAAGAATGACACTCTCTTCTACCCTACCAACTAACCCAGCCCCTCAAAATAATGCTACCCCAAGCAGCATGTAACCTCCAGAGACTCCATGAAGTCCACTACAGACTTCGCTATTGTTGTTTTACACGGAAGACACTCAGATACTGACATGACGGGCAGCAGTATAAAACCATCGGACCACTGGGCAAATAGAATACCTGTGATATATTTCTCCTGTCCTTCTCTTTTTCTTCCCTCTAGTTAGAATTTTTTGTGTATGCTGATACATACATACTGTTCCACTTTAAGTACAATCTAAGGCACCTGATCCTGACATTGGATCTGTGTGGCAGACCCTTGTGCCCACCGTGAGCTCCACTGAAGTCAATGGGGTCTGTCCACATTAATCCAGTGGCATGACTGCTGCCTAAAAGAGGAAACATTTGACAAATCAAAAGTCACAAGTTTCATCACTAGCATTGCCTGCATTTACACCCCTACTTTCAGTTAGAACCTGATCTTCAAACCCTTATACATATGTTTGACCATAAGCACACGATCAGCTCCACTGAAGTTAGTAGAACTCAGATGCTTAAAGTTAAGCATGTGCTTTCTAGTTTGCAGGATCGGGGGCTTAGTTTGGAAAGTCCACTTCAGGCTCTCAAGGCAAAAGGCTTAACACCTTCTTTAACAAAGCCTATCACCCTGTGAGAAATGCAAAACTATTCCCATTTGACATTGATTTCCTGCTGTGTTTAGCTTGGCACTGATCCAAAAGCTTTGACTGGTTACCTACACACTGGAAAAACCTTGTTCCGGATGACTCTCTGTCATAAACCGACAACAGAAAAACAACAGAACAACCACAAATGAAAGATTTGCTATTGGACTGCACTGAAAAGAACTTGCTGCATCGGAACACAGATGTCTGTACAGCCCTATGGGTTGGCTGCAATCCTATTTATTTCAAGGGGTAGTAAAATATATGCATTGCAATCACCTGTGTATTTGCTACAGTACTAAGCAATGAGCTGCATTGTGCTTTATGTTCTGCCACTGGTAAAAATCTACTTATGTCACACTTTGTGTTTTCTTTTCTGCAGCACATCACCTTGATTTGCAACACCTCAACCAATCAATAAGATAATTTAACAGGTAAAATCCAAATGTGCAGGCACCAGAAATGCAGATACTCTAAGTTTCAGTTGAGTGCTGTATTCTGCAGCATCTTCTGTCTCTAATATTGTATAAAACATTGTATTTAAATCATTGATTCTACAGTCTACAAAAATGAAACATCAACAGCCACCAGCACCAGTTCCCCATTTACCTTTCTGAGAGGTTATATTCAAAGCCTAGCTGTGATAATAGTATTTACTATTGACCAGTTAAGAATGGATTGTCTACAGAACGCAGTACCCAGCAGCTCCCATTGTTCTCAAAAGGAACTGCTGGTTACAGAGCTTTGGAATATCCAGCCATTAGGGGCCAAACCTGCCACCCTGATATTGAGTAGTACTAAACTACATGAATAGTTACAGGGATTACTCAAGTAGTAAGTTACTATTCAACATGAGCCAGGGTGGCAGAATCTGGTACTTCATTTTTAGTTGCCAGTTCCTGGTAGAATGGTACTAGACTGCTCAGACCTTAACATTTCTTAAACAAACATGGCCCACTTGGAAACATATTAAGGTAACTGTTCCAGTTACAATAGAACCTCAGTTTACCAAAACCCGAGTTATGAAATGACTGGTCAACCACACAATCAGGCAGAAGCAGAGACAAAAACAAAACAAAAACCCACAGTCTAATTAAAAAAAAATAAAGGGAAATAAAGGGAAAGTTTAAAAAAAGATTCGACAAGTTAATCTGTGCTCATTTCATTTAAATTAAGATGGTTAAAAGCAGCATTTTTCTTCTGCATAGTAAAGTTTCAAAGCTGTGTTAAGTGAATGTTCAGTTTTTTGAAAGAATTGTTTTGTTCAGTTACGAACAACCTCCATTCCCAAGGTATCCGTAACTCTGAGGTTCTACTGTAGTTTGTTATAAAATAACATTTATGGCACTAAGCCCCCTCACCTTTCATTTCAGAGTCTTTCCTCCTGTAGATGCGCTCTCCCTGCAACTGTTCTTCCATAGGATGCATGCAAGAGTGTTACCCTACATGAGACACTGGCATCAGAGTGGCTGCATAAGAATGTTACTAACTTCCATATAAAGTTCATCAGTGTTGTTAAGCTATACATTATTTACATCAGCTGTTTGACAGTGTTATTTAAAAGAAATCATGGGATACATCTTGCTGTGTCTTGCCATGTGGGATTCATAAATACCAGGCATTCAGTTAATGGATTGTATGTCTCTTGTTTTGCCCTGCATTGATGATGTTTTACAGCACGTGGAGACCCACTGAGATGAAATGAAATAAATAAAATCATGCATGCACATCTCTGAACGTAGACTTGTATGATTCTTGTTCTATGCACTCTTTCCCACATTTTTATATCATATCTTTGGAAATTTTGGAGAGTGGATGGAATTATGCAAAAACAGGACCCAATGCAATTATTCACTGATGGAGTACTGGATAAAATTGACAAAACGGAGACCGGACCTGGGGATGTGCATATCTGGTTTACATATGTGTGGAATCACAGGGGATTTTATCCTTGGGAGAACACACATAGGGAAAATTATTTCTTTCATTCACAAAGGTGCAGCTGAGAGGATTTTAGCCCATTGTGTCTGAGAAAGTATAAGGAGACATTGTCTATATGGAGGGAAAAGCAGTCTAGCAGGATTGCATTATTCATTGCTGGAGAAGAGAGAACAGGCTTCCAGTCGTCTGTCCTTCTCACCTTGTCCCTACAATGCTTCTGTCTGGAGGGAGGGAGAGGTATTTTAGCAGCCTCTCTGGAAATATCTCCTACTATAAAAACTGAGCATACATTATGCAACTATTTCTTCCTGGTTACCATCATCCATGGATTGGTGACTCCATCTGCCGGGACAAAAGAGAAGAAAAATCCTTGTCTTTGTGGGGGATGAAGAGGCGGGGACAGAAGCTATAGATGAAAATGCAAGGAGTCCTCCCTTCCAAAGGCATAAATCAGTCCTTTAAATTCACAGCCTCAAGGGAACTACATATGCTATCCATAAAGTCAGATTGTTTATGAAATTGTATGGTTGTTTAATTCATCAGTGAGCATATGCCTCACTTACTATAAATCTTAAATGTATAAATCATGAAGGTACATAGATTTAATCATGTTTAGAATTAGAGCTGATTTCCAAAAAGACAGCATTAGAGAATTCCCAATTTAATCAATACCTCATCTTAAATGTGTTTATAGATTCAGAAATGTGTTTCAGCTCCTTGCACTGTGCCAATGGCAGGATGTGGATGCATAAAGCACACAGAATGAGGCCCTCCACAGTTTGGCCCAGAATCAAGCCCTGGGCCAGATTTTTAGAGTTGTGTGCATGTAGTTGCCAAGACTACCTTCGTACAAGATGGCTAACTTGATTGCACATGTTTACTGCTAAGAATTTGAGCCATAATGCACCAACATAAGAGTCAGAGCTATACTAAATTCAAAGACTAGTTTTTAATCAAATGATCCCTAGCCCCAGAGGGAAAGCCTTCTCTAGACCCTACAAACTTGTGCAAAAAGCCTGGTTGCCCTTCACTACAAGACTGAATGGGTGCATTAAGAGTCACTTTGTTAACCACACAGCTGGTAGCCTCAGATTAAGTGGGTAAATGATTCACAACCCATTTAACACCATAATGTTTTCCAGGAATCAAATTATTTCTCTTATGCAAATACTAACTAGCAATTCTTGAAATGTGAGAAATATATATGTGGCTAGGGTATGGTAATGTTTCCTTCTAACTCAGCTTGATCCCTCCCTGCCTCCTCCCCCCCCAAAAAAATACAAGATTTGTATTGCTATGTATCAAGGCTTTTCTTGTAATTTTATTTTGTAACTTACATGGGTATCCCTGTCCCCCACAAGATATTTAGCTCAAGAGTCTGCATACAGTATCTTACAAGGAACAGGGTCTTTATGATCCAATCCTGCAGCTGTTGAAATCAATGGGAGTTTTACCATTAACTTCAATATGATCATGAGCAGGTCCCTTGTTCTTAAACTAATGTCTACAAAATCTGATATTTACACTGTTAGTTCAGGTATCTTTAAAAATCTCAAAGTCAGGATTCTGATGAGCTCATTGGTCTTTTGGAATGCAGCAGCATAACCGATCATAAGAGGCAGCAACTGACAAGAAAGCAGTTGTGAAATTAATTTCACAAACAAAGCTAAACATCTGCTCTGAGAATCAGCTTTCTAACGTGTATATGGGAGCATTAAACTTTGAAGTATTATAGAGTGTTTAACCAGTACTACACCAGCTGTTAGAAATTTTTGGCTATGGTGCAAATATTATCTGGCAAGTCTGCATGAGCAGCTGACAAGGATGAAGAATGACAGTTATGAGAAACAGAAAAACCAACCATATGGCACCAATATTAAGCTAATACTTTGGGTGTCGGGCCAGATTTGGTTATGCTTGATTTGAGTGCTCACAATTTATAGACAATTTAATTATTGTGCAGTTTTATACACAATTACATTTAATGCTCCATAGTGTTACAACTGTAATCTTGCCATATGACTGTACTGCAGACTGCACAAAGCCTTATTCTGCATCTCTGCCGCATGTGAGTAATCTTTATCCACATGGTAGTGCCACTGAAGTCAGCTGAATTACTTGTATAAACGAGAAATATTCGTGTGAGAAGGGGCTGCAAGATCAGGCAGCTGGGTTCCCTGAGTTATGCTAATGACTGGTATATTGGAGCTGGTCAGACACAAGAATTCAGTTTTATGGAAAACTTTGAGGTTTCTCAATTTGTTTTTGTTCTGCACTAAAACCAAAATGAGACCTTTTGAAGTTTATCATGAAAAAACATGAGTAAGCAAATGACCCTTCGGAGAACAGCCAATGGCCTAGGGGTTAGGGCATGCATCTGGTATGTGAGAGACCCAGGATCAAGTCCCTGCAACTGCCTGACTACGAGCAGTAATTTGAACCTCCATCTCCTATGTTCCAGGTGAGTGCCCTAATAACCAGGCTATAGTCAGTCTTTCCCAGTGGAGCTTTGTATAAATAATTAAATAAGCACTGGGTCAGAGAGAGAGAGAGAGACCAACTGTATGGTTTGCTGGCCAATGCTCACATCAAGGATGTGGGACACCCAGCATCAAGTTTCTGGCTTGAATCAGGCAAAGCAGGGACTTGAACTTGGTCGCCTACATCTCAGGTGAGTGCCCTAATTACTGGGCTATTGGATATTCTGGCAGCCGTCCTCTCTCCAAACAGAAATTCCATCCTGGATCTGTGAAGCCTTCCTATCAAAACCGATACAGTGCTGTGATGGTCAGATTTTAACAAATCAGCATTTTCCACCCCCACCCCCAAAGAAAAAAAAGTGCAGCAAAAAATTCTGGATCAGCTCCACTGTATATTACTAGTAACTCATGGTGAGCCAACTTCAGTCCTGGTGTAAATGGGGGCATCTGTATTGAAGTCAGTAAAGCCAGTTTTGTCCCAAACCCATTTGCTGTTCCTATTGTGGTTGTATCTCCTGAATATTTGCAAAGAAGGGCTCCTCTGTGGAGAAAATATGTTGAGGCTGCAATTGTTTGGCAGGAGAGACCTGGGGAAGGCCCTGGGCAGGACAAGATACCATGGAATATTTGATTAATCTATTTTTGGACAAGGGAGAACAGGAGCCCTGAAAGTTTGCACTGGAAAATTTGCTCACAATTGCCTCCATCAGGTGACTCACTCACCCCACTGATCCTGCACTGACTCATTGCCAAGCCAATTTATAACAGCAAGCCATAAGGAAAAAAAAGGGAAAAGGGGGGAGGGAAGCATACACTCAGCAGCAGTTTGTGTCTGCTTGATAATACAGCCATGACCTGCTCCAACCTCCTGCTGTGGCCATGCTTGGAAATGTAAGAGGAAGAGCCCCTGGGATTGTGCAAAGCCTGTGGGTCATAGGTTTGATTCCTCCATTTGTCTGGCAAAGATTTGTCCTTGCGCCTAGGCAGGGTGAGTCCCGCTGGCAGAGAAAAAAAAAACAAAACGGGGTCCCACCGGCAGAGAGAGGAAAAAAAAAAAGAAAGAAAAAAAAAGAGTCCTGCTGGCAGAAAGATTGAGAGAGAGCAAAAAAAAAAAAACCCACGGAGTCCCGCCGGCAGAACAAAACAAACAAACAAAAAAACCACCAGGAGTCCAAAATATTGGGACAAATTGCATCCCGACCAAACATCAACTGGGACGCGGGACAAACGCCTAAAAATTGGGACGTCTGGTCACCCTATCCCCCCATAGCAGATGGCTGAGTGGCTTTCTTGCGCAAGGAACTTCATATAGGATCGGACTCATTCAGTGAGTAAGACCAAAATTATACAATAAAGTTCTTCCGTTTGGAATCGCTTACACACCTGGGCATACTGGTAAACTTCCATACAAACCAACCATCACTGGGCATCAGTGCTAGTCAGTTGCAAAAGCAGTCATCCCAGTGACAGAGCTGCACATTCTTCAATGTCCCCTAATCTGCAGAGGCAAGGAGTTTGGGGGCATAACAGAAGAGAGAATCCTGCAGGGATGTAAGGAGCTGACAGTACAAAAGAGCAGTTATGTCCATTCAAAGCAAGTTCAGTAAGCATACAAATATTTTTAAAATCATTTTTTTCTGAAAGGAAGCCACACTGTGTTTTCAGCAGGGGTGCTATGTGCAGAGAACGTTTACCTTTAGTAACCCAAGCTCACTCCAACAGCTGAATTTCAGATGAAACTGAAGCACCATGCAAGGTACAACCTGTGGCTTAAAGGCTTGGATCAGTACCCCTGTAGCTTCACCTCTTCTTCCAGATAATAGGGGTCTCAGCCTCCATTACATTCCTGAGATAAATCTGAACAATACTTTTTGAAAAACTGAGGTGGCTGACAGGGCTCCAGAGGAAGTCAGATACAATCTGCACGAGTCAATTGCTAGGTCTTCATTGTATATGTGCTTCTCCAGCCTACCACAGACTCCATTTAAAAGTTAGTGTATTGAATAGTAAAGATCTCTCATCTGACTTCTAGTTGTCAATGTGCTGTCTGAAATCATTTAACTGCTCCTGCTTGAAACTGGTGTAGGTTGGTAGCTGTATTATCACTGATAAGATATTTTTCAGGATCGGCATCACTTCTGCAGATTTTAAATTAAATGTTAAACTCTCTAAATGAAGCAGACTTAATATTGTTAATTGCCATAAAACACATTTATGTGTAACCCTTGTGCAAGGTGGAGCTAGCAGCAACAAGGGCCGGGTTCCATATCTAGGGGTTCCTTTTCAACAATACAACACAAAACCATCTTGAGCCCCCACCCAGTGACCTGGGACAATTACACACCACTCCCTGGGCATCTCTAGGAGGCAATATTTCCCCTCTCACAAGCACAGAGTCTGAGTGTAGCAAAAACTTTTAATAAAAGGAGGGAATTAACTCAGCTTTAATTTGGGAAAACACTGCAACTAGGGTTCATAGAAACCATGAGCAAAAGACCCATCCTCCAAATAAGTTGGGCAGTGTCCTTTTCCCCTCAGCATCTTAAGTCCAGCAACCCAAAAGTCCCTTTAACATGCCCATCCCTTCTCTGTACCCTACTCACAGTTGTTGTCCTTGGCCAGTGCAGCCACAGAGTTCAGCAGTTCATGCACAGAGTTCACCTCCCATCCTGTGTGGAAGATGAGGAGGGGTAAGGAGGCACCTTACACACTGCACTGCTTAGGCACTCACTCATTGCCCTCATCGCCATGCCTCTGTGGAGCTCTGCTCTGACCCTCTCCACCAGCTTCTCTGCTAGCCACACCTCTCCACCAGCCTCCCTGCTGGCTGCTCACCAAGATGTCTTCAGGGCCCTCCCCCTTACCACAGCTCTCAGTGATTTCAGCTGTTGGGGGGAAGCCTCAATGCTGGTGCACACTGGGCAGCCTCTTACAACAAAGATACTATCCTAAAGTAGGTCTAATACTTAGACCTAGATATCAGTGATTTCAGCTCTACAGTGAGTAACTACACTCTCAATTGAGTCTAAATTAGCTCTATTATAACACTGAGGGGGAAAAAAGGAGTCAAATAGCATCTAGGACCCCTTTTTTAATATTTATATATTTTAAACCCTCCCCACTATTGCTGGAAAAATCCCTCCCAACTCATTGGGCTTTGGAACCCATGTCCCCTGCCTAGCAAGTGCCATGCAGTTGAGAGTGAGTCCGTCCATTGGGGTGTGCCAGGTACAGTTCTGCTGCCCTGGGTTCACACAACGAGGGCAATAAACAAGCCTTTATTACTCCTTCCCCAATAACAAGGAGACTGGGGATCTAACACCAGCCACAAGTGAACATTTGGGCAAGCAATCCCATCATGCTGAGTGCCTAGGCAGAGTGGGTGTGTCCATGCAAACAAGATCAGCTTCTGAAGTCCTTTTCCACAGCTCACCACTAGATGTCAGGGGAGAGCTCATCCAGATTCTACTTACATATGTATTTACAGAAAGAAAAAAGTGTCTAAACTCTGCCTCTGGTTACATCAAGGTAACTCCAGAGTAACTTCTTTGACTTTTATGAAGTTACTCCAGTGTAGTCAGGATGAGAATCTGCCCATGCTTCTTGCCCTGGGGAGTTTACAGTGTAAATTAGACAAAGAGGGAATTACAAGAACAAAGCAGGAAGGGAAATAAAAGAGATAACATCAAATAAAGGAGATGTGAAACAGCTGTGCTTGAACCTTTAAAGAATAGATTTAGGAAGCAGATGATAGCACTAGAGCAGAGGTACTTTTCCAGGGACAAGGCAACAGTAGGGGGTTTTAAGGAGGCATTTGATGTAGAAAATATACCATACTCCATATGCTGGAGTATGCTTTGCACCCCCAGAGAGGGAGGTTGCTTTAGGCACATGGAAAAAGGGACAAGGGGAGAAGATAAAGGGAGTTTTTAAAATGAGGTGAGCTGACAGTATGTAGATCACATGCATCTGACGAAGTGGGTATTCACCCACGAAAGCTCATGCTCCAATACGTCTGTTAGTCTATAAGGTGCCACAGGATTCTTTGCTGCTTTTACAGATCCAGACTAACACGGCTACCCCTACACATATGGAGCAAAGTTGTACAGCACCTTGGAAACGAGCAGGAATTTAGTCTTAATGTACAAAGTCATTCAAGTAATTTGGGCCCCAATTCAGCAAGGCACTTAAGCATGGTGTAAATGGGGCTACTCTTGTGCTCAAAGTTAGACAAAGGTTCAACATGGCTAAAACCAAACTTTCCCCTCTCCAGTTTTTAGCCATCCCCTCAGTCTGTAAACCCCCTAATGAGCATCATCTTTGAAACAGCCCTTTCTCTAGACCCACACATCCAGGCAGTGTCCAAGTCTTGACACTTCTAGCTGCATAACATTTCTATTGGTCTTTTCAGTCTGTCCAGACTTCCACAGCTCTCATTCAGGCCCTAGTCATCTCATGCCAGCCCTCAACTACTGTAATCTCCTCTCTGGCTGCATTACCCTCTTGTGACACTCTGGAACCCCCATTTCACCACTGTCAGAATTATATGTTTTGTACAAAGTATGCCTTGTGAGGTATCATTTTAAAAGTCTTGATCTGTTGAACGTCAGTATCCTCTTGGACCGGGGTAGGCAACCTATGGCACATGTGCCAAAGGCGGCACGCAAGCTGATTTTCAGTGGCATTCACACTGCCTGGGTCCTGGCCACCAGGCCGGGGGCTCTGCATTTTAATTTAATTTTAAATGAAGCTTCTTAAACATTTAAAAACCCTTATTTACTTTACATACAACGGCAGTTTAGTTATATATTATAGACTTATAGAAAGAGACCTTCTAAAAACATTAAAATGTATTACTGGCACACGAAACCTTAAATCAGAGTGAATAAATGAAGACTCAGCACACCACTTCTGAAAGGTTGCTGACCCCTGTCTTGGACTATATGTGCTATCACTTTATGTGAAGTTATGAAGTTTTGCAGGGTGTGTTACTGAAATATGTTGTGAGATTAGGAACACACAACCAGCCTTTCAGGTGCAACCACGGAATAGCTAGACATGATGGTGGCCCATTAAAGGGAATCCACACTCCCAACTATTATCCCAGGAACTGTATATGGTGAAGATGTCTCAGAGAGACCACACATACAGTGGAGGCTGCTTGATTCATGTCATAGCAAAAGATCTTTCCAGCAAGCTGGAAGAAACTATAAAAGGGGAGTGACATCATGCCTTGATCTCACTCTCCCCACAATTCAACACCTGGAAACACGTCTGGAGGACAAAGACTTTGAACTGGGAAGGAGGTCCCGGGCTGAAGGAGAGTTCCAGCCTGAGTACTGAAGATCTGTGACTTGTTTATACTATCAGGGTGAGACACTGCTTGATTCAAAACCTGCTTATAGAACTCACATTGTGAATTTAATTTTATTTCTTAGGTAACCAACTTTGATCTCTGTTCTTACTATTTAGTACTTTTCAGTAGTTAATAAATATGTTTTATATTTTATCTAAAACAGTGTGGTTTGGTTGAAGAGCTTGGGAAATCTCAGCTCAGGTTACAAAGGCTAGTCTGTCCCCTCTTCACATCAAGGGAGAGTCAGACTGAGTAATTAACTTACACTGCTCAGGCTTCTAACCTCTGCAAGATGGTACAGTTCTAAGGTACCAGGCTCGGGGGGGATTGGCTGGAGCCTCCCTATTGTTGGTTCATGAGTGGCTGGGAGAAGCATTTATGTAACTCAGTTGGGTGTGTCCCTCCCTGTGGATGTCTGTAAGTGCTTTGTAGCTTGTCAGAGCATCACACAGTGTGAGAGGGATACCCCAAGTTGGCAAGACAGAGGGCTCAGTGGTCCCACAATTCAGGTTGCACCCTGGGAAAACCCGTCGAAACCCTCAAGTCAAAAACACAGCTGTTAGGATCACCTCTGGTTGGCACTTTGATCACATGGCCCCATGCTGCAGCCTTCCACAAGCTCCCCTTGACCCAACCACATCACACACAAGCTCCTTGTCTTTGCCCTTATGCCCCTTCACCATTTAACCCACGTATCAAATCTTCTAGTTTATTGAGCCATCTACTCCCACCTTCATTCTGCCATTGAAGACATCAAGCACCAATTTATCTGCTTCTCTCAGTCATCCTGTGCATGGGGAAAAAACTACCCATTATCTTCTTAAATCCCTTCTTAAAAATCTACCTTTGTCAAGCTATCTACAATTCAATTCATCTGGCATTGGTTATGTGAGTGGGGAACAGTGACTTCTACTTTTTTGCTCAACTGGGTTAATTTTATTGTTTCCTCATCCTCCTAACCCACCTCCACCCTGTTTGTCTGTTTCATACACCTGCCAGCAGCACTGCCAACCGCAAGTGCTCGGAAATCAGGAGTCAGGACCCCAGAAGTCATGAGATTTAAAAACAAATAAAACCACTCCCACCCCACCCTCCACCCCCACACATGCAATTTTTAAGCCAAATAATCCATTGGGTCATTATATCTGCCTTCTGAACTTTCAGGATGCACTTAGGTCACATTTAAAAAAAATCTCTGCAGCCATGAAGACTAGAAACTTGCTTTTTAAAAAATGAAAGCTGAGATTTTCATCCAATCTCTTGCTTTCAGCAGCTAGGGCTTTAAGAAAAAAAGCCCACCAAATACAGGGAATCTCACAATAAAAATCAAAGAGTGGGAGACATACTGTTGATCATCTGGGCTGCTGTAAACTCTTCAGGGCAGGGACCATCTTCATTACTGGTCTGTCCAGTGCTTCACGCAAAGGGGTCCTGATTGGGGTTCCTAGGTACTATCATAATGTGAATAATAATTAATATGGTTGGAAACACTGACTATAGAAAGAAATTATTTCATGTGATTCATGGGTACAGTCTGTACTAACTCTTAAGCAGATGTCCCACACAGCCAGGGACTGGATGAAATGCCACTGATTCCCTCCAAGCATGGATCTAAGGCAGAGGTTTTAAGCTTTTTGGGGTGGGGGGTCCAACTTCAGAGATATGTGTTCCAGGTGCTCCCTCGTGTACCCATGGGGGCTGAGGGGTACTCACCATGTGGCAGGTGAGGAAGCCTTCTGCTTCTTGCAGCAGCTGTGTGGTCTTAGCTGCTGGGAATTGGCTCCCTGCTCATCTCACTCCCCACCCTGCACAGGGAAAACAAATGAAGCCACAATGAAGGGCTGGGGTCAGGCCAGACCCCATGAGTACTGGCCCCCATCAAACACAGCCCCCTCCAAACTCCAGCACGGCCCTGTCTGTTGGGGGAGGGAGTGAAGCGATCAATCCTCCCAGGGTGCAGTCTTGGTGTCCCCACTCGCAGAGTCCTCACTGGCCTTGCCAGCCCAGGAAGATAACTGCTGCAACAGTGGGGGAGCAAGAAGCCAGAGGCTCTGGTCCTGGCAGCCAAGACAGCCTGCACAGAGCTCCGTCCACTTCCCCTACTGGACAAAACATGGCCCCCTTCAGGTCCTTGCACACTCCTGATAACCTCATCATGCCCCCAAGGGACTATGTGTGCCCCACAGTTTGTGCTGCTAGATCAAAAGTTCCCAATCTGATTATTTGTTTTCATTACTGTAGCCTCCAGGAGGGCTGCAAATATTACTAATGAACCAATTAAAAAACAGTCCTCCATTTGCCCTCCACCTTCCCAGCTGCAGAACCCCACCCTGTACCCTCATGAACAGTTTAAACATAAAAATACTGTTCCCTTTCCCCACCTCCAACCAGCTGCAGAATCTTCCCTAAAAAACCATGAATCAGGCCTACTGATCCCGGAGTCCCAACATGTGGGAACTGCACTGACTATTCTTTTCCAATATGTTGAGTTTAACAGCTTCCCTAACGCTCTGCCCCTTTGAATAATTGAATTCTGGGTTAATTTAACCTAGGCTCAACAATTGGGTTATATAATTCAGGTTGAACTCATGACAGAAAAATGTATTGTAGGGAATTGTGAAGATACCCACAGCTATGAGCCACTGTACTATTGCTCCACGTCTCGTGAGTGAGTTTTGCTGGTGATTAGACTGCCAGCTCCCTCCCACACCAGTCTGTTTTCCTCACCAGCAAACTACTCAAGGCTCTCCCAGTCCAAACCTCGCCTAGAATGTAACAGTGAGCTTCAGCCCTCCAGCTCTTCAGAGATGTCTCTCTGCAATGCACAGCCCTTACCATTGTGCATTCACAGAACATATTAAGTTTGCTGCTCTGTTAAAGAGTCAGTACATCACAGCTTATCAATTTAACTGGGGTAAATACACCTTTCCCTTCAAACACAGCATTGAATTGGTTTACAGTACAAGTAAAACAGGTTAATTAAAAGAGCGGGGATTAAGTGATACCAAGCAGAAGAGATAAAGGTAGAGATGGTTACAAGCAAATAAGAGTGAAAACATGCATCTAAAGTCTTAAAGTTTAATCTAGCAAGATAAAGTCTTTGTTCAAGATGATTTCTTTTACCCCGGTCACCTTTCCAACCTTCTACTGGCCAGGACCCATCACTGAGATCAAATTGCTTGGTTTCTTCATCTCCTGAGGTGACGGACAAGGATAGAGTCTCCGTGTGCCTTATATCCCCAAAGGGGGATTAAGGCTCCAGTATCTCTCTGGGGTGCATGGACCATATTAATTCTCCGTCTCTTGAGTTCAGAATCAGGATAATCTCCACTTGTGTAGCTTGATAGCTTTCTTTAGAGCTAATATACAAGTTGAGGTAAACCCACATTGCTTGGTCTAGGACAGACCTGTTTATCACTTTTGCCTAGTCTGTCTTGTCTTAAACATGTTCTAGAAACATCACAGAGGGAATCCATAAACTTCACATATAACATTAACACCTGCATGTACAATTATATTAATAACCAGCATGTTATGCCTCGTGAGATATCAAATGAAACTAATATTTTATACAAACACCATTGCAGTAGCATGCAAATATAGGGGTGCTTAGAGTCACAGGAACTACCCTGCATTGGTAGAGGGATGGATTGAATGTCTCAAGATTTCTCATTTCTATAGGATTGTGCTTTAAATTAAGGCAAGCGTTAAGCTTATCTTTCCCCTCCAAATTTAGATATTTCTGTTGCTCTATTACAATTTAGTTTTCCAGCTGAATTGCACGGCCTGGATCCAGGAGAAAGTATCCTTGGCCTTTAGAGCTATGGGAGCCCCTGAAGCTGGCTCAGCAGCAGGCCAGTCATTTTACAGCTGTCAGCCCAAGAGCACACTTAAAGCAAAGTGGGCCTCTGAATTTCCTGTTCCCCCAACAGATTCCAGGCAATAAATCAAGCCTGTAGTCATTAATTGCATATAGAAAAGAGAGAGGGGAAAGAAAGCAGCATGCAGTATTGTAAATTAGAGGACTATATATGTCTTTCAGAGTTTAATAAGCACACCACCATTTTTTTTAAATCTCTGAATCATTTGTTAATTTTATTGCACCATGAGATCTATTCAAGCATAGCAAGGCAATGTCTCAGACAGGGATGAACCACCTTCAGATCAACAGGGGGAAGTGAGTTTTACTGGAATTCCCACTGAATTCATGAGAAACAGGATTGGACCTTAAAAGTACAACTTTTATTTTGGATGAACACAAACTGCTTTGTCTCTGAGCTGTAGACTTTGAGGCTGCAGACTAGGTCTCAGGTGTTGACAAAGGATCAATGATGTTAATTTCAAAGAAATGTTTAGTTTGGCCACGTTAATTAAGAGGAGAAAAACATTTGACTAGTAATTTCTACAGGGACTAAAATATGACAGGCTATTAAATACACAACGCAACAGCTGAATGCTCGGACACACATTGGTCTCATAATGCATTTGGTAATAGGGGATTCCAAATGATTAAATAGCTAATAAAGTCTGAGCTCTTTGTAAGGATGGCGGGTGGGTGGATAAAAAGTAGAACAGCAATGATTGAAAAGAAATGACTAAGGCAGCACTGATTATAAACTCCTACCACAAAGGCTTTAACTTGACCCAAAATACTTCTTCTGAGCTCAAATTCGGCATGCTTGGTCTCAGAGAAAATATTTTGTCCACCTTCAAAAGAGATTTCCAAATTTGCCTGATTTTTTTAGCTTTAAGTCTTTACCTTAAGTTCCCATTAACTTTGCATTGGACAAAATATCCCTTTTGTTCAAGTTAATGGTCATCTGAGACTATTTCTTCCATGAAATTCCTAATCACCATCTGTTGCTTCCTGGGCGTCTGAGCCTTGGTCTATACTATGAGTTTAGGTTGAATTTAGCAGCGTTAGATCGATTTTACCCTGCACCCGTCCACACGACGAAACCATTTCTGTCAACTTAAAGGGCTCTTAAAATCGAATTTGGTACTCTTACCCAACGAGGGGATTAGCACTGAAATCAACCTTGCTGGGTCAAATTTGGGGTAGTGTGGACGCAATTCGACGGTATTGGCCTCCAGGAGCTATCCCAGAGTGCTCCATTGTGACTGCTCTGGATAGTACTCTCAACTCCGATGTACTGGCCAGGTAGACAGGAAAAGCCCCACAAACTTTTTAATTTCATCTCCGGTTTGCCCAGCGTGGAGAGTTGATCAGCACAGGTGACCAGGCAGAGCTCATCAGCACAGGTGACCATGGAGTCCCAGAATTGCAAAAGAGCTCCAGCGTGGACCGAACGGGAAGTACTGGATCTGATTGCTGTATGGGGGGATGAATCCATGCTATCAAGACTCCTTTCTAAAAGATGAAATGCTGGAATATTTGAAAAAAATCTCAAAGGGCATGAAGGACAGAGGCCATAACAGGGACCCGCAGCACTGCCGCGTGAAACTTAAGGAGCTGAGGCAAGTCTACCGAAGAACCAGAGAGGCAAATGGCCACTCCGGGGCACAGCCCCAGACATGCCGCTTCTATGATAAGCTGCATGCCATTCTAGGGGGTGCCCCTACAACTACCCCACCCCTGTGCTTTGACTCCGTCAATGGACTCTCATGCAACAAGGTGCAGAATTAGGGAATGAGGAAGAGGAGGAGGAGGAGGAGGATGTTGAAGTTAGCGCACAGCAAGGAAGCAGAGAAAACATTTTCCCCAACATCCAGGAACTGTTTATCACCCTGGACCCAATAGCCTCCCAACCCACTCAAGGCGGGCTCATGGACCTTGAAGGCAGCGAAGGCACCTCTGATGAGTGTACCTTTGTGAATATTGTACATGGTTTAACAGCAAGCGTGTTTAATGATTAATTTGGCCTGACGACTTGGGATGCATTCGCGGCCAGTACAGCTACTGGAAAAGTCTGTTAACGTGTATGGGGATGGAGCAGAAATCCTCCAGGGACATCTCAGTGAAGCTCTCCTGGATGTACTCCCAAAGCCTTTGCAAAAGGTTTCTGGGGAGGGCAGCCTTGTTCCGTCCTCCATTACCACGCCAGGCCAGTAGCACATAGTCTGGAATCATTGCATAAGTCCCAGTGTTTGCTGGCATTCAAGCAACATCCATTCTTTATCTCTCTGTGTTATCCTCAGGAGAGTGATATCATTCATGGTCACCTGGTTGAAATAGGGGAATTTTATTAAGGGGACATTCAGAGGTGGCCGTTCTTGTTGGGCTGTTTGCCTGTGGGTGAACAGAAATCATCCCTGCTGTGCGCCACGCGCTGGGGGGGAGGGTGAAGCGATCATCCCAGAGAATAGGGTGGGGTGGAGGGCTTTAGTTGGGTTTGTGCTGCACGTTAACCTGAAAACCACAGCCCCTCCTTTTAAATGGCCAACCCATTTTAAATGGCCAACCCAACGGGTGCTTGATATGGGACATGAGGGCGCTGCTGTTTGAAACCATTCCCACATGTTATGAAGGTTAAAGAAGCCAAAAGACTGTGGCTTACCATGGCTGCCTGCAAGCCAAATTCTGTTGCCCGTCAGCCCTGCGTGTGTGATCTCTCACACCAAACCGGCAGGCCCTCAATATAAGAGTCAAAATGCGACCTTGTAAAGAAAGCACACATGCTATGTAATGTTAACAGCTTGGTTCACCATGGAACAGTGTACCCATTGTTCTCTAAAATGTGTCTTTTTAAATACTACTCTCCCTTTTTTTTTCCTCCCGCAGCTGCAAATGTTTCAACGCTCACTGTATCATCTCCATCCCAGAGGCTAGCGAAGATTAGAAGGTGGAAAAAAACGCACTCGCAATGACATTTTCTCTGAGCTCATGCAGTCCTCCCACACTGAAAGAGCCCAGAAGAATGCGTGGAGGCAGACAATGTAAGAGTGCAGGAAAGCACAAAATGAACACGAGGACAGGAGGGACGAGCGAGAGGACAGGAGGGACCAGCGAGAGGAGATGTGGGGTCAGTGTGATGAAAGGAGGCAGGAAGCAATGCTCAGGCTACTCAACGATCAAACTCATTCTTCAGCGTATTGTTGAGCAGGACAGGCAGCAGGAGGAACACAGACTGCCGCTGCAGCCTCTCTGTGACCAACCGCCCTCCTCCCCAAGTTCCATAGCCTCCTCACCCAAAGGCCCAAGAACGTGGTGGGGGGGCCTCTGGCCACCCAACCAGTTCACCCCAGAGGACTGCCCAAGCAGAAAGCTGGCATTCAATAAGTTTTGAAGTGCAGTGTGGCCTTGTCCTTCCCTCCTCCCCCACCCCTCCCGGGCTACCTTGGCAGTTATCCATCCATTTGTGTGACAAAGTAATAAAGAATGCATGAATTTTGAACAACAATGACTTTATTGCCTCTGTAAGCAGTGATCAAAGAGGAGAGGGGAGGGGAGGGCGGTTTATTTACAGGGAAGTAGAGTGAACCAAGGGGGCAGGTTTTTATCAAGGAGAAACAAACAGAACTTTCACACCGTAGCCCCCTGACCAATCATGAAACTGGTTTTCAAAGCTTCTCTGATGCACACCGCACACTGCTGTGCTCTTCTCATTGCCTTGGTGTCTGGCTGCGCATAATTAGCGGCCAGGCGATTTGCCTCAACCTCCCATCCCGCCATAAATGCCTCCCCCTTACTCTCACAGATATTGTGGAGCACACAGCAAGCACTAATAACGATTCATAGATTCATAGACCGTAGGACTGGAAGGGACCTTGAGAGGTCATTGAGTCCAGTCCCCTGCCCTCATGGTAGGACCAAATACTGTCTAGACCATCCCTGATAGACATTTATCTAACCTACTCTTAAATATCTCCAGAGATGGAGATTCCACAACCTCCCTAGGCAGTGTATTCTAATGTTTAACCACCCTGACAGTTAGGAACTTTTTCCTAATGTCCATCCTAAACCTCCCTTGCCGCAGTTTAAGCCCATTGCTTCTTGTTCTAAGGGAATATGGGTTTCGCTGAGGTCTAACCAAGTCAGTAAACTGTGCCAGCGTGCTTTTAAACATCCAAAGGTACCACCATTCTGCACTTGCTCAGCCATCCCACATTGATATTGGTGAAATGTCCCTTGTGATCCACCAGTGCTTGCAGCACCATTGAAAAGTACCCCTTTCAGTTTATGTACTTGCTACCTTGGTGCTCCAGTCCCAAGATAGGGATATGCATTCCATTTACCGCCCCACCACAGTTAGGGAATCCCATTGCAGCAAAGTCATCCACTATGGCCTGCACGTTTCCCAGAGTCACTACCCTTGATAGCAGCAGGTCAAAGATCTCTTTGGCTACTTGGATCACAGCAGCCCCCACAGTAGATTTGCCCATTCCAAAATGATTCCCGACTGACCGGTAGCTGTCTGGCTTTGCAAGCTTCCAGAGGGCTATCGCCACTCGCTTGTGAACTGTGAGGGCTGCTCTCATCTTGGTATTCTTGTGCTTCAGGGCAGGGGAAAGCAAGTCACAAAGTTCCATGAAAGTTCCCTTACACGTTCAAAAGTTTTTCAGCCACTGGGAATCATCCCAGACCTGCAACACTATGCGGTCCCACCAGTCTGTGCTTGTTTCCCGAGCCCAGAATCGGCGTTCCATGGCATGAGCCTGCCCCATTGTCACCAGGATAGACAAATTGCCATGGCCAGTGCTTTTAGAGAAGTCTGTGTCCATGTCCTCATCACTCTCGTGACTGCCCTGCCGTCGCCTCCTCACCTGCCTTTGCAGGTTCTGCATACACTGCAGGATAATGCATGTGATATTTACAGTGCTCATAACTGCCGCAGCAATCTGAGTGGGCTCCATGCTTGCCGTGCTATGGCGTCTGCACGGAAAAAAGGTGCGAAACAATTCTCAGCCGTTGCTCTCAGCGAGGGAGGGGCAACTGATGACTGTAGCTATCCCACAGTTCCCGCAGTCTCCGCCAAACATTTGAATTCTGGGTTGAGCTCCCAATGCCTGATGGGTCAAAAACATTGTTGCGGGTGGTTCTGGGTATATATCATCAGCCGCCCCCCGTGAAAGCAATAGCAAAAAATCGTTTCTCACCTTTTTTTCACTGTCACCGTATGTCTCCTGGGTGCTGCTAGCAGACACAGTGCTGCAGCGCTATATAGCAGCATCCCTTTGCCTTGCCTTGCCTTGCAGATGGTACAGTATGACTGGTAGTCATCACCGTCGTCCTGTGGGTGATCCTGGCTGGCCTTGGTGAGGTTGGTCGGGGGCGCCTGGGCAGACATGGGTGCTCCTGGATGGCCTTGGTGAGGTCGGTTGGGGCCGCCTGGACAAAAATGGGAATGACTTTAGGTCATTCTCTCTTTAAGTTTTGTGTAATGGAGATTCAGTCCTGCCTGGAATATCATGCGAGCTGGAGGCTTCTGCCTCAGGCTGCTCTCCCAGTCGGCAGCACCGCACAGTCGCACCTACCGCAGCCTACCCCTTGCTCCCATGGCTCATGAAGCCTGGACAGTAGTAAGGAGCAGTTCAACTATAGGCTGAGCAAGTGTAGAATGGTGGTTCACTCTACTTCCCTGTAAGCCAACTGCTCTCCCCTCCCCCCTTTGATCTCTGCTTGCAGAGGCAATAAAGTCAGTGTTGTTTCAAATTCATGCATTCTTTATTACTTCATCACACAAATGGGGGGATAACTGCCAAGGTAGCCCAGGAGAGGTGGGGGACAAGGGAAGCAACGGGTGGGGTTGTTGTAGGGGCACCCCCTAGAATGGCATGCAGCTCATCATTTCTGTGGGATGTCTGGGGCTCTGACCCAGAGCGGCCATTTGCCTCTCTGGTTCTTTAGTAGGTTTGCCTGATATTCCAGGCAGGACTGAATCTCCATTAGACAAAACTTAAAGAAGAGAATGACCTGGGCAGTCATTCCCATTTTTGTCCAGGCACCCCAGACCGACCTCACCGAGGCTGGCCAGGAGCACCCATGTCTGCCCAAGCACCCCTGACCGACCTCACCGAGGCCGGCCAGGGGCACCCATGTCTGCCCAGGCACCCCCGACCGGCCTCACTGAGGCCGGCCAGGAGCAACCAGGGGACAGCAGCAGACGGTACAGTATGACTGGTAACCATCTTTGCCAACTTGCAAAGGCAAGGAGCTGCTGCTGTGTAGTACTGCAGTATAGCATCTGTCAGCAGCACCCAGGAGACGTACGGTGACAGTGAGCTGAGTGGGCTCCATGCTTGCCGTGGTATGTTGTCTGCACAGGTAACCCAGGAAAAAAGGCGAGAAACGATTTTTTGCCATTGCTGTCACGGGGAGAGGGGGCGGGGGGGCTGGCTGACGACATGTACCCAGAACCACCTGTGACAATGTTTTTGCCCCATCAGGCATTGGGAGCTCAACCCAGAATTCCAGTGGGCAGCGGAGACTGAGGGAACTGTGGGATAGCTACCACAGTGCAACACTCCGAAAGTCGACGCTAGCCTTGGTACTGTGGACGCACACCGCCGACTTAATGCACTTAGTGGGGAAACACACAAACAACAGTATCAAATCGATTTCTAAAAAATCGAATTCTATTAAATCGAACTAATTTCGTAGTGTAGACATACCCTGAGAATATATGGCATCAGGATGTTTCTGTTACTCATTCTAGTTCATGAACACTGCTACAAATCACCTTATCTAAAGCTGCAGAGCAGTAGAAATAGGTCTAAATCAGCGATACTCAGACTGAGTCTCATGAGCCACAAGTGGCTCTTTAATGGGTCTCCCGTGGCTCTTTGCAGCACCTGATATTAAAACACTGATTTAATTATTAACCAATCAGGATGCTTTTACTGTTAGTTACAACCAATTGCAGTTGATAAAATACTTGGTGAGTCGTTTTGCTGTGAGAATAATATATAACTAAATGAAACAATGAATTCACACTACTGTGGCTCTTTTGGGGAATGTAAATTGCTGATTTGGCTCCTGAGCCACTGATGTCTGAGTATCAGTGGTCTAAAGCAAGGCAAAGGATCAAAATTAGGGACAAAAGCAGGGATCTTATAAAGCAACACTGCATGCACAAAATACAGCTTTCTATTTTGTTGCTAATTCAGTCAGTAATTTTGCTGCTGATCTTTTAGATCCATGACCTTTTCCCCTCCCCATGAGGATCATTAGGAAAACACAGTTCTCATTTATATCCCCCTTGCATTATGATATCCCCTAGTTCACAGACTGCAGTGAAAATGTTTACGCTGGGAAAGTGTCTCATTACCAGAAATCACACATAGCAGAGCTCATATTTGCACTGAAGCTGGTTTGCCTCTATTTAGAATGATCTTTACAATTTAAAGCACCACATTTGCTCGAGTTAACAAACTACCCGAACATCTTTTTTACACTGCCCACATCTCCTCTGCATTTCCTGATGCCAACCTCTTGGTTTGTCTGCTTCTCCCACAAGCACCTTCATGCTCTCCTCTCCTTACTCTCTCAGCGCCCACTTCTACTGTAACAAGAAGTCAATCTAGCCATTATTGTTCAACTTTGAAGGAATCAGGGATATTTTTAATGAAGGTATATAAATGTGTGCCTTTTGATTGCATTCCTCTGTCCTACCTATGGCATGATGGTTGGTTTCTGAGCCTGAGCTCTTCAAAGCAAAGACTGTTTTTGTGTGTGAGCGTACGTACATTATGGGTGCCACCAGAATACATATTTAGAATAACTAACCTATTTTTTCCCTCTCATTCCCTAAATAGAATACTGGTGTTAGGTTCAGAGATGGGCCTGAGCAAAAAAGTTGGATCCAGATCAGGATTTTGAACACCTTGGCCTATTACAGAAATAGGTTCAAATTGTGAAATATGGATTCTGGGATTTTGAACCATCTTCACTTTTGAGGTTGTCTAGGTTTGGTTCATGCCCATATCTAGTGAAGTCTGAGAATACAAAGAATATTTTGACCTTTATTTAGTGCACTAAGCAACACCATGTTAGCTTATTAAAAAATAAACAACCCTAGATCTTTTGTTCCTGTTGTCAATTACAACAAACCGGTGAAGAAAAGGAATGTCATCCTAGCTGCAGTGTTATTTATAATCACCTAGATGCAGAAAAGTGTAATTTATATTTCACAGTGAATAATAGTCAGACCCGGAGCTCCCGAATACACAATTTATAGTTTTTTAAATTGAAGTCATTACTCTTATACTGAAAAACTGTTTGTCATGATAAAGGAAATTACTTTTCTATCAATTACTCCTGGAAGATTAGTTAATTTACATTCGTAAAGCATAACAGCATCTCACCTCCCAAAGAGGATGCTTCTCACAAGCATGAGAATTTTTTCAAAAAGCTAATGGAAGACAACTTGAGAATAAAAACAAGTGGACCCACTACAGAGTATAAACTCTTCTTGAGCTACATGCACCACTTCATAACTTACCATTTTGTGCTACGTCCTCGTCAGGACATACTAGTGGGACAAAGGCAGGATATTGATGGGAGATTTCCAATAAACAGGTGCTGCAGGAAATTGTATTGGTGATTCTGTAAGAGGCATGCTTCCCTTGGAACTAACACTAAACCACCAAGGTGTAAATAGACTCAGATTTAAGGTCATAGGGGACCATCATGATCATCTAGTCCGGGGTCGGCAACCTCTGGTACGCGTCTCACCAGGGTAAGCACCCTGGTGGGCTGGGCCAGTTTGTTTACCTGCCGCGTCCACAGGTTTGGCTGATCACGGCTCCCACTGGCCGCGGTTTGCTGCTCCAAGCCAATGGGGGTTGTGGGAAGCGGCACAGGCCAAGGGATGTGCTGGCCGTGGCTTCCCGCCGCCCTCATTGGCCTGGAGCGGCGAACCATGGCCAGTTGGAGCTGTGATCAGCCAAACCTGTGGACACGGCAGGTAAACAAACTGTCCTGGCCTGCCAGGGTGCTTACCCTGGTGAGCCGTGCGCCAGAGGTTGCCGACCCCTGATCTAGTCTGACTTCCTGCACATTGCAGGCCACAGAATCTCACCCACCCACTCCTGTAATAGACCCCTAACCTCTGGCTGAGTTTCTGATGTCCTCAAATCATTTATAGGCTTCAAGTTAGATTCCACCATTTACACTAGTTTAAACCTGCAAGCTACCCATGCTGCGGAGGAAGACAAAAAACCTCAGGATCCAACCTCACCCGGGGAAAATTCCTTCTTGATCCCAAATATGGCAATCAGTTAGAATCTGAGCACGTGGGCAAGATTGTCTATGAATTGTTCACATGACTAGTCTATGCTAAAATGTCCTGTTATCTGTTATCCCATCCTCCCTGCCCACCCCGCATTGCCTGCAGGTTTGTTTCATCCACCTCTTATGTTTGGTCTTTGAGATTAAGTTCTTTAGGGCAGGGTCTCCTCATTTACTATATGTTTGTACAGCAACTAGGCCAACAGGGGCCTAAGATGGTTAAGACCTCTAGGTGTTACCACAATATAGACGATAAAACAACAAGAACAGCCCAATATGGTGTTCATTTGACAGTGATGCCATTTTTAGGGTAAAATAATCCCAGGGTCCTGATCACATGTGGACACTAAAGATTCCAAGGCACTTTGTAAAACATGAAATGCTAACTCCTGTCCAAACTAACACTGGTAATTACAGTTTTAACTGAATAATGTAGAGGGCTATCTTAAGTAGAAAGAAAGAAACTTCTAATCCAAAAAAAAAAATCACTGTGCAGAGTTCACTGCAGAAATAGTTGCCTTTCAGAAGTGGACAAGTGGTGGCCTATGAATAGTTTGTAAAGTGCTTAAGGATGGAAGAGGCTACCTCAATTATATATTGTTACAGGCCCACCTTTGGTGTTATCTATATTTGCCTTCTGTTATCTGAGCTTTTAGGGTGCATTCAAGTCACATTTTCAAGCTTTTGTCCACAGCCATAAAGGCTAGAATCTTACCTTAAAAAATAAATAAATACATAGAGTCTCAAAATTGTATGTCTCCTGGATCTGGGGCTTTAACTAAAACTAAAAGATAAGCTGGACTGTATCCTGGGTGAAACCTGTCTCTCAATACTTTTTTTCACTCTACGCTAAATAATGTCAATCTTCTTTGTGCATGTTCTGTTTGCTACACAGAGAAATTTCAGATATCTAATAAAACATTTTGATCACTGAAATGTTAGGGGAAGAATTATGAAGATCCTTGCAAAAGCATGCATCTTACATTTTAAAATTCTGGAATTTTCAAAGTTTTCAGACTGGCTGTCAAACTCAGGGGGAAATTATCTCCTGCTCCCCCTTGTGAAACAATCAACATTTTTCAAACAGTTATCACACACACACACACACACACACTTTTATAGTGCCTTACCTAAAAGACTCAAAGCTCTTTAGAAACATGAATGAATTAATACCCACAACACTCCGTGTGACAGATGTGTTTCCTATCTTAGAAATGGGGATACTGAGGCACAGAAGTTACTGGTTTGCCCACACAAGAAAGCTGTAGGAAAGCCAGGAAGAGAACCCAGATCATCTGACTAGTCCTGTGCATTAACCACTACAACAATGCTTTTCTCCTAATTTTAAATACAACATCCAATATCTAAGAAACCATTCATTTTAAATCCTAACAAAATTAAAGTCTTGGAAACACAATATACTGCTATATTAACAGGCGAATGTTTGTATGACTCTGAAGAGTTAAACGTTAAAGCTTTTTCTAGACAAGTATTTGTGCAGATGCACATTGAAGGGGGAGGAGGAAGGAGAGGAGTTTGGTGTGACACTAGAAGGGAGCTGGTTAACTGAAGTGACAATAACCTCAATAAAAATCCCATCACTCAAAGCTGTGTACTCCACAACCTCTGCCAACAGGATGGAAATTGCTACAACATATCCTGGCATGCCTGAAACTCTTTCTCTAGGGGGTGGAAACTGAGTAGTTGCTGGTTCTAAGCAAGGAAGTCAGTGTAAAGGATGCCATTATTTTTTTTAACAGTGATCAAGAGATGGGGGGGGGTGGAGGACTATTTTTTATTTATATTCAATAAATTCATACATTTCTATTTATTTGAATTAAAATAGTTTCAGCTCAGCTCACTACTTTTCCCTTTGATGAATGAAAGTAAATGTGTCCCATAACTGGAAATAAACCATCTGGACTTTGCCTCATCATCCCATGACAACCTATATGCAGTTATAGAACTTAGGCTGTGCAATATCTGCTGATAAAGATGGAGCAAAGTCTTTAAAAAATTATGTTAAATGTTAACAGATCACAAGAAAACACCCAAAAGGCCAGCACACAATCAGGTAAGTAAGTCTAATCAGAGCTCAATAATTAGAGATGTCATCACAGGTGTGCAAGTGTATGTATCATCACTGTACTCTACTGTAGCACTTTGTAGACTGGTGCTTGAAAGGGCAAGTTTGACATGTGGGCAAAGCATTAGAAGGTATTGTCCTGGAGTACTCTGCTGTAGTGTTGGTAGGGGAGAGGAACTGAGTGCCTCACGATGGTGATGACTGAGAGAGTGTTGTCTGAAGTCTCCAGTTTGGTAGCAAACACATGGGACTGGCTCCTTTTTCCAGGGCCACTCTGCTTCTGTATCTTTCTTTCCCCTTTTCTGTTTCTCTCTCTCCTCTCCAGGGCCGTAACCATGCCAGGGCAAGCAAAATAGCTATCCAGGGTGTAAAGCTGCAGGGCAGAAAAATGGGGTGTTTGTGGGGGGTGGGGCACATGTGGTCATTTCCCCTCCCCCCAATTTCAGCCTTCCATTTAGCTGAGGTTTTCAAGTTGTGGAGGTAGGCATGCCCCACACTCTGAAAACCATCTCTTCCTTCTAGGAGTCAGAGGATCAGAAGCTGGTGGAAGCTGCCCGGCCCACTTGAGCCCCTGGCTCTCCATGATGTGGGAGTTGGAGTGCTGGCTGGCTGCCTAGCAGCCCTCCCTGCCCTGCTCCCGGAGGTGGGCCACCGCTGCTCTACTGGTAGGACAGGCGGCACAGCTCTGAGTTGTGCCCTGATGTGCTCCTGCCTCTCCTCTGAAGAAGCCTAGCACCAGCTGGCCATGCTCCCTGGAGCTGGCCCCTGCCCACATATCCCAGATGCCATAAGATGCTCCCTGAGGTGCTCGCTTGCCACTACCTGGCACTCCTGGCTCTGCTGCTGGCAGCTAGGCTACATGGGCAGGGGCTGGCTCCAGGGGGCATCACCGGCCACTGCCAGGATCTTTTGAGGGAGAGGCAAGAGTGTGCCAGGGACGCAGCTCAGAGCTGTGCCGCCCGCCCGGCCTAGGGAGCGCACAGCCGTGCAGAGGTGTTGCCTCTATGGGGGCACAAATTAGCTCGCTTGCTCTGGGTGCTAAAATGCCTTGTTATGGCTCTGTTCCTCCCCTCTATGCTGATCTTTTGCTTCTCTCTTTAATTCCCAAGCCTCCCTTGATCTTCAACAGTTGAGCCACATGAGCATTTTTTTGTTGTCGTCCAATACCTCCTGCAAATGGTTCACAGGAACTTCTTGTGAGTTCTCTCCTGCCCTTGCACAGATTGCCAACAGCTTCCAAAAGCAGCACGCCTCTCTTTCTTGCCTCTGTCTGCAAGGAGAGCTCTGTACATGCATCTTGTAATTCTTACACTTCACCTACACCATCCATGAGATTAGTGCCTGGCACATCCCCCTCATCCTTGTTTTTTCTGCTCACAGACTGTGCTGTCTCAGCAAGTCAAGCCACATGCTTTTAAAAACATAAGTTTGTTGCAATCCTTCAAGCGAGACTTCTATTGCTATTGTTTCAGGCCACCACTTATGACAGGCATATTTAAGTTTCAGATTTTGTTGAAAACCCTATTCTAACAGTTTATTTCAAGGTAACATCTGAAAACTATTAGTTCACTCCTATCACAGAATTCAGTTATCTCTGTGGTTATTTTGTAATTAGGGGGCATTGGTCACATGCATGCTTTGTGTGGCTGGCAAGCCAGCAGGGTGAGCAGAAGACCTACCCAGTTATCTGTGTGCCTCACATACAGCTAAGGGTACGTCTACACTACAAGACTATTTCGAATCTACTTAACTCGAATTTGTGGAATCGACCTTATGAAGTCGAATTTGTGTATCCACACTAAGTACACTAATTCGACTGTCTGAGTCCACAGTAACGGGGCCAGCGTCGACTTTGGAAGCAGTGCACTGTGGGAAGCTATCCCACAGTTCCCGCAGTCCCCGCTGCCCATTGGAATGCTGGGTAGAGCCCCCAATGCCTGCTGGGGGAAAAAATGTGTCGAGGGTGGTTTTGGGTAACTGTCATCATTGAACCGTCAATCACGCCCTCTCTCCTTGAAAGCGCCGGCGGGAAATCTGTTCGCGCCCTTCTCTGGTCGGTTACAGCGCGGACGCCACAGCACTGCGAGCATGGAGCCCGCTGCGATCATTGCTGCACTTATGGCCGTTGTCAACTCCTTGCACCTTATCGTCCACCTCTTCCACAGTCAGCTGCTGAGAAATCGGGCGAGGACGCTCCGGCAGTGCGGTGAGGACAGGAAGTCACAGAGTGGCGCAGACCTCTCACAAAGCAGGGTACGCCGCGCAGTGGAGATCATGGTGGCAATGGGTCAAGTTCATGGTGTGGAATGGCGATTCTGGGCCCGGGAAACAAGCACGGACTGGTGGGACCGCATAGTGCTGCAGGTCTGGGATGAATCACAGTGGCTGCGAAACTTCAGGATGCGTAAGGGCACTTTCCTTGAACTCTGTGACTTGCTGTCCCCTGTCCTGAAGCGCCAGGACACCCGGATGCGAGCAGCCCTGACTGTGCAGAAGCGAGTGGCCATAGCCCTCTGGAAACTTGCAACGCCAGACAGCTACCGGTCAGTAGCGAACCACTTTGGCGTGGGCAAATCTACCGTAGGGCTTGCTGTGATTCAAGTAGCCCACGCAATCGTTGAGCAACTGCTCTCAAAGGTAGTGACCCTGGGAAACGTCCAGGTCGTCATAGATGGCTTCGGCGCGATGGGATTCCCAAACTGCGGTGGGGCTATAGATGGGACTCACATCCCTATCCTGGGACCGGCCCACCAGGCCAGCCAGTACATTAACCGAAAGGGCTACTTTTCTATGGTGCTGCAAGCACTGGTGGACCATAGGGGATGTTTTACCAACATCTACGTCGGGTGGCCGGGCAAGGTTCATGACGCGCGTGTGTTCAGGAACTCTGGTCTGTTTAAACGCCTCCAGGCAGGTAGTTTCTTCCCGGACCTCAAAATACTGGTTGGGGATGTGCAGATGCCTACAGTGATCCTCGGGGACCCAGCCTACCCGCTAATGCCCTGGCTCATGAAGCCCTATACAGGCGCCTTGGACAGTGAGAAGGAACTCTTCAACTACTGGCTGAGCAAGTGCAGAATGGTGGTGGAGTGTGCTTTCGGACATCTCAAGGGGAGATGGCGGAGCTTACTGTCTCGCTCGGACCTCAGCGAAAAAAATATCCCCGTTGTTATTGCTGCTTGCTGTGTGCTCCACAATCTCTGTGAGAGCAAGGGGGAGACCTTTATGGCGGGATGGGAGGTTGAGGCAAATCGCCTGGCTGCTGATTACGCTCAGCCAGACAGCCGTGCCGATAGAAGATCCCAGCGGGAAGCGCTGTGCATCCGGGAGGCTTTGAAAGCTAGGTTCCTCGGAGAGCAGGGTAACCTATGACTCTCCAGTTGATTTACAGAGAAGCTGAACCTGAGCCTGTTTCAGTGACTGTTGACTTCGATCTGCGGTTACATACCCCGTTCTCCAGGTTTCCCCCCTTCCAACACACGTTTTAAAATAAATTTAATGGAACACTGATTATTAATAAAGTTTTCTTTAATTATGAATTCCTGTTCAAGGGTTGAAACATGGACGCGGACTGTGGTGGGTACGGTGTGCACTGATGTACAGACCGCTTCTACACTAGAGGAATGACAGGCTCCTGCTCCTACAGCGGTCTCTGGGGGAGGACGGTTGCAGGTGGGTGTGCAGGAAGGGGTGGGTTTGCAGGAAGGGGTGAGGGGTGCCGTCTTTGGGACGGAGTTTGGATGCAGGCTCTGGGCTGGGGGTTGGGGCGTAGGAAGGGGTGAGGGGTGTGTGGGAAGGGTGAGTATGTGTCCGTGGATGAGGGCTCTTGCTGGGGCTCAGGGCATCGGAGAGGCTCGTGGCTAGGGTGGAAGGGCATGGTAAGGGCAGCCTGCCTTGCCATTTGTGGATGGCAGGTGCTAGGACCCTGGGGCAGCATACACCTCACAGACTGACCCGGGGCAGCATTCACCTCCCAGAATGACGCTAGTGCCTAGTGACTGCAGTCTGTGTGTGTCCTGCTGTTGATCCTGCCCCCAAGTCTGTACCCTGGTAGTGGAGGCTGTCCTATGCAATTAAAAAACCCCTCCCCCCCTTCACACAAAGTCTTCTGACAAGGAAAACTTGACGGAAACAGTGAATAACAACAAACTACTCTTAATACTCAACTACACAGTGGGGGGATGAAACTTGGATTTGGGACTGGGTGATCCAGGAAGGGAAGCACTTCTCAAAATTTATGGCATGAGAGCTGTTTGGTACATGAGCGCTCTGCTGGGGTGGAGTGACAGTTTTCACGGCTCCTAGCGCCCCTCCTTCTTGTGATTTTTGGTGAGGGGGGGACAGGACTTTGTGGCGGGGGAAGGCGGTTGCAGATACAGTTCAGGGGGGCTCTCTGCTCCTGCCTGCGGTCCTGCAGAACATCTACAAGGCGCCGGAGCGTGTCCGTTTGCTCCCTCATTAGCCCAAGCAGCGTTTGAGTCGCCTGCTGGTCTTCCTGCCGCCACCTGTCCTCCCGTTCGCTGTGTGAGCGCTGGTGCTGACATAGGGTCTCCCTCCACTGTCTCTGCTCGGCCGCCTCGGCTCTGGAGCAGGCCATCAGTTCCGAGAACATGTCGTCCCTAGTCTTTTTCTTTCGCCGCCTAATCTGCGCCAGCCTCTGTGAGGGGGATGCCGGGGCAGTTCATGAAAGAGCCGCAGCTGTGTGATGGGAAAAAGGAAGTGATTTCCTTGAAAAGATACATGTTTGCGAACACTGAACACAGTCTACTCAGTTTCTGTGAACAAGACCATACGGGGCACCTAGTCTCACGAGCTCTCAGGACAAGTTCGAGATTTCGGAATACGCTTTCATTGGCTGCGGTCTTGCACAGGAGATCGGACAAGCGGGGCGGTACAGCTGAATCCGTGTAGCAGCCAGGCCTGGTAAGCACTACACTATAGGCTGCTTAACAGTTAATGGATAGCTGTGCCCTCCCACTGAAGGCAATCTGGAAAGCATAAAGTCTGACCCTGTTCCAGCCCCTCGCGGCTGTGCCCGGGAAAGATCACTGTATGCTTTTCCTCTGCGGCCTCCAACACGTGGCTGTTAAACCAAGGTCATTGCTATGCAAAGTAAAAGTCAAGCATTCACAATAGTAACAGTACACTAATTGCCCTAATTAGATGCAGCAGTCGCCGAACGAGATTACCCTGAGGCGGGTCACTCGGAGAGAGAGAGAGAGGATGCTGCTAGAATCCCTGCACAGACCAGGACCGTATGCTGCCATGCTGGTGGAGGCAATGATTCCGCTGTACGTTAGGATGGCCTGGCGCGGAAGAGTGTGCTTCCACGGAGCACCAAATAAGGCACCTCTCCCCAGGAACCTCCTGCGGAGGCTTTTCGAGCTCCTGTCCGAGAGCTTCGTGGAAGTGTCCCAGGAGGATTTCTGTTCCATCCCTATATGTGTGGACCTTCTTTTTATATAGTTTTATATGGAAAAGTTTTTATATAGTTTTTATATAGTTTTTATTCCTGTTTTTTAAAAAATAAATGTTTCCATGTTTATAGGACTTACCGACTGATCCTTCCCCTGATTCTGAGTCCGGGTTAACGGCCGGGGAGGGTTGGTAGGGGATCTCTGTGAGGGTGATGAAGAGATCCTGGCTGTCGGGGAAAGCGGTATTGTAAGCGCTGTTGCCTGCGTCGTCCTCCACAAACCCTTCCTCATCTTCCCCATCGGCAAACATCGCCGAGGAACTGCCCGTCGACACTATCCCATCCTCAGAGTCCACGGTCACTGGTGGGGCAGTGGTGGCAGACCCACCTAGAATGGCATGCAGTGCCTCGTAGAAGCGGCATGTCTGGGGCTGGGCTCCAGAGCGTCCGTTTGCCGCTCTGACTTTTTGGTAGCCTTGTCTCAGGTCCTTGATTTTCACGCGGCACTGCGTTGTATCCCGGCTGTATCCTCTGAGTGCCATGGCTTTGGAGACCTTCTCGTAGGTCTTTGCATTCCGTTTGTTGGAGCGCAGCTCCGAAAGCACAGACTCATCGCCCCACACAGCGATCAGATCCAGGACTTCCCGGTCTGTCCATGCTGGGGACCTCTTTCTATTCTGGGATTGCATGGACTCCTCTGCTGAAGAGCTCTGCATCGTTGCAGGTGCTGCTGAGCTCGCCCCGATGTCCAACCAGGACATCAGATTCAAAGTGCCCAGACAGGAAAAGGAATTCAAATTTTCCCGGGTCGTTTCCTGTGTGGCTGGTCAGAGAATCCAAGCTTGGACTGCTGTCCAGAGCGTCAACAGAGTGGTGCACTGTGGGATAGCTCCTGGAGCTACTAAGTTCGATTTGCATCCACACATAGCCTAATTCGAGATAGCCATGTCGAATTTAGCGCTACTCCCCTCGTCGGGGTGGAGTACCGAATTCGAACTAAAGAGCCCTCTAGGTCGAATTAAACGGCTTCCTGGTGTGGACGGTTGAGCGGTTAATTCGAATTAACGCTGCTAAATTCGATTTAAAGTCCTAGTGTAGACCAGGCCTAAGTATCCAGCAGTTAGTCTACAGACAGGCAGATGAAAAAGTTGATGAGCACCAAAACATTAGACATTCTTGCAATGTTTTGACTAAGAGTTCCACCAAGATAATGTTGGTGTCATTAGGCATGACTCTAGGTCAGGGGTCCCCAACCCCCGGGCCGCGGACCGGTACCGGTCCGCGGCCTGTTAGGAACCGGGCCGCCTAGCACATCAAGCAGCGTGTCTCCGGCGGGGCCGCTGAGCCCCGCCCCGCTCAGAGCCGTGTGGTGAGGGGGCGGGGCTGCGAGCTCCGGGCTGAGCTCAGCTGCCTCCGCTCGGCGTGGAGCTCCCAGCCCCGCCCCCTCACCACGCGGCTCTGAGCAGGGCGGAGCTCAGGCCCTGCTGGAGCTCCCAGCCCCGCTCCCTCACCACGCGGCTCGGAGCGGGACGGAGCTCAGGCCCCGCCGGAGACACGCTGTGGCTGTCGGGCGAGGCGCTGAGGCTCCGGGTGAGGAGGGAGCCGGGGGTAATAGGCTGGGGCCAGCGGGGTTAGCTAAGGGGCAGGGAGTCCTGGGGACAGTCAGGGCACAGAGAGGGGGCGGAGGTTGGGGGGGCGGTCGGGGGCAGGGAATGGGGGGGGTTGGATTGTGGGTGTTCCGGGGGGGGTCTGTCAGGACTCAGTGGGGGGGGATAGGGGTTGGGGCAGTCAGGGGACAGGGAGCAGGGGTGGGGTCCCAGGGTGGTGGGGGTCTCTGCGGGATGGTGAGGGGACAAGGAGCAGGATGGGTTGGGGATTCTAAGGGGGGGCGGGCAGTCGGGGGGGGCAGGAAGTGGGTGGGGGGTCAGATGGGGGCAGGGCTCCCACTAATTCTGCATTATGGTCAGTTATATAATTATTTCATTATATATTACAATAATAATAGAAATAAAAGTACAAAAATAAATGTAATGCGCTTGAATTGTCCCAAAACCATCCCACAGGTCCGCGGAATTTTTTTTTTCTACGAAACCAGTCCCAGGTGCCAAAAAGGTTGGGGACCGCCGCTCTAGGTAACTCAGGAGGGTGGAAAACCACAGTGTCAATGAAGCCCTTCTGTAGTAGGCCTGAATGAACTAAAGTCACTCCATGTCTGACCAAAGCGCTTCCATGTTTATGTTTGAACTTTAATTGACCTAAAAGGCCAGCAACGGAGAATGGTTATCAGTTGCAACACCTGTACCAGAAGGTAATAATGAGGCCTGCTATAATGAGGCCTGCTTGCTCCTGGCTAAGGGGCAAAATAACAGATCAAAAGAAATAAAACAAGATAACTGTTCACAGAAGAGTTACTAACGAGCTAAAGTGGTTGTTGCCAAGTATGACTTAACTGCTTAATGTAATTGCTACTTGCATGATGTATCTGCTATAGAAAAATAGATGGGAGGGGGAAGAAGGGGGGGTAGTGGGGGTAATAGGAACGCTTAGCTGAAGTTATGTATAAAGAGGGAAAAACTGCTTGTAGGTGTGTGCTTGATTTGAGACGTGTCTGTCTCCGAACATCCCACTTTGAGATCTCAAAGAAACTTTGTCTGCTTCTCCACCTTGGTGTGTTTGGAGCGAAGCACACCGGGCAACGAACCACTGTTGCTGTCCTCGGGCATTCTGTGCCGGCAACAATAACATAAAAAAATTGGCCTGAAATGTTAATTACATTGGGCTAGGTGGGACTGGACCACTATCATTTAACCTGGTTCAGACAATTTTCAAGTGATCTGCTGTTATTGGCAAGAGACGCACATGAAAACTTACTTCAGCTGCTGGGCCTAACTGAGACTAGGGCTTCGAATGGCACTAACTGGCTATAATGATGACATCCCAATACCAGCAGTCCAATTGCGTCATGTCTGCTCACTGTGAGAGCACCTCCTTCTGGCCACCCTGAGGATTAGCTTTTTCCAGGTCCAGCACCCCATTCTACTGCTTGTTCACACACCCTGCCACATTCTCTCTATACACCTCAGAATTCTTCTCTTCATGACTTGGCCTTCCAGCCAAGTCACTATAGTCCTCCCCTGCTGCAGTATCAAAGTCTCTCCATACAAACTGTCTCAGGCAGTCTTCCCATTCACTGCCCAGACTGTGCCACTTTCCCAGTGGCTGGTAGGGGGACCTGGGCCCATACTGTACTCCAAATTCCAGTCCAGAGACTCTATGTCTAGCAACTGTGGTCTGTTTTCTCCCAGACTCTGTTGCTATTCCCCTAGACGCCTTCTTACAGCTTCTGGCTCCCCCCTCTCTCAGTTTACCGGCTTAAACTCCCTCCTCCTATGGAATAACTGCACACTACTTAACACCATAGCTGCTCTCCCCCGCAACTGCAAGCTGCCTTCTCCCATGGAGGATCTGCAGACTACTTCCCCCACAGTGTCTTTCTACTGCTAACTCCCAGGCTTTATACCAGCCTCAACTGTGCCGTCTCAGCTGGGTTCCATCATCAATCAGCTTTTCAAGCCCTGGCTCACCCTCAGGTGCAGTCTAACACGCTAATTAACCTAATTTAACCTGCTGTGCCTTGTGTGGGGTGCACACCCCATCATTTCTCAATATATTGATTCACTTTTATTCTGTTTTTGGTGTTTTGAAACTAGTGATACCTGAACATTATTTTGGAAATAGGAGTCAGTGGTTTGTGTTAGTCCAGGGCATGGCGCAATGCTTCTGTCCAAACTGCTGGTTGGTAACAAAGGGCAATAGTGGACTCTAGAAATGTCTGTTTGATGGAATGATGGAAAATTTGGTCCTGACATAACACTACAGATATACGGGTAGCAGCAGGCCTGGCTGGAGTGGGGGCAGGGTAGGGAGATCAGCAGATTTCCACTTTCCCCAGCAGCTGGTTCTGTTATTAAATTAACAATGTGGACTGGGACACTTTCACATAGGAGCATCCTCTTGTGTTAATACTGGTTCTGCCAGGCTCTTCCGTAAACTGCACTGACACCCTCTAAACAAAAGAACTAGTAAATACCTGCAAAGTGCACTGGTATCGTCTCATCATCACGACCATACTTGAAAACCAACTCTTCATTTTGGTTGCCACCTTGGAGATGCAGAAGAAACAGCCATTGCCCACCTCTTATCTGTCTGCTCCTAACCAAATGGGTCCTGGTGCAGACTATAGCTAATTATTAGTTAAATATGGCTGAGGGGTGTGCAAGAGGCTCTGTGTAGGACCCAAGGTTATGGGTGGTGCCAAGAACTCTGTAAAGGGCTGTGGGTAATCAATACATGAGGAGAGCTGATGGATGCGGGGTGTCTGAGGAATACAGGGGACTAAGGGGAGAGGGATGCTGGGTGTCTGGGGGTAGTGGATGCAATGCACATGCAACTCTCCAAGCAAGGCTGCCCAGCAGCCTGACTGACCCTCTGGAACTCAAGAAGCCCCCTGTGAACGTGGAAGAGTGGGGAACACCAGTTACTGGGCTTCCATTTCTCTCTCCAGAGCAGGGAGCTCACTTCTGCTTAACTGTCCAATGGAAAAAAATAAAAGGCTTCTGGCACATATTTACCAGCCACTGCCAAGGCAGTACAAAGAACAGCCAGATGGCAACTCTACTTCTCAGTGTCTCCAACAGGCACATAACTCCCCAGTACGTTAACACAATGAGTGTTAGGAACTGGGACATAGGTGGTATGGCCTAGTGGGCAGAGCAGGCATCCAGCTCAGGGAATGGAAGTGAGGATCAGAACCAAAGTCACCTACTAAACAGCAGAGCCTGGGGTACAGCCAGAATCAGAACTAGAAATGAAAGCTGAGGATCAGAGCTGTGATCAATTACCAAATGCCAGAACCAAGGGTTAAGCCAAAGTGGAAGTCAGAGGTCTGAGTTGGGAGGTTAGAGCCAGGAATGGTAGCTGATGGTCAGGAGCAAAGCATAAAGGTAGGAACCAGAGGGGCAGCAAGGTGGGAGCTAGGAACAGGGCTAGATGCAGACTGCAATAGTAAGTCTGCTCGATTTCTCAGACAGCCCACCGAGCTCATTTCCTGGCTTATGCAGCAGGAGCAAGCCAATCTGGTGGCTGCAGACCTTGGGTACTCTGATAGGCCTGCCTGTAGGGCATGACCTTCCAGGAATGGTGAGATGGTATTTTATTTATCTGCCTTGGTGGTGACAAGGGCCTGTCAGTGATCTAGCATATCTACAGCCCCAGGTTCTAGACCTGCTTCCCCCAATCCTTATACTGCTGCCACTGGGGCTAGTTAATCAGGATGATGCTGGTGAAACTTTTTCACTAGCTCAGGAGGGTGAACATGGGTTGCAGTCTCCCCGCATCATTCCCAGTTACCTTCCCAGTGTGAGGTATTGGAGACAACCTTGCCACAAACAGGAGTCAAGGATCTCATGCACTATATATTCTTTGTGTCCCTGAATCCCAGCTGGTAGAGGGGTTGAGACCCATCTGGCAAGGGACTCCCTGTGTTGGGCTTGAGGAGTGACACAAGGAACACTGGATGTAGGTGGAGGGACTGGGGAAGTTGTAACTTAAACTCAACTGGACTGACCTGTTTGCATGTTTGGAAGGGACCAAGGAACTGGTGGTTTAACTTCTGGGAAGGCTGATTTTTCCTAAGCTGTTTTGCAGTGAGCCAGACCTTCTAGCCCCCAGCAAATGCTGCACACTCTTGGCATCAACAGTCTGCAAACCATTTGTAGGCTTCTTTAGCCTCCTCTTGGAAATGGTGAATTTTCTGGACCCAGTTGATGGCTCCCAGGTTTGGGGAGTCTGCGGCATTGAGGCTGGAATAGGGTAAGCCAGGGGGCCAATGCCCTCCCACTTTTTGAAAGTGGATGGGCCTTGCCCATCCACTTTTTGCCACGGCCCACCTGCCTCTGCCCCTCCTCTGCCCCCCAAGGCCACCCCCCCTGTGTAAAGCCCGAGGGTACCATAATAACTCTAGAGACTCCAGCTGGCCAGGGTTGCCACCTCTGACTGAAGCTATTCCAGGAGATTTTTTTCCCCAACATGACGTAATGTCATTTTCTTAAAATATCCTATTAAAATCTGCTGGATTGCTTTCAATAGTCATCGGGAGAATGATGCCGATTCCGGGAGACTCCAGGCCAATACAGGGCATCGTGGCTTAAATGTAATACTTTTATCCGGGTGCACCCCTGTGGAATGTTGATGTGTGTTAACCCATCCTACATGGATTGTTTCATTTTAGCCATTCCCTTCTCAGGTGGAGACTCCCTGGCAGAGTTAAGTATCAGAGGGGTAGCCATGTTAGTCTGCATCCAGCAAAGTGGGTATTCACCCACGAGAGCTCATGCTCCAATACATCTGTTAGTCTATAAAGTGCCACAGGAGTCTTTGCTGCCCTGGCACAGTTATCTTCCTGAGAGGCTATCTGAAAGAGTGTCATTATGTCTAGACAGGTTGCAGTGTCGATGAGTTATGAGGCTTCAGGAACTGGGATGGTTCCGAGCTGGGTTTCCTCATTCCCTTGGTAATATTCCCCTTTATGTGATACAGCATCTGCCTTTCCATTTCTGGTCCCCGGACTGCATGAAATGGTGAAGCTGAATTGGGAGAAGAATAGTGCCCACCTGAGCTGTCTTTGGTTTAGGGCCCAAGACCTCCGAAGATACTTAAGATTTTTTTTTAATTAATCTTTTCAGCTGAAATGGATTCAGGGGTGATTTCTATGACCAGCAATAGAAAAATAAACTTCCCTCCCTCACCTGAAACATAGTCAGCATATCCCTACGGGATGGATTGCATGCCCAGATATGCATATAGACTGTCCCTGAAATTTGTGGAGCAATGCACTTTGGGATATCATACTGCACAGTAAGCTGAGAAGTCAATGTCACAGTTAGGAGACCCATCCATGTTGCAAAATAATCATGTTAAGATTTTCTAGCACAAATATCTCACATGATTATCTTGCAGTGTGGATGGCCACTGAAACAACGCAATTATTATCTTCAAGAATGAGACTTCTGTGAGCAGGTAACAGAGCTCTCCTTGTGATTGGCCCATGAATGTAGGAGTTGTTTCCAGAAGGCACTAGGAAATCACGAACCTCAGCACTTACAGAGAAAAACCCAGAATTCACTCTCTAGCTTTCTTACAATAATATCACCAACAAAATAAAGAGAAAAAAAAAAACCTCCCAAAGTCAGTCCCTGCAAACTGGAAGAGAGAAAGAAATATAACCATGTGCACATTTTATAATTTGTGAGGTACACATACAATGGTGATGGACATGGTGTAAAACCATAATTAAATATGATTTTGCAGAGTGCTGTTAACAATAAATGAAATTCGCAGGAAAAGAATTGAGAGAACACGATCTTGTGCAGAATTTTAACTATGCTGCTTAATTTAATCTTTTCTTTTGGAAGAAACTCTAACTAGAAAAACAACTGACAACCCTGTAGTTAACTGGCAGCTATTCTATTTGTAATGTTTATAATTGCAGTACTGTTTTGTTTATCTCATCCAAATACCCTAGCCTGGCACATACACCAGCTGGAAATATCAGACCCGATTCTGATCCTACTTACACTGAAACAAACCCAGAGTAATTCCACTGACTTCAGGGGAGTTCTTGTTTATTTATACTTGTGTAACCAAGAATCTGGTTCACTGTTTGTATATAGCAGGGGTAGGCAACCTATGGCACGCATGCCACCTTCATCATACGAGCTGATTTTCAGTAGCACTCACACTGCCTGGGTCCTGGCCACCAGTTCAGGGGGCTCTGCATTTTAATTTAATTTTAAATGAAGCTTCTTATACATTTTAAAAACCTTATTTACTTGACATACAACTATAGTTTAGTTATATATTATAGACTTATAGAAAGAGACCTTCTAAAAACATTAAAATGTATAACTGGTACGCAAAACCTTAAATTAGAGTGAATAAATGAAGACTCGGCACACCACTTCTGAAAGGTTGCCGCCCCTGGTATATAGCAATAGCCAACAGAGAAAACACTTCAAATTAATTGACTAAAAAAACCCAACTGAGCACTCATATAAAAAGGAAACACTCTGTAACATAAGGCTTATAGAAGCCCTTCAGTTTGGGGATTTGTTTATTAACATTTAAAAGCTATATAACTTAAAGCATATCAACATATATTCTATTATTTATACATCTGTTTACATTAATTTACTAGTGGAGAAAAGGGAAAGAAAATGTCTGAAAAGACATTTTATTTTAACATTATTAAAATGTAGTGTGGTTTGTGTGATACACAGGGTTAAAACAATTCTAAATATTTACCCTTAAGTAGATGTTTGTGCTTGTGGATTTTAGAATAAGAAACTTCTTCCAATAAAAAGTGTCTTGATGTCAGAACAGCAGCACACTGCACTGAGGCATTTCTCTGTTTGGAAAATGTGTGTTGCTTTTATTGTTCTTCAGCACCTCCTGCTGGAATGTCTTCACATAAATACCAACTTCAGCTTAATGGAAAACCACTATTTTTTTCCCCTTTGCCCAAAGTTTAAATGTTCATGCTGTAGTGGCCAGCGGAAGGTGGAGAATAAATGGGTGGGAAACACTTTGGGCCAAAGTCAAAGATGAATTAAAGTAGATTCTAAGGCATAAATTCCACCTTTATCTAGCCCTCTTAGCATGGAACTTACACTGGCTTAGATTCAGTATCACTTAGACTCACACCCACTTTTCAATAAGATGCTACTTATTCCCATTTATGTGTCTCTTCTGACTTTGGATTGCTAAATATGCTGGAATCTAAGAGAGTCTAAACTGGTGTAATGCACATGTCAAGGGGCAGAAGGGAAGGGTGAAGTTGGAAAGCAACTTACTTGAAAGATTCAAAACAACCTTGTTTAATAATATAACTTTCAGCTTTTATCAAGGACCTAGTAAACAAAAAACAAACAAACAAAATCCAACATATTAGCTTTAACTACATAAGAGAAAGTATAAAGTAACATTTTAGGACCAAATTGCCCCTGGTGCAGGTTATTCTCTAGTAGGAAACTGACACACCTCAAGTTTGGACTCAGAATTCTTGCCCAGTCCTGCAGATCCTGTATCCTGCCGAACTGGTGTTCAGCCCCAAAAGCTCTACTGAGGTAAAACATTTAAAAGTTTCTATTTATTTAAAAACATAAATAGAAAGGGATTGGGGGGGCAGTAATTTGTTTTTAACTGCCATGGATAATTCTCTCACACATTAGTAAACATTCTGTATCATTTTGTCACAAAAAGACTTATGTAAATCTGCATCATAATGAGCTATAATCTCTCAAGGTAATTTGCCACAATCATTATTAATTGGCCATCTTGCCAACACCTGATACCAACAGATTTTTCATCTAAGTGAATGCAGTGCCACACAATTGTGACAGCAGGATTTAAACTAATCCCTCTTCACACACAAGCAAGCACCAAATGACACTCATGACAAAGACACACAAAGACAAAGACCAGTCTGACATTTGCTGACAACTCCCATGGGATTCCCCCCTCAGCAGGACTGGCCCTGCACATAAATCCATTTTCAAATGGCATAGATAATCGAAGCCATTTCAATCTAGACTGGTTGCATTCACTGAAAGAAACCCCTTCTTCCTACTACACGTTTATTATCACAACAAACACAGCTAACCTTTTGTGGAGTTTTTCAAAGCAAGAACTGTTATCAGGGGAAGAATCACAGTAGTTTGTCAGGGAAATGTTATTATACAGACAGTTTATCATATACACGTCATGTAAAGTTGCACATTAAACAACAAAGTGTTTAAAGGCTGACATGCTAATTACACTCCCAGTTTTAAAGTTCAGGCATGAGACTTCTTACCTTGCAGTTGCAGCTCCAAGCTGTCCTTAAAGATAAAGCAGCCCATAAGACATCCTGGTTTTGTTTTCTTGCTTAAAAATATAATCTGTCAGAGGCACACAAGATGACTTGCAAGGGGCCAGCCCCTTCTTGCTGTACACACCAATGGGAAGATCAGGGCAGCACATGTGGGAAGCTGTCTCCCTGAGAGCCTGTCACAATCAGCATATGCTCTTTGTGACTGAGGTGCCAAATTAACCTTGGTGTTAGTGTCAAAGCACTTCACCGTGGGTGCCCCGTGCAACCTTAGCACACGGCTCATCATCCTAGCCATACAACAGCAGAGAGTGACAAAAACAAGGCCTCCCCCATGTTTCATTACTCATGTCAAGACAGGCCTACAAGGGAAAGCTGAAGGGTTATGCCATCTTTAATGGTGGAAGCAAAATAGTGCTTCTTTGCATAAACTAAACCACTATCATTACTTTCAATAAAGTAAGTTTTTGTAAAGCCACGCCATGGCTCCTGGGGCTTTGCTTCATTTCTGTCCTTTTTCATACATTTTTTTATGAAATCTTTAAAGATTTATCTTTTTCACCCTCTTTCTGCTGCATTGTATCTTCCTTTTCAGTATTTTTCTTTAGATTTTTTGAGGGTTTTTTCCTGTTTATATTTTCTGTCCTTAATTTTATGCCCTGATCCTGAAAAATCATGTGGGGCAGGCCCCTGTTCTGCATGGATCTCTGCTGAACTAAATGGAGGTCTTCCTGTGCATATGGACTTGGAGTTTATTGGGCCTTACTTTGTTTCTTCTCCCTCAGTATGCTCACTCTCGCTCTCCTCCTCTGTTCCCTTCCCTGTTAGCTCTCCGCCACGCTCTGTCCCTTTTAGGTTTTTCCTCCACCAGAAGAAGGTTCTTCATCTCCCCCCTTTTCTTTCTACCCGCAACAGCATAGGCTAAATTCCCCCAGACCCCTGACCATGCCCTCCACAGAGAACTTTACTCTATGTTTGTTAGTAAAGGGTAATGTTTGTTTCTGCATCTGTTTACTCTGACAATATTTAGATCAACTGTTTCTCAAATAACTTGCAAAAATGTATATAGTGACAGACATTCGCAAGTTTCAGACTAGCTGCTTGCCAAGCCTTCCCACATATCCAGGGAGTGGAAAGATATAAACACGCTTATGTAGATTTAAAGTATAATAATAATACAGTAAAATAAATTAGGCATATGAAATCAGGCTGGAAAACTTTTAGTATGATGAACAAGTATCTGCACATTGTTTACATCTGTAAATTTATTTACAAGTGTCAACATGCTGAGAGGGAAAGAGACTAAACACATCTCAGTGTTAAAGTCATTAACTCTAAGCAAAAATACAAGACCTACAAGCCTTAGTAGTCACCTTATTCTTAAGCCATCCTCAGTGTTATCTTTACTGATCCACTATGTTGCTTTTATTTGATCAGATATTCGTACTTGTATGTAGAGGATCTAGGTCATGGACTGTAAAAGCAGCAAAGAATCCTGTGGCACCTTATAGACTAACAGACATTTTGGAGCATGAGCTTTCGTGGGTGAATACCCACTTTGTCGGATGCAAGTCATGGACTGGTTCTCAGAATGCATAGCAACCAAAAGTCAAGGTCATGGCTTGAGGAGAACACTGCCCCTAAATAAGCCTAATCTTTTAAATCAAGAAAGTTGTACATTCAATATAGGAACAGCGTATTATCCTCACTGTAGATTCTAGCCTGCTTCTTGCTTGCATATATATACACCTGCCCCTGGAAATTTCCACTACATGCATCTGACGAAGTGGGTACTCACCCACGAAAGCTCATGTTCCAAAACGTCTGTTAGTCTATAAGGTGCCACAGGACTCTTTGCTGCTTTCACTGTAGATTGTGATTGTAATTTATTAGTAAATGTATTAGTGAATTCTAGTAATTCAGCAACAAATCAATTAGTAGGCTGTAGTCACGGTAACAAGTAATTCTAAAGTGACTTTCCCATAGCACTCATAGTAAAGAATTGATCCAAAAAAATCATCTCAAAATCTTAGCAGTTAAAGATAAAGCAAGCCTGATGGCTTAACCAGTCCATCTACCTGCCAGTTCAGGATGGTCACCATAGGACATTTGTTCCACCCATCCTAGTCACCATTTCCCTAACATAATGCCTCTTATGACATTTTTTTAATGCCACAAAAAACAGGCAGTTTTTCTCAGCATATGTCTTTCCCTCTGCCATTAGCCCTAGTTATGCTCTCATGTATCATTCTAAATTCCTCTCCTTCCTTGGTGTTTATAGCTTGCAAATATTTGTAGATTTACCACATCTCCTGTTAGCCAAGCTTTACATATTTAGTTGTCAATCTTTCCTCATTAGTCAATACCGCCAACCCTTTTATCTTTGTTACTCTTTTGTGAACTTGCTCCAATTTGTTTTTTTTAATGGAAATAGGCAGAGGGAGGTTTACAAAAAATGGAATGAGGCAGAGCTTTTTTTTTTTTTCTTCAAAGAAAGGCAGTCGTTGGGTGCAGGTAAAGGCAGAGGTGCATTAAAAACAGAAAGAGAGTTTAAGATAAAGTTGTGTACAGCCAACCTATGTGACTGTCAACTTACTACTGTTCCCTTCAAGATTGTTCCAGTCATTAGTTGTCTAATATCAATCCCAAAATACTTACACATGCATTACTTTAGCCCCATGAGAAATCCATTGACTTCAGAGAGACTACTCACACAAGTAAAGTTAAACATGTGCATAAGTGTTTGCTCAGTCAAAGTTTGAGAGTCTAAGCTTTTCAGGGTGGGGACCATGTCTCCCTATATGTTTGTATAGCTCCTAGCACAGCAAGTCTTCTGACCTCCTTGTACTGAAATACAAATAAATACTAAGTAATTTAGCACCAAATTCCAATGTCATTACTCAGGTTGAGCAGTGTAGTACATTCAATAATGTTTTTCTGTCTCTAGCTCTCCAGTACTTTGTCCTCTGGCCTTTTACTGATAAAATAAAATGGCTTCTGAGTAAACAGAATGCATGTGGCAACACTTCCAGTGTCGTCTCCATTATTTGTCTTTCCCCAACCTTTGCAATCAGGCATGGCTTAGCTACTTACACCACATGTAGTACTTTACCCTGTAAGTGTCCCATTGAAATCCCATCACACTTGGTAAGCGTGAGAGGGCAGCTGAATTAAAAAAAAATTAAACAAGTATTGACTGAGTCTGTGGGCAGTAGAGGAATAGTATCAGAGGGGTAGCTGTGTTAGTCTGGATCTGTAAAAAGTGACAAAGAGTCCTGTGGCACCTTATAGACTAACAGAAGTATTGGAGCACAAGCTTTCGTGGGTGAATACCCACTTCGTCAGATGCATGATGCGTCTGACGAAGTGGGTATTCACCCACGAAAGCTTGTGCTCCAATACTTCTGTTAGTCTATAAGGTGCCACAGGACTCTTTGTCGCTTAATAGAGGAATATTAATTCCTCCTGGGTTTGCTGGGGGCTGCTGCTAGTAAACATGGTCACAGTCTCTTCCCACTCAGTCATGTTCCCTTAAAGCCAAAAAAAGTTCAAATTTTCAGAGTTGACACAAAGGGACTTCTAAAAGGCCAGGGCCAGGGGAAAGAGAGGCAGCTGCATTTGTGATTTTCTGCTATATCTAGTCCCTCCATGGCAAAAATCAGAAGGGATGAATTGACACTCACACCCTACACTTCCTTGCCCCATCAGGGATTATTCGCATTGGGGCACAGTTTGTCAGCATTATGTAGAAGCTGGCAAAAACCTAGAGTGAATGTGACCAATGGTTTAATACTGGCCATATTAGGCCCAAATTTTATTTTAAAGAATTACAACAACCTGTAATGCTCTACTGATGTTACTTTAGCTGTCTGAGTAAATTGAGTCAGATGCAATATTAGTGGAAAGCTTTTAATTAGGCTTGCATTACCATTTTAAAAACACAAAAGAGAACATAAACAATAACTTGTTGAAACAAACCTACAGAACAAATGTATGAACATAGATGATTTAGCAGTCATTTCACATTGTTCGGCATTTTTGCAGTAGGCTATTCATTCATAGACTCCATTAAAGTAGGAATGATTTATAATCCCTATAATTTCATAAGGTGTGTGATGCATACTTTCAATGGTTCCTCCAATTCGTAAAGAAAGTGAATATAACTATGGAAGACATATACAGTACTCCCTCTAAAAATCATCATAATAAATCTTCTCAAAAACATAGTTAACTGCTAAAAATAATAACCAACAAGTTTTACTTACCACCTTGTTTTATTAAACTTTCTAAATAGACTATGAATGCGAACAAGCATTCTCCTGTCTGTCTAAAATTCACCCAAATTCATACCACCAAGAAGCCAAAACACCATTTAAGTGATTTGATTTCTAGTTACCACTTAATACACCACTGCCAACATTACAAACAAGTGTTATGTTGCATTTCCCCCCAGATATTAGCAGTTATTAACTAGGAATTGCACCAAACTCAGCTTAGAAAAGAAACTTAATTCTAGCAGTTACACAGGGACTGTGTTTGTTTTTTGTTTGTCAAGTAAACTCAATTATAAAGCTATAATTTCTTCAGGAACTAAGGGCCAAATGCAGTTGACCTCACATACAACAATGCTTTCTGAGAGACTACTGGGGTGAGCAATTAAAGTGAGCAGGATGTGGTCCCACAATTAGTATTCTGTTGGACACTAAATATTTTTAGAGAGGATTGCTGGTTGTACTCAGTTACATAAAACAGAAAATATGAGGTTAGTTGAACAATGTCCTCTCTTCAGGTCAGCAACATTTTAAACATGATAGTGTCTTTCAGTTTCTTTCAACAGCCAGCTATCAGTTTATGACTCACATTATAAAGCATTTAACAACTGTGCTCATAAATACCATATGCCACCTGTTAACTGAATCAAAAGCATGTGTGCCAAAATCATTTCTGGACTGAAGAGCTATCTCTTTTTAAAATTACTTGTATGGTCTCAAAACAAGTAGATCTTATAACATAAATGAGTATTGAAACATATAATTCCATCTAATTCCTAAAGAGTAGAGGTGAGTACAATTCTGAATTTCCGTCCCATGGGAAATTCCAACATTTCAACATTTGTTATCATCCCCAATTGGATGTCTTTCGTTGATGGAAATACTACAAATTTTCAATTTAGAAGTCAAAACATTTTGTTTCAGCCATTTCGCTTTATTGAATTGACCTGAAACAAATGGTTCTGGCTGGGCCAGTTCAATATTAAACTGTATTTTTCCTATATAGGCACATTGCTTTATGGGAGGTTTCCTGGGTGGACTACATCTCCCATAATGCATTTTGTTATGCAACTTCCATGTTGAACCAGCAGCTTCGTCAGAGGGAATTCCATATTGCATTATGGGAGATGTAGTCCTTTGGGGAGCATGGTCCAGAGGAGAGAATGGAAACTCAAATTACATCTTCCATAAGGCAATGCATCATAGCAAAATGCCATTTATGTTTTGTTAAACTGATTCAAAATGAAATGTTTTGGGTCAGTTCAAAAAATGGAAATTTTTGATTTTCTGGAAACTATTTTCTATCAGAAAATCATTCCAACAGAAAATTCCCGACCAGCTTTGGTGAAGAGTAGGCTTTATAATGTTTTTACTGAAGAAAGAGTTATGTAACTTTTAGAACAAGAACTAATTTTTAAGACAATTCAAACATTAGTTATTCAGTATACTTTAGGGTTTACTGTCCTTAGATTACACTACTGCATATCTCCTTTCACCAAATGAAAATAAAGGCGGGGATATAGAACCAGAGCTGTTCAACATATTCATAAATGATCTGGAAAAAGGGGTAGTCAGTGAGATGGCAAAGTTTGCAGACAATACAAAATTAGTCAAGATAGTTAACTCCAAAGCAGACTGCTAAGAGTTACAAAGGGATCTCACAAAACTGGGAGACTGGGCAACTCAATGGCAGATGAAATTCAATGCTGATAAATGCAAAGTAATGCACATTGGAAAACATAATTCCAACTATACATACAAAATGATAGGGTCTAAATTAACTCCTACTACTCAAGAAAGAAAATTTGGGGTCATTGTGGATAATTCTCTGAAAACATCCACTCAACATGTAGCAGCAGTCAAAAAAGCTAACAGATTGTTATGAACCATTAGGAAAGGGATAGATAATTAAACAGTAAATATCGTAATGCCACTATAGAAATCCATGGTACATCCACACCTTGGATATTATGTGCAGTTCTGGTCGCCCAGTCTCAAAAATATATATATTATAATTGGAAAAGGTATAGACAGAGAAGGGCAACAAAAATGATTAGGGGTATGGAACAACTTCCATGTGAGAAGAGATTAAAAAGACTGGGACTGTTCAGACTGGAAAAGAGACAATTCAGGGGGATATGCTATAGGTCTATAAAATCATGAATGGTGTTAAGACAATAAATAGAGAAGTGTTATTTGTGCCTTCACATAACACAAGAACCTAGGGTCACCCAATGAAATTAATAGAGAACAGATTTAAAAGAAAAAGAAGTACTTCTTCACATAATGCTGTCAACCTGTGGAACTCATTGCCAAGGGATATTGTTAAAGCTAAAAGTATAACTGGGTTCAAAGAAGAATTATCTAAGTTCATGCGGGATAGGTCTGTCAATGGCTATTTGTCAAGATGGTCAGAGGCACAACCCCAGGCTCTGGGTGTCCCTAAGCCTCTTACAGTCAGACATTGGGAGTGGACAACAGGGGATGGATCACTCGATCTGTTCATTCCCTCTGAAGCCTCTGGCATTGTCCACTATCAGCAGACAGTGGGCTAGATGGACCATTGATCTGACCCAGTATGGTCATTCTTATGTTCTTATGTTTTTCTCTCCCCAGCAATCTGTACAGAAGACAGAGTCCTCTGAAATTAAAAAGGTTCAGTACACAGAAAACAAAACTATCCTATTTCTTAGCTGTTCTAGCATGATGGCCATATTCTAAACATGTGCAAGAGGAAAGATGGCCTTGTAGTTAGGGTACTAACTATACTGGGACTCGGGAGATGTGGGTTTAGTTCCTGGCTCTGCCACATACTCTTTCTGTGATGTTGAGTAAATCACTTAATCTCTCTGAGCCTCATTTCTCCAGCTGTAAAGTGGAAATAATATTTCCATTCTCCCACCCTTTATCTGTCTTGCCTATATAGGCTGTAAGCTCTTCAGGCCAGGAACAAAGCACAATCAGGCTCCACCCTCTGTTATGTGCTAACATAATACACATTTTATTAATAATGATAAAAATTATATTAATTCACAATATTGTAACTTTATTTTATTAATTTTATTCATTGACGTATTTTAGACTTTTGTCCCCTTATTGCCTCTGTCATAGGTCTCACCCCCACTTGGAGCTGTTGGGTTCCAATGTGGGGACCTGACTTGGTTTCCCTCTAAACTAAAATCCTAGTTTAGATCTAGTAAGCTGCCACCACTCAATCAGGAAATGTGGATTGAGACACAGTCCTTCCCCAAAATCCTAGGGGATTCCAAGAGCCCCAAATCCCTGGAGTTCTTACACCCAGGAGAAACAAACCATTCCCCCTGCTTCCTCCTCCCTCCCTTTTCCTAGGAGAGATACCGGGATCTAACTACAGAGGGATACCTCCCCTTTCTCTTTCCCTGAAAATCCACCCAAGGAAAGACCAAACAAGTCCTTAATAGAAAAGAATTTATTAAAGAATAAAAAGAAAGTAACTTGTCTCTGTAATTCAAGATAGAACAATACAGGGTCTAAGCTTACCAATCTCTGGAGAGAATTCCCCCTCCCCCTTTCTCAGTAAAAGCAATATCAGCAAACAGGAATAAAGCATTTCCTTTAGCAAACACACAATTGCAAATATAGAAATCAAATCATAAGACTAATTCGCCTTTCTAATTAATACTCACTATTAATTAGTAGAAACTACTCCAGGAGAACTTGGAGACATGACTGTCCTCTCTTAGATCCAAAAAGAGTTCTAACAAAGAACACAGACAAAGGCTTCCCTCCACAGAGATTTGAAAAAATCTTGTCTCTGATTGGTCCTCTGGTCAGGTGGTCATCAGGTACTGCATGTTAACCCTTTACAGGTAAAAGAGACCTTAACCCTGATCTGTTTATTTATGACACGCCCCCCAAATCGCAGACAGTGGGGGAACCACACTGGCGGTGATTTCCTTCTAGAACTTTAAAATAAACAGATTAACAAAACACATGCACTATTACATATACTACTAAGTATGTAAACAACAAGATATTTGACATTGAACAACACTTTTTATGCATTTGCCCGGACATACTTGGCGACGTCCTTGCCCATCCTCCCAGTGGAAGGACTTTTTCAACCTGTCCTTGGTTCTGTTCACCCCAGAATGACCACTGGGATGTCATGGCCCAAGCTTAAGAGCTTGTACCGGTACTTAGTTGGAACTACCAACTGTTTTTGAGGATTGTGGCCTTTCTGGTGTCCACCAGAAAAAATGTCCTTATATAAAAGTCCTTGTTTTACAACAAACTGGAATTGGGTAGAAGAGCTGAGAGGCGGTGGGTTGCTGCGTGCCGCCGCCCAAGCTTTCTTAAGGCTGTTATCGGCTTCCTGCTCAGTCTGGAACTGTTTTCTTGAAGCTGGAGACACTAGTTCCTCCTTAGACTGTGGACTTGGACTTGGTCCCTCTGGAAGCGATGTAGGTGATGAGGTTGTTTCCGTTGACTGTGAACCGCTGTCCGCTGGTGCACAAGGTGATATTTTAGGCTCTGGCTGAGCCTCTTGGGTAGAGTTGTTTGCTGCTTCTGCCAGTTTAGGCCCGTTGGCGCCCCCTGGCGGTGGAGTTGCAAGCGCTGGCGTCAGTGCTGGCGCTGGTTTTGCCGCTGGTTGCTCTTCCAGTTCCGGTCCTGGGACTGGATGTACTATGGCTGCTGTAGTTGCTGGCATGGGATCCGGTTCCACCACCTTTGTCTGGGTGTCTGGTAACACAGACCAGGTCTTGGTGGATGGCTCAGGAACAGGGATGGGAGTGCCTGCTTGTTTGGCCTGGCTGCGGGTGACCACTCCCCCCGTCTTGGCCAGCTGCACATGGTTGGCCAAGTCTTCCCCCAGTAGCATGGGGATGGAATAATTGTTATAGACAGCAAAAGTCCACTTTCCTGACCAGTCCTTGTACTGGTCTTCAGGACCCATGGCAGGTCCTTTTAAAACTTTTGAAGAAGGCCTTAGTGTCCTCACCTGCCATGTAGGTGGGAAATTTCTTGGGATGGGGAACAGTGCCTTCTGGTGTTGGCCACACCCCTCTGCAGTCAGTGAATTTTATGTGTGGCTTGCTGGTGTTGCTTTTTGGTGCTGGTCACACCCCTCTGCAGTCAGGGAATTGGGTTGCTTGCTTCCCAATTCCTACCCTGTCTACTCCCGATTGAATAGAAAGAAACAAAAGCTTTTGATTTGCAAATGGTGTTTGCTTGTTTGCTGGCTTACAAGAAACTAGAAAATGTGGTTTGGTAACTTGCCTTTAGCAATTTTTAAGTACCTCACAGTAGGGGTCCTTCTAACAAAGCCTGTTAGAAAAACTTACACCTCTTCCCTAGCTGTTTTTAAGCTGACAGAAAGAAAAAGGAGAAAAAAGAAAAGAAGAAAAAAAAATTTCTTTCTAACACAGCCCGTTAGAAAACCTTATCTCCCTCAGCTAAACCCAGCTGAAAATCTGTTTCCAAAAAAAAAAAATCTCCCCCTCCTGGCTTTCAAGAAGGTGGAAAAACCTGTTTTGCCACTGTCTTTTGCAAATTGCTAAGTACCCTCTCAGTATGGGGTCTCCTATAACAAAGCCTTGCCAGAAAACCTACCCCTCCTTTTCCTCCAAGGTGCTTTTCTAAGCCACCCGAAAGAAAAACTGCTTCCAATAAAGCCTGCTGGAAAACTTAATTGCCTCCAGCCAAACTGCTGAAACTGCTTCTAACAATACCAGTTAGAAAAGGAATACTTGTAAACTCCCTCTTCTCTCAGGTTGCTTTCCTGCTCTAGAAGAAGAGAATAGCTCCCTTCAGCGTAGCCCAGCTGAAAAAAAACTCCTTCTAACAATGGGTTCGAAACTCCGCTGCCACCACTCGATTGATTCGGTGAATCGAGACACCCCCACTTGGAGCTGTTGGGTTCCAATGTGGGGACCTGACTTGGTTTCCCTCTAAACTAAAATCCTAGTTTAGATCTAGTAAGCTGCCACCACTCAATCAGGAAATGTGGATTGAGACACAGTCCTTCCCCAAAATCCTAGGGGATTCCAAGAGCCCCAAATCCATGGAGTTCTTACACCCAGGAGAAACAAACCATTCCCCCTGCTTCCTCCCCCCTCCCTTTTCCTAGGAGAGATACCAGGATCTAACTACAGAGGGATACCTCCCCCTTCTCTTTCCCTGAGAATCCACCCAAGGAAAGACCAAACAAGTCCTTAATAGAAAAGAATTTATTAAAGAATAAAAAGAAAGTAACTTGTCTCTGTAATTCAAGATAGAACAATACAGGGTCTAAGCTTATCAATCTCTGGAGAGAATTCCCCCTCCCCCTTTCTCAGTAAAAGCAATATCAGCAAACAGGAATAAAGCATTTCCTTTAGCAAACACACAATTGCAAATATAGAAATCAAATCATAAGACTAATTCGCCTTTCTAATTAATACTCACTATTAATTAGTAGAAACTACTCCAGGAGAACTTGGAGACATGACTGTCCTCTCTTAGATCCAAAAAGAGTTCTAACAAAGAACACAGACAAAGGCTTCCCTCCACAGAGATTTGAAAAAATCTTGTCTCTGATTGGTCCTCTGGTCAGGTGGTCATCAGGTACTGCATGTTAACCCTTTACAGGTAAAAGAGACCTTAACCCTGATCTGTTTATTTATGACACGCCCCCCAAATCGCAGACAGTGGGGGAACCACACTGGCGGTGATTTCCTTCTAGAACTTTAAAATAAACAGATTAACAAAACACATGCACTATTACATATACTACTAAGTATGTAAACAACAAGATATTTGACATTGAACAACACTTTTTATGCATTTGCCCGGACATACTTGGCGACGTCCTTGCCCATCCTCCCAGTGGAAGGACTTTTTCAACCTGTCCTTGGTTCTGTTCACCCCAGAATGACCACTGGGATGTCATGGCCCAAGCTTAAGAGCTTGTACCGGTACTTAGTTGGAACTACCAACTGTTTTTGAGGATTGTGGCCTTTCTGGTGTCCACCAGAAAAAATGTCCTTATATAAAAGTCCTTGTTTTACAACAAACTGGAATTGGGTAGAAGAGCTGAGAGGCGGTGGGTTGCTGCGTGCCGCCGCCCAAGCTTTCTTAAGGCTGTTATCGGCTTCCTGCTCAGTCTGGAACTGTTTTCTTGAAGCTGGAGACACTAGTTCCTCCTAAGACTGTGGACTTGGACTTGGTCCCTCTGGAAGCGATGTAGGTGATGAGGTTGTTTCCGTTGACTGTGAACCGCTGTCCGCTGGTGCACAAGGTGATATTTTAGGCTCTGGCTGAGCCTCTTGGGTAGAGTTGTTTGCTGCTTCTGCCAGTTTAGGCCCGTTGGCGCCCCCTGGCGGTGGAGTTGCAAGCACTGGCGTCAGTGCTGGCGCTGGTTTTGCCGCTGGTTGCTCTTCCAGTTCCGGTCCTGGGACTGGATGTACTATGGCTGCTGTAGTTGCTGGCATGGGATCCGGTTCCACCACCTTTGTCTGGGTGTCTGGTAACACAGACCAGGTCTTGGTGGATGGCTCAGGAACAGGGATGGGAGTGCCTGCTTGTTTGGCCTGGCTGCGGGTGACCACTCCCCCCGTCTTGGCCAGCTGCACATGGTTGGCCAAGTCTTCCCCCAGTAGCATGGGGATGGAATAATTGTTATAGACAGCAAAAGTCCACTTTCCTGACCAGTCCTTGTACTGGTCTTCAGGACCCATGGCAGGTCCTTTTAAAACTTTTGAAGAAGGCCTTAGTGGCCTCACCTGCCATGTAGGTGGGAAATTTCTTGGGATGGGGAACAGTGCCTTCTGGTGTTGGCCACACCCCTCTGCAGTCAGTGAATTTTATGTGTGGCTTGCTGGTGTTGCTTTTTGGTGCTGGTCACACCCCTCTGCAGTCAGGGAATTGGGTTGCTTGCTTCCCAATTCCTACCCTGTCTACTCGCGATTGAATAGAAAGAAACAAAAGCTTTTGATTTGCAAATGGTGTTTGCTTGTTTGCTGGCTTACAAGAAACTAGAAAATGTGGTTTGGTAACTTGCCTTTAGCAATTTTTAAGTACCTCACAGTAGGGGTCCTTCTAACAAAGCCTGTTAGAAAAACTTACACCTCTTCCCTAGCTGTTTTTAAGCTGACAGAAAGAAAAAGGAGAAAAAAGAAAAAAAGAAAAAAAATTTCTTTCTAACACAGCCCGTTAGAAAACCTTATCTCCCTCAGCTAAACCCAGCTGAAAATCTGTTTCCAAAAAAAAAAAATCTCCCCCTCCTGGCTTTCAAGAAGGTGGAAAAACCTGTTTTGCCACTGTCTTTTGCAAATTGCTAAGTACCCTCTCAGTATGGGGTCTCCTATAACAAAGCCTTGCCAGAAAACCTACCCCTCCTTTTCCTCCAAGGTGCTTTTCTAAGCCACCCGAAAGAAAAACTGCTTCCAACAAAGCCTGCTGGAAAACTTAATTGCCTCCAGCCAAACTGCTGAAACTGCTTCTAACAATACCAGTTAGAAAAGGAATACTTGTAAACTCCCTCTTCTCTCAGGTTGCTTTCCTGGCTCTAGAAGAAGAGAATAGCTCCCTTCAGCGTAGCCCAGCTGAAAAAAACTCCTTCTAACAATGGGTTCGAAACTCCGCTGCAACCACTCGATTGATTCGGTGAATCGAGACACCCCCACTTGGAGCTGTTGGGTTCCAATGTGGGGACCTGACTTGGTTTCCCTCTAAACTAAAATCCTAGTTTAGATCTAGTAAGCTGCCACCACTCAATCAGGAAATGTGGATTGAGACACAGTCCTTCCCCAAAATCCTAGGGGATTCCAAGAGCCCCAAATCCATGGAGGTCTTACACCCAGGAGAAACAAACCATTCCCCCTGCTTCCTCCCCCCTCCCTTTTCCTAGGAGAGATACCAGGATCTAACTACAGAGGGATACCTCCCCCTTCTCTTTCCCTGAGAATCCACCCAAGGAAAGACCAAACAAGTCCTTAATAGAAAAGAATTTATTAAAGAATAAAAAGAAAGTAACTTGTCTCTGTAATTCAAGATAGAACAATACAGGGTCTAAGCTTATCAATCTCTGGAGAGAATTCCCCCTCCCCCTTTCTCAGTAAAAGCAATATCAGCAAACAGGAATAAAGCATTTCCTTTAGCAAACACACAATTGCAAATATAGAAATCAAATCATAAGACTAATTCGCCTTTCTAATTAATACTCACTATTAATTAGTAGAAACTACTCCAGGAGAACTTGGAGACATGACTGTCCTCTCTTAGATCCAAAAAGAGTTCTAACAAAGAACACAGACAAAGGCTTCCCTCCACAGAGATTTGAAAAAATCTTGTCTCTGATTGGTCCTCTGGTCAGGTGGTCATCAGGTACTGCATGTTAACCCTTTACAGGTAAAAGAGACCTTAACCCTGATCTGTTTATTTATGACAGCCTCCCTTTCACAGTCGCCACACAAGCGCTCTCAACAATGCTAGCTCTAGGTACAATAGCTTACTTTTAACAGCACTTTAAATAGGAGCTCTCATTTTCCTTCTAACATACCCTGGCTTCAGTTTTCATCTTCCAAGGAGTGATCTGTTAAAAATTCACTGGGTGTATTCATTTTAGGACAAAAGTCAGCTAGGATTGGAGAACAAATTTGAAATTTCAAACTTCCAAGTTCAAAATGTGGTCATAGAACTGAAAACTTTGAAAGGTCCCTGTTCTACGAATGCAACTGTTTTAAATATCACAGCAGCACTGGGGCAGCTTCATCACATCATCTTCTAGGATGGGTGCCAGTGAAAATAATCTGCACTTCCTGGCCAGGAAAGCATCATCAGCGTGAGTATGGGAATTGCATTTAGGGAGGGAGAGAGGGCATAAGTCATGAGCCTCGGCTCTTAGTTCCAGCTCTGTTCCATTTGCTGTATGACCTTGGATAAACTACTTAGGGCCTCATTTTCAGAGGTGCTGAGCACCTGCAGCTACCCACTGACTTCAAGTGGACTAGTAAGGGCTCAGAACCTTACTCTCCAAAGTGGGCTCAGAACCTCTAAATAACCAGGTCTTTAACTCCTCTCTGCTAAACTACCATGTGGATAAGCACAGCATAAATACTCAGATCTGTAAAATAGGGATAATTATGTGAGTTGGATGAGGTTTTCTAAATTTCAATGATTATACAAAATTGTTTTCAAAATTTCAACAAAAAAACATTTTTGGGGAAAAAATAATCCTATTTTTGAACTCAGTATAGAGCTGGTCAAAATACTGACCCCTCAACAAATAGGTAACATTTTAAATTTAGATAAAACGGATCATATATGTTTTGTGAACAATTTCCCATTGTCAACCAGTTCTTATAGTTATATGCACCCACCTCTGTAAAGTGTTTCAGGATCTACAGATGAAATCTATATATTGGTATGATGGACACCCTTAAATTCTCTTACCTTTTTTTCCCATAAGATAAGGTTTTGCCAGTCTGAACAGTGTTCTCTATACTTAGTACGGGGAATCCTGGTAAAATCATTCCTAATAGTGAAGATATGAAAGGAAACTCTTAAGGCGCACGCTCTAAGTGCAAGTTATTAGTGGGGCATCAGTGTTGGGAATTACAGGCAGTGAAGCTAACAATGTGTGACTAGGTGTGGAAGACATGGAGGTAAGAAAGAGGGTTTTAGAGACTGGAGGGAGTGATGGAAGAAGACAGGAAAGGTGGTATCAGAAGAGAGAGACAATTAATGATATAGACAGCCCTGGAAGTAAACAGGCCTGAAAGAACAAGGCAACACAGAATGAGATGGCTGAAGCTCTAGAAAAGCTTATATGGGAATATAAACTGGAGTCTATTTGTAGTTCAGCACTGTGGCAGGTTTAGGAGTGAACTTGGAGAATCATTTCCCATGACGGTGAAGCTTCAACATGCAATATCAGAGAAGTGATGATTTTTTTCATTGTGCCGAAAGCTCTTGCAGCTGCTCCAATAAGCCACAGACATCCAGCTCAGAGAAGCACGTCTGCCCTCTGAGTACCATAATTGCAGAAGTCTGGTAGAGATAAGATTGATCACAAAAGAATGGGGAACTCTCAAGTCTGTGTCAGTATCATGCTTCAATGAAGGCCACATGCATTTGTAAGCAGAGTCAGGATGAGCTCTACCCTGACATCTGGTGGTGAAGTATGGGGAATGTGGAAAGGAATTTCAGGTATTTGCATTGGCACACCCACCTCACCTAGTATAGCCCATGGCAGCCTGGGATGGTTATTTTGACAGCTCTGGGATCCCCAATTTCTTTGTTATTGGGGCAGGAGGAATAAAGTGTTGTCACCCTGATTATGTGAATGAGGAACTATGAGACTGCTTTAGGACAAAGATGTCTCACTATCCATTAAGTAGCACTTGCTAGACAAGGGACATGGGTGCCAAAACCCAGTGAATTGAGAGGGCCAGGGCCAGGGCCAGGGCCAGGGCCAGGGCCAGGGCCAGGGCCAAGGCCAAGGCCAAGGCCAAGGCCAGGGCCAGCAATTGCACTTCCTCCTCTCTCCACTGTTGAAGAGCAGAGCTAATTTTGAATCCTTTAGGAGTCCATCTAGAGGCTGCTGACCTGAATTCACGTTGGGCCAATGGGGCACCAGCACTGGGGCTCCCCTACTACAAGCTGAAATCACTAAAAGAGCTAAGCTTGCTGAGCTGAGATCACTGAGTGCTGTGTTAACTAGTGGGGGAGCCTGAAGATCTATCGCTAAGCGGCTGACAGAGCGGAGCAGTTTGCAGCATGTTGGAGCAGCCCATGGACAATTTCCTGGTGCAAGTGCTGGAGGAACCAACTAGGGGAAAAGCTCTTCTTGACCTGCTGCTCACAAACAGGGAAGAAATAGTAGAGGAAGCAATAGTGGATGGGAACCTGGGAGGCAGTGACCATGAGATGGTCAAGTTCAGGATCCTGACACAAGGAAAAAGGGAAAGCAGTAGAACAGAGACCCTGGACTTCAGAAAAGCAGACTTCGACTCCCTCAGGGAACTGATGGGCAAGGTCCCCTGGGAGAATAACATGACGGGGAAAGGAGTCGAGGAAAGCTGGCTGTATTTCAAAGAAACCTTATTGAGGTTGCAGGAACAAACCATCCCGATGTGTAGGAAGAAAAGTAAATATGGCAGGCGACCAGCTTGGCTTAACAGTGAAATCCTTGCTCGTCTTAAACACAAAAAAACAGCTTACAAGAAGTGGAAGACTGGACAAATAACCAGGGAGGAGTATAAAAGTATTGTTCAGGCATGCAGGAGTGAAATCAGGAAGGCCAAATCACACTTGGAGTTGCAGCTAGCCGGAAATGTTAGGAGTAACAAGAAGGGTTTCTTCAGGTATGTTAGCAACAAGAAGAAAGTCAAGGAAAGTGTGGGCCCCTTGCTGAATGAGGGAGGGAACCTAGTGACAGAGGATGTGGAGAAAGCTAGTGTACTCAATGCTTTTTTTGCCTCTGTCTTCACAGACAAGGTCAGCTCCCAGACAGCTGCACTCTGCAGCATGGTATAGGGAGGAGGTGACCAGCTCTCTGTGGAGAAAGAAGTAGTTCGGGGCTATTTAGGAAAGCTGGACGAGCACAAGTCCATGGGGCCGGATGCGCTGCATCCGAGGGTGCTAAAGGAGTTGGCCGATGAGATTGCAGAGCCATTGGCCATTATCTTTGAAAAATCATGGCGATCGGGGGAGGTCCCGGATGACTGGAAAAAAGCTAATGTAGTGCCCATCTTTAAAAAAGAGAAGAAGGAAGATCCAGGGAACTACAGGCCAGTCAGTCTCACCTCAGTCCCTGGAAAAATCATGGAACAGGTCCTCAAGGAATCAATCCTGAACCACTTAAAGGAAGGGAAAGTGATCAGGAACAGTCAGCATGGATTCAAGGGCAAGTCATGCCTGACTAACCTAATTGCCTTCTATGACGAGATAACCGGCTCTGTGGATGAGGGGAAAGCAGTGGATGTACTATTTCTGGACTTTAGCAAAGCTTTTGATACAGTCTCCCACAGTATTCTTGCCAGCAAGTTAAAGAAGTATGGGCTGGATGAATGGACGGTAAGGTGGATAGAAAACTGGCTAGATGGTTGGGCTCAACGGGTAGTGATCAATGGTTCCATGTCTAGTTGGCAGCCGGTATCAAGTGGAGTGCCCCAAGGGTCGGTGCTGGGGCCGGTTTTATTCAATATCTTCATTAACGATCTGGAGGATGTTGTGGATTGCACCCTTAGCAAGTTTGCAGATGACACTAAACTGGGAGGAGTGGTTGATACGCTGGAGGGTAGGGATAGGATACAGAGGGACCTAGACAAATTAGAGGATTGGGCCAAAAGAAATATGATGAGGTTCAACAAGGACAAGTGCAGAGTCCTGCACTTAGGACGGAAGAATCCCATGCACTGCTACAGACTAGGGACCGAATGGCTGGGCAGCAGTTCTGCAGAAAAGGACCTAGGGGTTACGGTGGACGAAAAGCTGAATATGAGTCAACAGTGTACCCTTGTTGCCAAGAAGGCTAATGGCATTTTGGGTTGTATAAGTAGGGGCATTTCCAGCAGATCGAGGGATGTGATCATTCCCCTCTACTCAGCACTGGTGAGGCCTCATTTGGAGTACTGTGTCCAGTTTTGGGCCCCACACTACAAGAAGGATGTGGATAAATTGGAGCAAGTCCAGCAGAGGGCAACAAAAATGATTAGGGGGCTGGAGCACATGACTTATGAGGAGAGGCTGAGGGAACTGGGATTGTTTAGTCTGCAGAAGAGAAGAATGAGGGGGGATTTGATAGCTGCTTTCAACTACCTGAAAGGGGGTTCCAAAGAGGGTGGATCTAGACTGTTCTCAGTGGTAGAAGATGACAGAACAAGGAGTAATGGTCTCAAGTTGCAGAGGGGGAGGTTTAGGCTGGATATTAGGAAAAACTTTTTCACTAGTAGGGTGGTGAAGAACTGGAATGGGTTATCTAGGGAGGTAGTGGAATCTCCTTCCTTAGAGGTTTTTAAGGTCAGGCTTGACAAAGCCCTGGCTGGGATGATTTAGTTGGGTTTGGTCCTGCTTTGAGCAGGGGGTTGGACTAGATGACCTCCTGAGGTCCCTTCCAACCCTGAGATTCTATGATTCTATGATTCTATGGAACAGTGAGCGGAGTGGAGCGGTTCACGGGTTGGCTGGAGGAGCGGCACAGCTGGTGGAGTGGAGCCGCTCGTGGTGAAGGCTGCAGCAGAACTCCACGGAGAGGCGGAGCAGTTGGCCCCGGCCCACGTAAGGTGCCCCTTAACACCCTGTGTGCGCCCCCCCCCCGCATTTCCACCCAGGCTGGGGGGGTAAAACTCTGCAGATAAACTTTTGAACTCTGGGGTGGCACTGACCAGAGACAGAGACTTTTGGGTTGTTGGACTTTGGGGTGATTGGACTTAAGACCCTAAGGGGGAAAGGACATTACCAAACGTACTTGGAGGTGGACTGGGTTTTTTTTGCTTATGGTTTGTGTTATAATCTGGTTTGTGGTGTTTCTCCAATGGTGATTCCGCATTGTTTCCCTCCTTTATTAAAAGGATTTTGCTACACTTGGACTCCATGCTTGCGAGTGGGGAAGTATTGCCTCATAGAGGCACCCGGGGTGGGTGGTATGTAATTGTCCCAGGTCACTGGGTGGGGGCTCGAGCTGGTTTTGCATTGTGTTATTGAAACGGAACCCCTGGATACTGAACCCGGCCCTTGTTGCTGCCAATTCAGAGGGGCAGAAGGGTTACACATTTATTCAAATGTTGGGGACCAGGGAGGTAAAACCTTCCCCAAATAGGATTATATTTTTGGACTAATTTTCCAGAAAACTGCTTACAGTTTTTTATACTGATAGGAAAAAGAAAAGATCCAGATATGATATCAGCATCATCCTGAATTTAAGGCTGCTCAATACAACAAATGGCCACCACCAAGGATAAAAAAATAAAAACAGCTATTCCCTTCTTAACATGTCTTCTTTTCCCTACCACTTGAAAAGGAACTGACAATTCTGTCAGAAAGGACAAATGAAATCCTGGCAAAACCAACTGGAGTGAAAGGAATCTGGCCACCACATCTCCCTTTTCAATCTCTCTCATTCTTTGGCCTTTCCTTTTGCAAAGGGACTAAAAGAAGTACACCAAACCTCTCAGGTGCCAGTAGCATGCTAGCTGTACCACAGCTCAGAGGCAGGCACGGTAGGTGCTTCAGCAGCTAGGACTTGTAGGTGCTAGCTCTGGTGGATACCAATAACCACCCAGACACATGGCCAAATGAAAGGGCATTTTACTAGGGCTGACCGGAAAGGGATGGGGGTGCAAATACCCTAGGTACACAGGTTGCCTAGGCAACATGTGGGGGAGGGCATGTGGGGTCAAGTTCCCCCCCTCAGATTTCTGTGTGGCCTGCCAGGGGGGCGGGAGAGGGACTGATTTTAAAATGGTCAGTGATGAAAAATCCACCACAATACTTGGTCAATTGTTTCAGTGATTAATTACTCTCACTGTTAAAAATGTATGCCTTATTTCCAGTCTGAATTTGTCTAGCTTCAACTTTCAGGTGTTAGACCTTTCTCTGCTAGACTGAAGAGTCCATTATTAAATATTTGTTCCCCATATAGGTACTTATAGACAGTAATCAAGTCACCCCTTACCTTCTCTTTGTGACACTAAATAGATTGAGCTCCTTGAGTCTTGTCATTATAAGGCATATTTTCTAATCCTTTAGTCATTCTCATGGCTTTTCTCTAAACCCACTCAAATTATCAACATCCTTCATGAACTGTGGGCATCAGAAGTGGACACAGTATTCTAGTAGTGGTTGCACCAGTTCCAAATATAGAGGTAAAATAACCTCTTTACTCCTATTCAAGATTACCCTGTTTATGCATGCCAGGATCACGTTAGCTCTTTTGGCCAGAGTGCCTACAGAGTTTGGCAGCAGATGAGTGGGAATTTGGAGTATATCAGTGATGTCTAAATGTTGGACTTTGGTGCCTAAGATGGGCATCTAAGTTCTTTTGTGAATCTAGCCATTTGTTCTCACAATTAGGATATCTTCCCAAATCTTCCTTTGCTGTATTTCTTCCCATTTCTGCAATTTATCCAAGGTTCCCAAATTTCTCTTCCTCCTTGGTATTCAGATCTTGTCAGTACTTGCAGCAAGTTATATTCTCCTCAGTAATCTGCTAGCCAAGCTATACAGATACACGTTTTAATCTTTTTATGTAATGACTTGTTCTCTCCAGTACCTTACTCGCCAAAGGCTTGGTGCCCAGCTGGTACAGAAAAGAAATGTCTTCATGCTGCAAAATTTAGATCTACATCTGGATCAATATTTTGAACCCATCAAAATATGTTTTTTTCAGAATCAGGATTTTGGCTCAGTTCATTAGAATGAGGGAGAGCAGCAGCAAAATTCAGGGCCAGATCCTGGTTCAGGCATTCTATTAAATTCCTTTTCATTCATATAATATCCAGCCAGAGTTTTAACTCAGGCCCATTTGTCATACTGAGGTTTCAGGAACTACCTATAGAATACCACATGCAGTCTCTCGGGAGCCATCTGAAGAGGAACAATCACCTCCCTTGTCCTTGAGGTGATGCCTCTGAACATGTAACCCAAAATTATCTTTGCTTTTTTGGGCCACCTTACTGCATTTCAAGCTTATGTACAACTTGCTGTCCACTCTCACCCGTAGATCTCTTTCAGCGTATGACACTGCTGGTTATTATATAACCTTCTCTCAGTGTTTTGGATTATTTTGTCCTGTGTAAAATAAATCCAGGTTTACACACAGGAACAATCCAGCACTATTCTGCCTGCAGAGCTCTAACAGCTGCCCACTTCACCCTTGTTACAGCTCATATACTAATGACTTATCCTACCAGTAGTACTAGTGTTCTCGTTACTGTTGTAAGATAGCCTTAAAAATACACCTTTACAAGTGTGGATATCGAGGCCCTAAATGTAAGCCAGTGGAATTCAGTTAAGATCTACTGTGCCCACTGAACTTGGTGCTCAGTAAGGCATCCAATGTATACTATAAGTATTATGCTGATCATAACTCTGTGGGTTTCCACGTTTCCACTGCCCTTACTATTAATCATAAATATTTAAGCAAGACAAGGTGGGTGAGATAATATCTTTTCTTGGGCCAACTTTTGTTGATGGAAGGGACAAGCTTTCAAGCTTTACAGAGCTCTTCTTCAGGTCTGGAGAATGAAACTAGGGTGGCCAAACTAAATGCAAGGTGTTCAAAAGCTTGTCTCTTCCACCAACATAAGTTGGTCAAATAAAAGATTTTACCTTGTTTCTCTCATATTGTGGGACCAATATGGCTACAACAACATAAATATTGCAAAGATAAATATATAAAACATTATGAACAGATCAGAAATTTCAGTTCAGTCGATGAAGTAAAAATCTATATGAACTATTCAGTGTAAATTATATTTCAACCTCATTAAAGCAAACAAAGAAAGCCCTCCAAAATGTTCAGGGGGGAGGGTTTGCTGGAAAAAGATGTGATTTTATAATATAGCACAGATGTAACTAAATATTTATTCATTTCTTAGTTTGACATTTTCCAGGTCCTTTTTTCTGTTCTTTGGGTCATACCTTGATATTCAGTAAATTCCAATGTGATGTCAATCAGTATCGTATATATGGATCAAGGGAAGCAAATGGTGCTGACAATCAGATGCAATCCACTTGACGGAATTACACAATCTCTTGTACTTCATAAGGTTAGCTTTGACAACAATATTAAGGCAGCTGCAGTGAGATCTGGATGTTTTGTTTCCAACATTCGGTGTTATTCACATTTTTGAGATAAGTCTGTGATACTAAACATCTGTGGCTAGCCTGACAACTCTCATATCGATTTTTCCCCTCCTTTAACTGTTGGTGCTACATTCCTCTTCTAGCATTAGCAGAGAATGAAATCACTAGCTAGGAAACGTTAGCATTTGGCCTATCTAAATGGCTACTCTCTGTCTGCCAAGCCTTTAACAGATGTACAATACACAAACTGAAGCTATATGATATAACAGCTCAACTATTTACTGAACTGATGAAGCAAAGTCCTGTTAGTAACAATAGCCTATTCAGGCCAACCTTTATTTTCAGAGAAACTCTATAAACCAAAAAACAACTGAAATTTCCATTCTTGGAAATAAAGATGAACTCATTTTGGTTCTTACTGTAGATTGAGAAAATGTTTGCTGCTTTCTTCAAAGCATTTTGAGCTTAATATTAAACTTTTAAAATGGGTCCACCAATCATTTCCTTAGTGAAAGAAATGTAGGCACTCAAGGTACAGAAAAATCTTTAAATTAATTTTGCTGTGCCTGTTCATGTTCTATTTTCAAGATTACGACTGTAGTCCATCTAGGAAGCCAGAAAATGTAAAATTATGCCAATAATTCTTATTCCAGTACATGTCTGAATTTGTAATGTATAGAAAAGTTCATTGCAACATAACTCACGGTAACACGTATTAAATTGGCTGTTGCAAGCCTTTGATTCATCAGACTGAAAACAAGAAGAATGGAACAAAACTTCTGGGATTTGTTAAGAGAGAATCAAATTTAACACATCGTCACATTTTAAAGAATGTTTGAGCATTTTAAATGATAAACAGAAACAACAAATAATATAGTTAATTGTCTTAATGATGTAAATCAATTTTATACTGTAGTCTATGTGAAATTCTCAGCGGTGCTAGAAAGGTCTGTGCCTTCAACGTTTCTGAGAAATATAGAAGTTAGAAAGGTGATATGGTAGAAATAATAAAAGCATCTGTCAAGATTTCTACATTCCACCTACTGATCACTCTAATAAAACCAGAAAATTTACTATCGCCATTGAATTAGAAAAGAACAAACTGAGCTTACCAGTTCTAAACGGTTTAGTATTTTCTGCGCATTTAACTTCTTTGTGCAAAGTGCACATTCAACTTTTTTGTGTCATTTCTAAGGGGCTTCTTGTAGAGGATGCAGCTGTATAAACAATCAAAATTTAGCCAAATGACTTAGGGGTTTATCAACATCAAAGTACATTTTTCTATCTTGTAAGAAATCACTAAATACAAAAGAGAGCATAATTAGAAAGGAAAATGTACAGCAGACAGGAAAAAGCAGAATAGCAAGAAATATGATGTCGTGATATAACACAATAGCTCTTTTATATGAGACATTCATGATAACACATGGCCACAAACTGTCTTTGTTTGGACACATAATAAAAAGTATTTTAAAAAATACATTAAATTATAGAATCATAGAAATGTAGGGCTAGAAGGGACCTTGAGAGGTCATTAAGTCCAGCCTCCTCCGCTGCGGCAGCACCAAGAATACCTAGACCATCCCTGACAGGTGTTTGTCCAACCTGTTTTAAAAACCTTTAATGATGGGTATTCCACAACCTCCCTTGGAAGCCTGGTCCAGAACTTAACTTATACTTAGAATTTTTTCCCTAATATCTAACCTAAAATCGTCTTTGCTGCAGATTAGGCCAATCACTTCTTGTCCTACCTTCAAAGGACAAGGAAAACAATTGATCAGAGTCCTCCTTATAACAGCCCTTAACATATCTGAAGACTTATCAGGTTCTCCCTCGGTTTCCTTTTCTCAAGACTAAACATGCCCAGTTTTTTTAACCTTTCCTCATAGGTCAGGTTTTCTAAACCCTTTGTCATTTTTGTTGCTCTCCTCTGGAGTCTCTCCAGTTTGTCCACATCTTTCCAAAACTGTGGCACTCAGAACTGGGCACAGTACTCCAGCTGAGGCCTTACCAGTGCCAAATAGAGAAGGACAATTACCTACCATGTCTTAGATATGACAATCACATTAATACAGTTCAGAATGATGTTTGTCTTTTTCTCAAATGCATCACATTGTTGGCTCATCTTCAATTTATGATCCACTTTAACCCCCCTCAATCCTTTTCTGCAGTACTATTGTTTAGCCAGTTAGTCCCCATTTTGTAGTTGTGCGTTTGATTTTTTTGCTGCCTAAGTGTAGTACTTTGCTCTTGTCTTTATTGAATTTAATCTTGTTTATTTCAGACCAATTCTCCAACTTGCTACGGTTATTTTGCATCTAATTCCATCCTCCAAAGTGCTTGAAACCCCTCCCAGCTTGGTGTCACCTGCAAATTTTATATGTGTACTCTCTAGGCCATTTTCCAAGTCATTAATTAAAATATTGACTTGTACCGGGCCCAGGACTGACCCCTGTGGAATGCCAATAGACCCTCCGAGTCTGACAGCAAACCACTGATAACCACTCTTTGAGTATGGTCTTCCAACCAGTTGTGCACCCCTTATAGTAATTTCATTGAGACTACATTTCCCTAGTTTGTTTATAAGAATATCATGTGGGACTGTGTTAAAAACCTTACTAAAAAGCAAGATATATCACATCTACAGCTTCCCATCTATCCACTAGACCTATAACCCTGTCAAAGAAATAAATTAGGTTTGTTTGGCATGATTTATTCTTGACAAATCCATGCTGGCTATTCCTTATAACCGTATTATCCTCTAGGTGCTCACAAATTCATTGTTTAATAACACTGCTCTACAGCCAAAATGCTTCTGAAATAAATGTAGTCAAACTTTACTAATTCTGGTTCACTGAGAACAAAAATGATGCTTAAAATTGTTGATGGGCTCTAGTTTTCAAGTTATGCTATTGGATCAGTATATACGACCCTTGACTTGGGAATAACGGAGGATAAGTGAATTATAAAGGGAAGGGATCTCAATTTAAACCAGAAATGACTAAAATACATCTTTGACTGGCTCTATGAATAAATCTATGACTGGGTTTGGACAGTACTTGCTTTTTAGGCAAAACAATGAATGATGCAATCTGAAGCTGGTATTGCATCATACATGAAATGAATTGCATCATGTTATTCCTAGAAGTCATGGATGATGCAATCATAACGAAGCTTACATCACTCTGCTGAACAAATTGCCCTATATCAGCTCTAGAAATCATACAGTGTCGTGCTCTCTTATTTGTCAGTGTTTGATTTTGCAAAGGGACACATTTCTGTTTAGCCAAAGTGAGCAGAGATGCCTCGTACTTGTGTGAACAGTGCAGATAACTTCTGCTATGTTTGTGGTGAAGTGACTTTTGCATCACAAAAGCGCAGTATAAGCACTATGGTTAAGAAAGCCTATCACCTTTATTTTGGCTGCAAAATTGGAGATCAGGACAAGAGGTGGGCCCCACACATATGCTGCAACACTTGTGCAACAAATCTTCGCCAGTGGTTGAACAGTAAAAGGAAATCTATGCCTTTTGCAGTGCCAGTGATTTGGAGAGAGCCAACAGATCATACCAGCAATTGTTACTTCTGCATGGTGCCTCCAGTTGGGAAAGGTGTGTCAGAGAAGAAAAAGTGGACTGTGCATTATCCAAACATTCCATCAGCTATACGCCCAGTACCCCATGGAGAAGGACTGCCGGTTCCTGATGCACCAGAATCATTCTCACTTGAGTCAGACGAGGAAGAGGAAGAGGATGAAACTTCTGGTCCTGAACCATCAATGTCACAGGACCCACATTTTCTCCCATCCTCCTCCTCTGAACCACACCTCATAACACAAGGTGAACTGAATGACCTTGTCAGGGATTTGGAACTACCCAAGAGTAAGGCAGAGCTGTTGGGCTCCAGACTACAGCAGTGGAATCTCCTGGCAGGTGATGTTAGGGTTTCCATGTTCCGTGACCGTCAAAAGGATCTTGTCCCATTCTTCTTCATGGAAGGTGATCTTGTAGCCTGCAACAACATCGATGGTGTGATGGCAGCCCTCAATGTTGTTCACGATCCAGATGAGTGGAGACTGTTAATTGATTCATCGAAGACGAGTCTTAAAGCTGTTTTACTGCATAATGGCAATGTTTTGCCATCAATTCCAGTTGGTCATGCAGTCCATATGAAAGAGACCTATGACAACATGAAACAACTTTTGAGGTGCATAAACTATGACCAGCATCAGTGGCAGCTTTATAGCTATTTGAAGGTTGTTGCTCTCTTGCTTGGTCTGCTGAGTGGATACACAAAGTACTGCTGTTTTCTCTGCGAATGGGATAGTCGTGCAAGAGATTCCCACTACAACAAGAAAGATTGGCCACTCCAACAGTCATTGGAGCCTGGGAGGAAAAGTGTTCAGTATCCACCACTTGTTGAATCAAGGAAGATTTTGTTACCACCCTTACACATCAAGCTGGGTCTGATGACGAACTTTGTCAAGGCCATTGACAAAACACAAGCAACTTTCAAGTACCTCCGTGGAAAATTTCCAAGGTTAAGTGAAGCTAAGATAAAGGACGGTGTCTTTGTTGGTCCTCAGATTCGTGAACTTCTTCGAGATGATGCATTTGACCATGCACTGCGTGGCAAGGAAAAGACGGCATGGAAAGCCTTCCAGTTAGTGGCAATAAATTTTCTCGGAAACAACAAGGCAGACAACTACAGGTTGTTGGTGGAAAACCTCCTCAAGGCATACAAAAGCCTTGGTTTTAATATGGCACTAAAGAGACATTTTTTGCACTCATCTAGATTTTTTTCCACCGAACTGCGGAGCAGTGAGCGACGAGCACGGTGAGCGATTTCACCAGGACATTGCAACAATGGAGAAATGCTATCAGGGCAAATGGAGCCCATCAATGCTTGCAGACTATTGCTGGACAGTGACAAGAGATGCTCCATTTAATGAATACAAGAGACAAGCCAAGAAGCGCCGAGTAGACACTGAATAGGACTAAACTATGTACATAATAGTTTTTTGCCTTTTGTTTCATAATAAATTTTAGTTAGATAACCCTTTTGCTGATTTTTAAAGTGTTACATAAACAGGACAGGTGAAATATTATCATGTAAAGCAACCATAAACACATGAAAAGACCTAGATTTACAATTTATGATTAAAACTCTACTATCTACACAATATACATAGACATAAAATGTAAAAACTTAAATATCTTAGAAACTGTAGCCAATCAGTTGTTTTAATTGTCATATTTGAATTCAGCACATCACAATACATAATAAATAGCACAGTTTATTTCTGAAGCAGACGACTTCTCAAAAATTGTAGACCAGTGTAATTTGTTCCAGTATCTTTCCAGGTATCCAAGTTAGTCTGATGATCTATAATTTCCCGTGTCCTCTTTGTGCCCCTTTTTAAAGATAGGTACTATGTTTTCCCTTCCCCTTCTCTGGGACCTCATTCATCCTCCATGAGTTCTCAAAGATGATTACTAAGGGCATTGAGATTGCTTCAGATAGTTCTTTAAGTACCCTAGGATGAGTTCAACCTGCATGGGTTCTGGACTTGGTTTACAGACTTCGGCATAGGTCTGCCCAGTGATGAGCTGCCAAAATCTTAACCACCGGTTCCCTATAAAAAGTTCTGATTTAAGGGGAGGAGAGCAGGGGAGGGGCCGGGGCAGGGGGACACATACTCGTGGGGCCAGGGGCCCCTGCAGGGCCTGGGGAAAATTGTCCCACTTGCCCCCTCGGCAGCCCTAGAGCTTGCAGCCCCCTCCCCCTTACCTTGCCGGCAGCTCAGAGCAGCAGGACGACTCCGGAGCTCAGCTGAGCTGCCCAGCTGATGCCGGTGGCTGGCCACGCTGCAGCTGCGGGGAAGCGGGGGAAGGGCCGGGGGAGCCTCAGCCTCCCCAGCTGGGAATCCTGGGAGCAACAGGATGGTCTGGTCACCAGAGTTCTTTGCCCACTCCCTGGCCCTTTAACAACATGTGGGACATGTTCTCCACGGAGGTCTAATTTTAGCAACCGGTTCTTGAGAACCTGTGGGAACCCGCTCCAGCTCACCACTGGGTCTGCCCCTTCTTTCCTCCTTCACTTCTGCAACAAAGAGTTCATGCGCAGGGTGAGATCGATAAAGGCCTCTAGGGTTTTCAGTGTGGGCTAGCACATCTTTTCCTCCTCACTAAATTGATGTATAGAGCGGCCTCATTCCATTCAACATCAGCCACAAAATGTTGGAAGCAAGCAGCAGAGGAGGTGGCTGGTCCTTGCCTCTGCAGAGCTGATGCAATGTGGGTCCTCATAGATGGTCTAGAAGGCTTACAGGAAGGCATCTCAGTCAGAAAGCACTGGGCTATTCTGGTCCAATTAGGGGGAAGCCCAATTGAACACTTAGCTAATGAGAAGGCTGACTATGAGTCTCACCTTTGTATGGTCTGTGAGGTACATTCTGGGGCAGAGCAAGAACTTGAAGAATTTCGGATGGTTCCTATCAACCATTTGGGTAGCCACCCTGCAGGAGCCTGTTCGGGCATTGGGTGGTCTGCTCCAGCACACAGTATAGCTGCTTCTGTCTGTGAGTGGGTTAGCTGCTCATGTAGGGTCTGTGCTTTGGTTGAAAACTATGTAGTTTGGGTTTGTAGTGTAAGGTTCTCCAGCTGCAGATGGGTAACTTAGTCCTGGTTGGAAGGCAGCCAGCCTCTTCCATCTTCTGTGAAGGGGTTGGTTTGGGGGAGGTGAGTGCGAAGGGAGCCTGAGCAAACTGTCAAGGCTGGGCCACTGGTGACCTGCATGCACAGGTCAGTTACCAAGCTTCAGTCAAAACACAAGTAGCACGGTCAGGATCAGGCACCAAAATGCAGACAGGAGACAAGTAGCAGGGTCAGGATGAACCAGAGTCTGGGGTTCACAGCAAGGCAAAGTCTAAAGTGGGGGGAGTGATAGCTCACTGGTTTGAACATTAGCCTGCTAAACCCAGGATTGTGAGCTCAATCTTGTGGGGGGCACTTAGGGATTGAGGCAAAATCAGTACTTGGCCCTGCTAGTTAAGGCTCAATGACCTTTCAGGGTCTCTTCCAGCTCTATGAAATGGATATGTCTCCATATATTAAGTGGAAGCTCAGTTCAGACAAGCCTGAGGTGTTGTTAGTGGTCTGGGGAAAGCAGCTGGAAAGTAGGGTGAGACCTGAAGTAGTTTGTCCGACAGGGTTCACAATTTGTGTGTTTTGGACCCTTGACTGCTTCTGGAGTTCCAGGCGCCATTAATGGCCAAAAGCACCTTTTCTAATCTACATCTGGTGGGATCATGGTAAGTGGTGACCATTCTCTCAGAGGACCATGCAAAAGGTAGCTAGATGGACCAAAATGCACTGCCGGCCTGTTGAGCTGAAATTGCAAGAGCTGTCTGAAGACTGCATTGCCTTCCCTGTCACCTATGGGTGCTGTTCAAGGTGCTGACTGATTTATAAGGCCTTATACAGTCTCTAAGCCCAGGCTATTTAAGAGATTGCCCTGCTCCCTAGGTGCTGCTCTGGCAGTGAGGTGAGGTAGGGAGCTCTCACTAATAGTCCCTAGATTTGAACATCAAGGGGCTGGAGGCACAATTTTTTCATTAGATTCTGGGATTAATTTTTGGATTGATCCAAAAGAGACCAACTCTGTTGACTCTCCCCTGTTGCTCTTGCCTGAGGGTTTAGGTGGGGGGGGTCAGTATATATTTTGTACAGGGGAGATTTTATTGTTAACTTAACCACTATGATATAGTACATGAATGGGACTTTGTAATGGGGCACATGTTATATAGTTAAAGTGCAAGAAAGTTTTTCGTTTATAAGGTGATACTGCAAGAAATAACTAGCTACTGAGAAATAGTAGCTCCTGCTCCAACTCTGACATCCCCATGAAATGCCTTAGAAGCAGTTCTCAAATTATTATTGTGTCCTGCTCTGCTCAATTTTGAAGAGGTCAAAGGAGGAAACTAGATTTCTTTTGAAAGCAGTCACAAATTCTGAAGAATCAATAAATAAAACAGCAGGACTGTTTAAAGTGTGCAAGACAAGAATGAAGATGCATTTCCTGAAAACTTAGAAGAAAAGACAGCTCACACACTACAATTTAATTACTAAGATATAAGAAGACAGCTGGGGAATTTGCTGGATAGCAGCTTTTGAAGGAGTATATAAAGTGATTTTACAGAAAAAAAAGATTTATTTTTATTTATGTCTAGATCACAGTTTCTCAAATGTGTCCACTGTGGCCACACGCACGGCCACCAGGGGCTTTTCTTGCGGCCACAGCCTCCTGAGCTATGATTTGGAGGGGGGCAAAGAAGCAGCCCCTCCCCTTCTCCAGTGTTCCTGGATGCACTGCCTTGAAGTTGGTTGCTGGGGCTCCCAGCAGAGATTGGGCCCTGCCCCCTCTCTGGAGACACCTGGGCACAATGCTGGAGGAGCAGGCAGCCGGTGAGTTCCCCACCTTCCCAGATTCTGCCCTGGGGTGGTGGGACAGAAGGCTCTGGACGCGGGGCTTCAGGCTCCAGCCCCAGGCTCTGGCTGTGCAGCTTGGGGCTCCATCCCCCGGCCATGGGCTTCAAGCTCTACACCCCCGCTGCCTCCCCTGACCCCCCATTCAGGGCTTAATTTGCCCCCAGACTTGCTGGGACTGAGTAAGTCTGCTGTGAAAAGTGATACTCGTATGCTTCTTAATATCACTTTTCACAACAGACTTACTAGCTAGCAATACATACATTGTAATGATTTAGACATGTATATGTGCATATTTAGTTGTTTTTCCTAAAGCTAATTAAGTATTTTAGGGAAAAGTGTGAAAGCAGCCACCAGCAAGAGTTGGTGGCCACACTCTGAGGCCACCAAATAATTTGTCCTGAGAATCCCTGGTCCAGACCATGGTCTAGATTTCCCTTCTAGCTATATCTTTATAGGGAAATCAGTTTGACAATATTTTTGGATGTGAAATTAATAAACTAAAAATTAAGGCCCAGATCCTCAACTAATGGAGTTATATCAATTTATATCAGCTGAGAATCCATCCCTGTGAATCTACTCTTTCTTTCTGGAATTATCAAATGAGTTAATAAAGGTCTAGGGAAATGGTCTTCAGTTGACATGATGAACTTTGCTAACAGTAGAAATTATCACTCTAAGCTTTTAAAAAATTCACTGAGGACCTGACCTATGAGCTGTAATGTCTTTCTATAAAAAAGCCTTCGTGACTTTTCTAATCTAGTGCAGCTGGATGTACTGTTTAACAGAAATCTTTGTTGCTGAAGCAGTTCATTAAAAAACAAATAAAGAAACCTTTGATCTAATTTCTCCCTTTCCATTCATAATCACAGGTTTTTCGGTTATGACCTTTGTTCACCACTGTATTATTCCTGTTTTATGCTGTTGTAACACCATTGATTTTAATGTGGGTTATTCTGGTATAAAACAGTGTAATAGAATGGAGAATCAGGCCATATATATTAGGCTTTTCTTTTATCATCTCAGATATATGTGTATAAAAAACTAACTTATTTTGATGTTTAAAAGCCTCTCTAGTTGCTTATCCAATAATAAGGCATTTATTTCATAAATGTGAAATATATAATATAAATAATACAATTCAAAGGACTACTCATCCCACTTGGACAAATTAATATATATTCATTAGCAAATATGTAAAAGAAACCTAACCTCTTCAAGTCTAAACGCAGCCCCAAAACCTTTGAGAAATTATGAGCTTTATAGCATGCCCAGAAGGCATACCCTGCATGTTTCCTGATGCTCGATTCTTGGTTTGGACAATGACCTCCTGGTATCTGACCCAGCCTGACTTCTGCTTTGACCACTATGTCAGATTGCCCATGTCCTGGTCCTGACAATATTTTAAGAATGTAGTTTTCAATATAGATATTCAACTCCTGAAATATCATCTGTACATACTAAGGTCCATCTAGCCCAGTATCCTGTCTTCCAATACTGAGCTACATGGACTTTTGGTCTAACCCAGTATGGCTGTTCCTGTGTTCTCCACAATTCACCAAGGACACCCCCTATCAGTTTGTTCTGTCCTATGAAAGGAGCAACACAGTCAACCTGGCTGGAACAGGCTGCAAAGACTTTGGGAAGCTGGCCTGCAGCAGACACAGACAAGATTTCCTCAGGATAAGGGCAGGTAGTAACACCATGCCTCACAGCCTTGGATATCCTGACCGTAGCTAACCTGTAAAGAGAGGGCAGAGCCTGCTTAGGCCTCAAGGGGAGCGCCTGTGTTGCCTGTGGAAGGTGAGGTTGGGACACTTACCCCTGGCAGGCACAGACGAGGCCTCCTTACACTGTGGGCAGGTGGTCGTGACATGCATCACACCCCAGGTATCCCCAGGAAGTGTCACAGAAGTCAATTCCAAAACTGAGGATTGCTCACAAGTAAGACCCTGCCAGCAGCTTCCTTCTGTTCATAACAAGAAAACTGTAGCTCAAGTACCCCATGTGGCCATGTGACATGGAGGGAGAGGTGATTTCTCAAGGAAGCCAGTCCCAAAACATATAGGGCCTTATAGATTAAAACCAGCACCTTAAATTCCACCCAGAAGTTTACGGGCATTTAATACAGTTCTTAGAGGCACTTGTGTAAAGTGCTCCATTCTGTGCTAGCTTATGTTTCCGAGTGGTCTTCAGGTGAGGCCCCTACTGCTCTTCTTTCAGTGATGAGGTCTGTTTAAGAATCTGGACCAAATATGCTCACTGCAGCTTGATGTGGTGGGTCCTTGCCAGCTGACAGAAGACAAGGGTTGTTGCCCTTTTAAGGACTCCCACCTACAAAGAATAGCAGAGGACAAGAAAGTTTACAGGGACAGAGCAGGGAAGAGCAGGGAGAAGCTGGCCAGGTCAGGGAAGGGACACTGCCATTCCTGACAGGAAGAGTCTGCGTGTGTGCAGCCCCAAAGAAGCCCTCTTTTACCTGGAACATGCTGGCAGCACCCATTTACCTATGAAATGTGCAACAAGGCATGATTTCCTCAGGACCTGCTTCAGGCATTATGCTAGTTCCTTTTTTCCCTTGGGTGCTGAGAACAAATTTTTACCTCATTGCAGATTGGCCTAGGCAGTGTGGGGTTTTCTGCCTTCCCCACAGCTGGTCTGGGACCTGAGTCTTGGGAGTTGGGTTATAATGTGTCAACTCTGTGGTATCCAGTGCAGGTATTCATTATGGGAAGGTACAGTCATTGGATAAAATGGATGGGGAAAGGATTTGAAGGAAAGCAACCCTTTAGGGAACAGAGGAAGGGGTCTTGGGGCTGCCATGTCTGGTACAGTGGGGAGCCAACCCCACTCCTTTTATAGTCCCCTTTTACCTCAGGAGGGGAGGGAGGCAGGGTCCCCGCCATGGGATGGCAGGGACCAGGTTGGGGATTATGTGGAAATTATTAAGGAAATGATTATGACCTGCACTGTACAATTTATTGCCAGGTGCTCCCAGATCTTTTAGTGAGTAATGATGTAGCCTAATTAAACCACATCAGTTGCTTCTTATCTTTTACCCACATGTCCGGACAATAGAATGTTTCCATGTAAAATACTTTACAATAATCCATGTTTGGGGTGACAAAATAGAGGATGATTGTGGCAAGGCCCAAACTGGAGAGAAAGTGTCACACATCTGCACACAAGGTACAGATAAAAAAAAGTGTCATTGGCCACAGCTGGCACCTGAGCGTCCAAGAACAGCCCAGGATCTCATAATACCTAGATTGTGCACCCCTGTATAGATGGTGGTTAAGAGAAACCAGTACAAATTTCACCAACTCTCCCAGCTGCTTGCCCAAGCCACCAACATTATTTCAGTCTTGTCTGCATTAAGCCACAGACTAACCGTCATCCAAATCCCAAATGCACTGGTTTCTTTGTTCCATTACTCTGACACAATCAGCATATTGTACACACCAATCCCATGTTGTCTCACTAGCCACCCACCACAGCGGCCTCAGATAATCGTTGAACAACAGGAGAGAACCCTTGACTTGAGGCAAAGAAACAATTACCACCCCCCAAACCATCTGGATTATGTCAGAAAGGTAAGGGTGGAGCCGCTCAGGAACAATTTTACCCACCCTGATAGAGTCTTACTACAAATCAACCAAACTTCTGTATCAATGGTATCGGAAAGAATCAGCCTGGGACACTGTGGGCACAACTACTGGATACCGCCATGTTTATGCTCAGCACAGGACTTGATATAGGAGACGGCTTTTCACCACCTTTGCAGTTTCTTGAACCTGGGTCAGTGAGGTCTGAGCTAGGGCTGGGCTATGCCCTGTGACAACTTAGAGCAGCGTGAGGCTGTGCTTGGCTTTTTTCCACCAGTGGATTCCCCTTACAGAAATAGGATCTCCAGTAGCCACTCAAAACAGTTTTCAGGCAGCTATGTGCTACCAGAGAAGCACAATGCAACAGGAATGCACAGCAGAATCCAGGACTGTACCTTTTTGCCTCCCTCTGATATAATTTTTAAATAACCTTATCAAGTCATTACGGTGTGTGCATTACTCAGAGTACAACATTGAAGCAATTTGCATTAGCACAATTGCATGTCCTGTACTGACACTTTAATAGACATAATATTAATATAAACCATATTTGCCAAGTGTTTGTCTTACTCAGTGACAATATTATCATTAAAAGCTAGGTCTGCTAGATTAATCTCTTTTGCTTGTTCCTTTGGGTTGGCAATTCATTTTCTTCCTATAAAAGGTAGCTGGCCCCTTAAAGGAAATTGGGCTCAATGCTCCTGTTCCAGTCCAGGTGTGCCCAAGTTTGGTGTAATGAGGGAAGAGTTATAAATGAGAGTCCAGAAGAGGGGAATTTAGAACCCAGAGTTTAGAAGGGGAGAGAGTCTAGAGTCCTGAGAATAAAGATTGCTCAGAAGAAGGGCAGGGCTGGGATGAGATCTTCAGGGAGGGCACAACCCAGGAGGGAGAAGCGAGAGTTCCCTGGAAGGCAGTCAAGGGTGGGGGTCACCTACAAACTTCCGCAGGCCAGAGAAGCAGGGCGGGATGAGAGCAGCAGAGGGAGATGCCTGCTGGCTCTGTGAGCTGGAGCCAGAGGGGCAGAGAAGGCTGATGTCTGGGGAATGATGGAGAAATGAACCTGCTGATGTCTCCTGGCAAGAGCTGGAACACTACCTGGGAAGGAAACAGGACAGAGAAACATGCCAGCTAGAGATGCTGGAGCAGCACCTGAGATCTAAGGAGAGGTGTGGTGAGAGACATCGGGAGCTGCACTTGAGAGCTGAGGAGAGGGGTGGTGAGAGACCCCTGAAAAGTACCTGAGAGCTGAGAAAAGGCCTGGTGAGAGATGCCAGAGACATATCTGAGAGCTGAAAAGAGGCATGGTGAGAGATGCCAGAGCTGTATCTGGTGGTAGAACTTCTGGGCAAATATACTATTTAGACTGTGGGAGGAGGAGGAGGGAGGATTCTAGTTTATGATAGTGGGACTCTTAGTAATAAATTAGCCTCATTTGAGGAATCAACAAAGAAACTAAGACAAGGGGCCACTTGCACGCTGCCTTGAGACCACAAGCGCCTGGGAGGAGGTCCCCTATTTACACTTCCACTGCATCATTATTACTTATCATGGATAAAGGGACAGTGTGCTTGGAATTATACAAACAAATGAGGAGAGACTTGCTCTAAAGAGATTTTAATCTATTTCAGATACAGACAAAATAACTCATCTTGGATCCTTTTTCTCTCTTTTCACTCCTATTGGATTATACCATACTGGATCCTTATTAACTTTTGCTAGATCTCACTCTACTGGGATTTTTTATTTCTTCCCCTCTTACTTTTGCTGAATCCTGTCCTGAAATAAACCCTCTCTTTCAAGTTCCACCTCATCAGATCAGTTGTCTGGTTGCTTCCAGAGGGTGATGTTAAAGCCATAATCAAGCTGTTTCACTCTCATTTTGGCTTCACTGTTTAATTTCTAGTCTTAATTCTAGTAAGCTCCACTCCTGAAACCTGCTCTTATTTAATGCCTTCACCATAAGGTAAAATTATTTCCTTGGCCTCCAGAACACTGTATTGTCTTAGAACCTGATCTTGCTAGCTTGTTGATATGAACTTCCTGCAAGGTGCAAAGCAAGCTTAACTGACATAGACTTCAAAGGGAGGGTTGCATTTGCAGTATAATTATTTGTATCTGTAAACTCGTGGGCAAAGACATTGGCTGGGGAAAGTTAGAATAAAGCCCCCAACAACCATTCAATGCAAGACTCTTTCCTAGGACTGGCTTTATTTTCAAACAAGAACTCCAAAACAAGGGCAAATAAACTCAACACTGGATGCTAACAGCCCAAGACATTTCTAGTTTCCACCATACCATCTATCCCTTCTTAGCTACAGTGAATACACCCACCTTAGGGCTAACCTGACACCTGAACCCAAGTTTCTCCTGTCTGCTACTCAGGAAGCTCCAGCTCTGACTTCCTTAATGTCACATTCTTGCTCCTCGTCATCTGTTCTACAAGTACAACTCCCAGTTTTAAAGAGCTCAGGGCAGTAACAAGACCCATTATGTACCTTGACCCATTATGTTATATTGATGTTTATTCTGTCTGCCCTGGGTAATCTATCTACTTGCGACAATCGTTCACTTGTAATAATCAGTTCCTCTTCTATGTTCATTAACTGTAACTTTATCCTATTTGTTTTTTTCCTGCCTATCTGTGCCAGGCTAAAATAAAATTGTATTTCAAAAATGGTCAGCCCATCCTCATCTCAGCCTCAGTTTGTATATATATACAGATGTATACATTTGTTTTTGCACGTAGCTTCTGCAAACTCTTTCTAACACATCATGCACCCTTAACATTCTTAGACCTGTTATTACACAAATGTTGGCATGGTTTTGCAGATGCAAATGCTTGTGCTGGCTCGGATGTTTGATTATGGCGTGTGCAAGTGTTGGTGGACCTGCAGGCATTTACATCTGCAAAATGCAGGTGCAAGTGTGTGCAATTTCAATTTTATGCATGCATCAAATAGAGGCCAGCTTTTGAAAGAACCAGTACCACTTCTGACATCAGTTGTGCCATTTGCATATTCTGACAGGCTGGTGGAACTAGGCAGCCAAAAGTGATGAGCTGTCTCAACAGATTAAAATGTAAATTCTACTGAAGAAAACAACATACAAAATTATGCTTCTGTGTGATTAAATGTTACTTGTTTCTAAACTAATGTTTCTGTCACTTTCAATTACAGCTTTTGGAGGCTTTGTTCCACATCATTTAATCTCTCTAAATAACTCTCCTGTTCAGCCTTCTTATAGGGATCTACAGACTTAGCATGTATATTGCACTCCTACTACAATAACACTCTTTAACTTTAATTTAGAATTATTTTAGTCAAATCTGTGTACTGATATCCCATAATGCCTCTAAGTTGTAAAAACAGAAAGGAACACTCAAATTCAGTCACATTCAGTTACCTTTGTATTGCTCAAATTAGATAAACTAATCCACAGATACAGCCTTTGCATGGGGAGCAGGGGAAAATACAGTAATATCTAAATGACAAATAGCTTTACTTCGTAAAATGTTTCCAGAAAACCACTGTATGTATTCTAAAGCTGAACAATCTGACAGTTTTTGCATTTATTGATGCTATTGGGACTGAACGGGTTTCAGGCAAATGTTAAATGGGGTTAAACAAATTCCAGTTTGTTTAACTAGTTTGAAAATATGATGAGGTAAACACTTAAAATTATGCACAAGTCCTATTTTGTTTAAAGAAAAGTCTTTGAGTCAAAGGCTGTATCAAAACATGTCCCCACCCCTATATTTGTTCAAATATTTTTCCATTGTTAGTTTAAGGAAACTATGAGTTATGTGCAAAAGAGGAAGCTACATTTTTTAATTAATCAGTGACCGGAAGACTTAGGAGGAAGGTAACTCTGTGCTTGCTAAACAGTGGTTTTGCTGCAAGACAGATACGCTATGATAAACTATGCCACCTTGTGGTCATCTGCCTTCTTGCAGATGAGAATCTAGGAATGGATATGGTAGGAAGAACAAAGAAAATTTTAAAAGGAGAAGTAAAAATCAATAAAACTGAAGTCATAAATGTTAAAGCCCTCGTATATCTACAGAAGCATTTTATTTAACATAATCATGTTGAACCACAGATCTTAAATATAGTTGGAATTTTGTGTCAGTTCAACTATTGCTAGTGTAGTAAAAACAGGTATATTAGAAGCTATGATATTTCCAGTTGAAATGTGCAACATATACCTAACTACCACTCATCTTCCCCTTCCATACCAAAATTAAATGTAGTAAATACAGCTCCCTTTGCCACAAAGGAAACAAGTAATACAATCATTCCTGCCTCTTGCAAAAGCAACTTATACACAGGCATACCTTATATATGCTCCCAAAGAACTTACAGTCTATGAAGACAAGTGGCATACAGTCCTCTAAAGCAAGAATTATCTCTTTTCTGTGTGTGGGCTCAGCACAATGGGAAAGGCTGAAAGTACGAGCACCAGGAAGGAGACTCTTGCTTGGACTATCCCACAGGGCCTGGGAAACAGCCCTTTGTCTCACTGGATCAGGCCTCTTTCCCAGGACTCGTGGGATAGTCCAAGGCAAGCAATATTCCATTCCTTGACACATGAGTCCCCCGCCCTCCTTTCTGGTGCTTGTACTTTCTGCCTTTCCCAGACTCTTTTCATCCTCTTCCCATCAGCCCCTCAGGGCTTCTCTGGGGTCCTGAGCAGCAACTCCCAGGGTTTGCTTCTTTCTCTGGAAAGTTTCCTTCTTTCTCCTGCTATCCAGGCATCTTCCTTAGTTAACCCAAAGGCCGTTTTCCCTACCAGTTAATTGTGTCATAGATAGGGCTAAGACCTATCTCTCCTTAAACGGCTAGAAACACACATATCATAATATATTTTAATGTACCAGGAACAAGGACGTGTATTTTTGTGAAAGGAATGACTTCAGAGGATAACTTAATCACATCTACTGAAAAGGGAGACGTGCCAGAGACTCCGTGAGTCCACCAGGGATTTTGCTATTACTATTGATTTTATGTAGAAGATGCTCAGCTAACTACAGTTAATGGGCAGCAGTATAAATCCCTAAGAGAGATAGGTAGGTAAAACAAATGTAATTCTAATTTGTCTGTGGTCCAAAAATTGATGTAATTATATGCTATTCTCTCACCTCTTGTAATAACATGTCCCTGCAGAGATCAACAATCTCCATTCGCTGTAACTGAGGAGGCTTTTTGCTAAACCAGCACATCCTCTGAGGAGTGTGTTAACTTGCAGGTTTTCTGACAAGGGCCAAAGGCCAGATGGATTTCTATATCTTGATAAAACTAGATAATCTTCCATTTGTGTGTAATTTAAAGCGTAGAATAATTCTAAAGATACTGTAGGCCCCTGTTCAAGAAAACACTTAAGCACATGCTTAGCTTCAAGCACATGGTAAAACATGCATAAGTGCTTTGCTGAATAGTGATGGACTTAAACATGGGCTGAAGTGGTTTGCTGAATTAGAGCCTAAATTTCTATCTGTTTTCTGTTCTGTAAAAATGCCACCATATTACTCTGCTTACGTTAAACTGAATTGGTTTCGATCTGGATTGCTTGCTGATGACTGCAAAGAAAATGTTATCTCTGTCTTGTGAAAGCAGGCAGAGCAAGACCAATGGCACAACCTATGTACTGGGTCAAAGGTCCAGAGAAAGCTGCAGTTTCCCTCAGGAGCAGTGTTACAGAAGGGTGCTTCCATGGGCACAAAAAGAGCTGAATGAAAGTGCTGTTACAGAAGCATTTAGATTTGTGTTTATGTAACCTAAAGTTATTTCCTCCTTTATCCATGCTCAACTTTTTCAGTAAACAAATTGTTTATTTAAAATAGCTACTACACAAATTCAGGTGGTAAACTACAGACACACTGCAGCTTTTGTCTTTGACATTTCTTTACATTGTTATTAATTTGTATAATACCCTCTTGATGTTAGCCGAGTTGTGAGATAATTGTGAGGTAGGGGGAGGGGGAATATCAATGCAGTAGCACAAATCAGGGGCACCAAACAATTATTTAACACTACATTTATGGGAGGCAGAGTAGAGTTCTCTGAGGTGATATGGCAGAAAGTTAAAGATCTTCTCTAGCAACTTATTATATAGATGAAATGTGCATGCATTTGAAGCTACAGCACCTATTTTGGCAATTAATTGAACCCCTGTCATTACATCTTCATTGTTTAATACAGATGTCCGATAGCAAAGGGATAGTGATAGGGAGCGCTGCCTTCCCCAGACATCCTAGCAGGGCTCTGTGGGCTGGTTGATCCCCATACTAGGGAAGTTTACATTTGTTCCTCTCTTTGTTTATGTCCCCTTGTTTGTTTATATCACTCTTTGTTTATGTCTGATTTGTATCTATAAAGGTTCTTTCCTGCTGCACAGAATTTACTGGTATGTTTTTTTCTGCTTAGTCATCCCACCAGTTCACAGTGACATTGTGGCCAATTTCACTTTAGGTAATGGGGTACAGACCCTTCCATTTCTAAGACATTAGTTAAATGAAAATCACATCTGTGGAGCCTTAGGCTACTGCCCTGCATAGGAGGTAGGGAGAATATACACTGTTCCAGTGGGAACTGGGGCGAGAGACTATGCCTCTAAGTCCTACCCTGAGAGCTTCTAGGTGCAGTGTGCAATACAGCTTGCTCCTCTTTCCATATACATGGAATCATAGACGATTAGGGTTGGAAGAGACCTCAGGAGGTCATTTAGTCCAACCCCCTGCTCAGAGCAGGACCAACCCCAACTAAATCATCCCATCCACTGTAATCAAGTCCTCAATCTTTTTTGACAAACTAAACAGATTTCACTCTAAGTCTCTTTCTGTAAGTCGTCTCCAGCATTCAAATCATGTTGGTGGCTTTTTTCTGCACTCTCTCCAATTTTTCAACGTCCTTCTTAATATATGGACATCAGAACTGCATGTGATATTCTAGTACTGATCTCATCAATGCCCTATTTGGACATAAAATCACCACCTTGCTCTTACTAATTACTCCCTTGTTTATGTAACACAGGATTGCATTAGCCCTTTTTGCCACAGTATCACTCTAGGAGCTCATGCTGAGTTGCTTTTCATTACTAGTCTTAGATCCACTCTGAATCCTAGATCCTTTACAGCAGTGCTTAAATTCTCCCCGAATATTACCTGGAGCCCCGTGGCTCAGGGCTTCTCCCCAGCAGGAGGCACCAAGGCTCGGGGCTTCAGCCTTAGTGGGTGAGCTAGGGCTCAAGGCTTCAGCTTTCCTCCAGAAAAATTTCAGCTTTGGCTGAATTTAAGCCCTGCTTTTTAGAGTCACTGCTTTCCATGATATAGTTCTTCATTCTGTAGGTGTGGCCTACATTCCTTGTTTCTAGATGTATAACCTTGCCTGGTGCATCATGTACCAAAATACATTTTATTTGAATGAGCCCAGCTTCTCAAATGATCCAGATCACTTTGTTTGACTACACCAGGGGTGGGCAAACCATGGCCTATGGGCTGAATCCGGCCCATGAGCCGTTTAAAGCCAGCCCGCGAGCTCCTGCTGGGGAGCAGGGTCTAGGGCTTGTCCCACTCTGGCGCTCCGGCCGGGGCACTGGTCGGGGGCCGTTCCAGCTGGGGCACTGGGTCCGGGGCCGCACCATGCAGCTCCCAGCAGCTGCATGGCCCCGCTCCAGTGCTCCAGCCAAGGTGCAGGATCGGTGGCCTCTCCACGCAGCTCCCAGAAGCCGTGGAATGGCCCTGCTCTGGCTCCTATGTGCTCCAGTGGCACCCTCCAGTGCTCGAATGGGAGCTGCAGGGGCAGTGCCTGCGGATGGAGCAGAGCGTGCAGAACTGCCTGGCCACGCCTCCGTGTAGGAGCCGGAGAATGAACGTGCCACTGCTTCTGAGAGCCGCTTGAGGTAAGTGCTGCTCAGAGCCTGCACCCCCTGAGCCTCTCCCCAAGCCCCAACACCCAACCCCAGCCCAGGTCCCCTGCTGTTGCATCGCAAGAGCAGGAACGAAGTCCAAGCAGAGAGAGAGTGTGTGTGTAAGCAGCCATCTTTATTCATTCCCAGCATGCTCTTATATACAACATGATAAGCAATCACAATTGCTAATTAGTTAATTAAACCCACACAGCCGCAGCTGTAACTCATAGGGTAATTATCATTCTACACACCTGTCTACCTATTCACAATTAGCTGGCCAATGAGAACAAGCCCAAAGCCAGCCCTTCACTCACAATTCTCAATCCAGAAGCCTTCAGCATCTCACATTCAATCCCACATCTCCCCCCTTTATTTACAATCAAAAGAAAAGGAAAAGGAAAACAAGATAAAAACATTCACCAAACATTTTTAACTTATAACAGCATAACACCACAATCTATCTTAATCAAATATTATGTTATTCATAAAACATTTGCAACTCATAACAGCATAACATTATAACCTATCATAAACAAAACTTTATAAGATCAACCTATATGACCATTCAATCCTTAACATATAATTTCAAAAACATCAAACGAACAAAACAAAACACAATAAACAAATAATGTAACCTCTGCAGGACCCCCCCCCCTTTTTTTTTTTTTTTTTTTTTTTTTAAAACATCCCTCAGCTGTCAGGTGATCAAACTGACACTGAGGGTGGTGGGGGGTCTTAAGAAAAAAAAACATCAAACCACATGACAATACAACAACAATTCTGGCCAGAAAACAGACAACACAAAACATAACAAGGAACATAAAACATAAATCTTAGTTCTAAATAATAATTGCATGGTACCACACAGATTTTTTTTTTCAAACACAAAAAATCATCTCAAGTGAGTAATTCATTCATGGAGGATCAGACAGAAAAAGTCCTGGCAGAGCTAACAAACAGCTCTCCTCCGGGGGCTCTGGTTTCGCGACATCTGAGCGCGTCTCGTGAGGCTCCTCCGCATCTGCCTGCCGTCACTCCGGAGGACGCAACCAAGGCCGGACCCACCTCGCTGGCATCCACCTGGGACCCGCATCAGTGGCAACACACACATAACCCCTGCCCCACGTTAGCAAGTCAACTGGTCCTTTCCATATTTGCTGCTGATAATCAAACCATTTGACCGAGGGTCGGGAGGCCGCACCCTGCTCTTCCCCAGTCATCCCGTTGACATGTTTAATCGCGGAGGGCACCTGGCTGTTTTTACCAAGATGTAACCAATTAAGAGCTTGCAGCAACCGAGCGGCAGGCGTCTTATCCAAGGCGTCTGCCCGCTCACTGCAAATCCCCCCTTTTTGTCTTAAAAGGAGCGCCTTAAAAGAGGCATGAGCACATTCAATAATAGCGTGTAGTTTGTCTGCTTCAGCCTGAAGGGTTTGGACAAGCAGTTCTTTGGCTTGTAGCTCCTTCTTAATTTCACTCAGCTCAAGAACCGCAGCTCTATAATGACGACGGTTATGTGCTGCATCTACTTTGGCTGCCGCAACCTGCTTTTGAAGGTTATTAACGTTTGACTTTTCTCTTTCGAAGGCAGTCTGTAAAGCTTGAATATTTAGGACTGCTTGAACCCGGAGATTCAGCTGCACCAGGTCTGCCTCTCTCTCTGCTAGTACTGTTTCGAGAATGGTGCTGTGCTCTCGCAAAGCAATGTTAGACTGACCAAAACCAGTGAGCTTCCCCCGTTCATGTTCCAGTTCGAGGGCCAACTTCTTGTTTATTTCTTCCAAAAGTTTTATCTTTCTCCTAGATTCTCGAAGCTCCTGGCTGGTAAGTGAAATTACTTCTTGCAGCTCTTTCTCTGACATCATCTTACTGTGGCTAACAGCCTGCAGCTCTATCTCTAAAGCTTGAATCCGTTCATGGGAAACCTGGTTATTTCCTCCATCAGCGATTTGTGCATCCCGTTCTTTTTGCACTGATTGGAGGTGGCTTTCTAACTCCACTATCTGCTGGTGAACCTGGGATACTTCCTTCTGAAGTCTTGAGCATTCAACATCAATGGACTGCTTTTCACTTCGAAGTTTCAGTAACTCCCGTTTTAATTCTTTCACTTCCAAATCCAGCCGTTTCTTTGTAGATTTTAATTCACTAATCAGCTGGTCCTGTGAACTTGCATCTCTTTGATAAGCTTCCACCATTACCTTTTGCTGTAAGAACTGCTCCTTCAATCGTCTCTGCGCGGTGAGCCATACTGGACTCAGGGAGAAAACCTTCTTATCGCCCTGAGCCACTGATTTCCAGAGCTCACAGCCCAACCGCTCCCAAACAGTATTACTACTCGATTGAACGGAAAGTCCCCCTCTTCGTCCCCACCGCAACAGGCGGGATAACGCATCAGAGGGGAACTTTTCTCCCCACCGCTCCGTGATGCGTATCAAATCTGCTGACGCAGCAGTTCCCATATTAGCTGCTCACTTCTTGGTTCGAGTGTGCCTCCCTTGTCAGATGCCCTGCGGCTTCCAGCCGCTTACTCGAACACCCTGCGGCTCCCAGCCACTTGTCAGGTACGCCTCCTTTCTTCGGACGCCCTGCAGCTCTCAGCTGCTCGCTCGGACGCCGTGCGTTTTTTTTTTTGTTTTTTTTCTCTCTCTCTCTCTCTCTCTCTCTCTCTCTTCCGGCCGCTCGACGCTGGGACTTCAGGCGCGTCCTTCTTTTTCTTTTTATCAATTCAGGCCACCAACACTATCTTCATTCAAGATTGGCAACAGTGGTACTAGTACTTATCTTGTTTTAGTTCTGTTTGCCTTCTTGATAGTTCACGATTTGTCTTCTAGTGACTTCAGTTATGGGTTTAGTTCTTTTTGCATTTCATTCATTTCCTTTGCCTCAGCCTTCTCATACTTTCCTCTCCTTCTCCTAGTGATAACCAGTACAATAATTCCAGCAACAATTGCTAGTACCACCACTACAATGACTGCAATAATACCAGCAGTCAGACGTTTCATGGAAAACTCTGGGGGCTTTTCATCAACATAGTAGATTAGAGCTTGATCAAATTTTAGAGGTTCTTCACTGATGTTTATCTGTAGTGTGAGTCACCTTTGACATCTTTTTCAAAGTAGTAAGCCACGTCAGATATATCCACACTCTTGGCAGACTTCTGGGAAACATTTTGTTTCAGTTCAATAGTGATATAAGGTTTTTCATACACAACATCAGTTATATACTCTGGATTCAGCGAGTAACGCTCCTTAAATTCATTTCTGATGATTACCTTCAAAAGAGAAACATCCACAGCTGTACTTCTCTCACTGTGTTTTGTTTCAATGATGATCCAGCTTGTTCTGACTAGTTCACTGCACTGTAAGTCTGTATCACATCGGGGTCACCATTTGTTGCATCGCAAGAGCAGGAACGAAGTCCAAGCAGAGAGAGAGTGTGTGTGTAAGCAGCCATCTTTATTCATTTCCAGCATGCTCTTATATACAACATGATAAGCAATCACAATTGCTAATTAGTTAATTAAACCCACACAGCCGCAGCTGTAACTCATAGGGTAATTATCATTCTACACACCTGTCTACCTATTCACAATTAGCTGGCCAATGAGAACAAGCCCAAAGCCAGCCCTTCACTCACAATTCTCAATCCAGAAGCCTTCAGCATCTCACATTCAATCCCACACCCTGCCTGCTCTCCAAACCCCTCAATCCCAGCCTGGAGCACTCTCCTGCCCATCAAATTCCTCATCCTCAGCCTCAACCAGAGCCCTCACCCCCAACCCTAATTTTGTGAGCATTCATGACACACCATATAATTTCTAATTCCCCAATGTGACCCTCAGGCCAAAATGTTTGCCCACCCCTGGACTACACTGTCCTCATCCTTATTAACCAGTCTTTCAGTCTTTGTGTAATCTCCAAATTTCATCAGCAGTGATTTTATATCTTTCTAGATCATTGATTAAAGTGTTGAATAGCACTAGACCTAGTACTGATCCCAGCAGAACCTCACTATAAAACGATGATGATTCCCCATTGATAACTACTTTTGAGATCTGTCAGTTAGCCTGTTCTTAATGCATTTAACATGTGCTTTGTTGATATTGTATAATGCGATAATTTTTTAATCAGAATGTCACGTGGTTCTAAGTCAAATACATTACAAGAGTTTAAGAATATTCCTGTTTATGAAAGAGAGTTGGTAAAAAAGGTGGGAGTGTCACTTTATATTAAAAACACCATTCCATGCTTTAAAGCCACATACAGTGTAACTTTTCCCTTTTTAAAATCAGGGACTCTGCAACCATCAGTTTACAGCACAAATTCATAGGGTTTACAATGTACTTTTCTTAAATGTCAGGTGTATATTCTCCTGGCTCTCAAATGCTGACAAGGAAAAAAATAGCACCATCAGTTGCAATCTATTCACAGAGCATGGTATTATTCCTGCTGAGATTTTAATTTGTCCCAAGACTGTACATATCAGCAGTTTTTCAAAACTACAGTATATAAACTGTTACTTCATAATTTTCATACGGCTAAATCCTGCCTCTTCCTCCCATGATGCAAAGGCTTCCCTGACACTGGAATCAGTGTAGTTCCACTGGGCAAGGGAAAGGCATGTGGATTTTAAGGATTCCAGGGGTGCATGCAAAGATTGCCCAGGCTGGTGATGATGGAACCACACATAGTCTGGTGAATGTCAAGGGGCAAGGCTGCTGGAGGATCTGCTCCTACAGATTTCCATATACACCTCTACCTTTATATAACGTGACCCGATATAACATGAATTCGGATATAATGCGGTAAAGCAATGCTGTGGAGGGGTGGGGCTGCGGACTCTGGTGGATCAAAGCAAGTTCGATATAACACGGTTTCACCTATAACGCGGTAAGATTTTTTGGCTCCCGAGGACAGCGTTATATCGGGGTAGAGGTGTATTACCCTGTGAGATACCACAGTAGATTCTGAAGCCAGTCCATAGCTTAGGACAGAGGGGTGGGGAAAATTCCCTCACTTATACCCCTGGTAGTAGGCTATATCTCTCTAGTGCCCTCTTGGGGAGATGGTGGGCACTGCTGCTGTTTGAGTTTCGGGCACAGCTTTTCATATAAGCTATTCAAGGTGTCAGCCCCTTTTGTGGTTGGCAGCAAGTTAAAGTAGTCCAAACAAAAAGGCAGTATTCTTCTGCAGCCCACAAAAATCAGGGTTCTAGGCCTCTGGGGAAGCCAAAGAGGAAAATAAAGAAAAGTACCCTGCCCCTTTAAGAGGAACTGGATGGCCAAAGCTATAAAACCATTTCCCTGGTCAGCAACCCTTGCGTCCAGAAGCCAGAGTGCTCTGAGTTGCAGTCTGGCTCCTTCATAGCCTACCCTGCACAGGGATCCTTCCCTTGACAAGCCTCACAGATGCATTGGTTGAGGCTGAGTGTGCCCAGAGGAGCTCGTTAAGCCTTTCCTGACTGGGGTGGGTGTCTTTCTATAACAACTTTTGTTTAAAGGGGACTGAGCAGGATTACCAGAAGATTTAAGAACTGTCATGATCAGATGGATACATGTTTTGCAGCTGGAGACAGAGGCATACGTGGGACTAGCCAATGAGAGTATCTATTGATCAGGCATGACTGTCCAACTGAGAACATACATGGTACAGTATGAGCTATGTACAGAGAGTAGTGATCAACAACAGATGGAGAATCCACTGTATCATGATTTCCCAGCCTGACTCCAGAACAAACTTGTTCACTTTTAATGACAGGAATTACTTAGTCACAGTAGATTAGTACATGTCTGAGAAACTGTAGTAGTATCTGGAGGCCTAGCTCAGTTCAGGGATGACCAGGGAGGAAGGCAGAGCTCTATATTACTCTCAGAGAAAGAAGTCTGGTTTGAACCTGAAGCTTGAAATAGCCTGCTACCTGGAGAGAAGCCTGGGTCCAGCCCAAAACTTGAGGCGAACTGCTACCTGGAGGAGCCTCCCAGTGAAGGGGACAAATGGATCCAGGGAGACAGTCAAAAGAAAGTATCAGCAGGGTAGCTGTGTTAGTCTGGATCTGTAAAAAGTGACAGAGTCCTGTGGCACCTTATAGACTAACAGACGTATTGGAGCATAAGCTTTCATGGGTCTCACTTTGTTACATGCATGTGAAAAGAGACTGGCTGCACAAATCCTGAGAAGAAGGCTAGGGTCTCACCAAAGATTCCTCAGAAGGCCCTGAGTTTTGAGTTCACAATTTGCCTTTGTTTTTCTTGGACTTCAATGACCCAGAAGAGGTTGGACTCAAGTATGCCCACCTGCAGGGCTCAGGCACCACTACACTGGACCAGAGAGAGGCATCAAAGACCCATGGCTAGGTGGGTTGTGCCCTGATAGGTGAGAAGGAGGCACTCCTTAGTCAACCCAGTTACAAGCCTAATGGGCTGGCAGTAAAGCCCATGTCCCTAGAGTGCACTACGTACTAGTAACCTTTGGCCCCAGCAAGTAAGCAAATGTTTGCATAAAAGACCCAACAACAACTGCTAATAGGAAAGAGTAGAAAAGCACAGATTGCAGAAGGGAAGAGTTTGGAGGAGGCACTAGGAAGTCAGTCTGTTTGCAAATGGCTAGAATGCTAGCTACAGTTGTAGTATCTCTGTAGTTCTCTTAATAAAGAGCCTGTTTAGTTTGAGACACATGGAGCCCTCTCATATTATTACCCCGCCCTTTCATATTATTACCCATTATTACCCAGTACAGTTTTCCACATGTGCACTTTGAAAACAAAATCCTAAATGTTAACTGCTGCATATCTGAAGCCTGAATATCATAATATTTTTAGCTGAATCATTCTAATCACTGAGATTTGGGGTAAAAAAAGAACAGAGAAATGTTCACCATGATTCTGGCAAACTGTTTGTAAGTGCTTGATCCAACTCATTAAAATCAATAGGAGACTCTCAAATGAGGTTCAGTACTGAATGACTCCAGGGTACCAAATCTCCGGTATAGTCTAAGAAACCTAAATTAGGGCAATCTTGAGGTAAAGTAGAAAAATGGAGCACAAAAAGAAATAAGACAGCAATACTTATCACATTCCCTTAGCCCTGGTCATTAAATACAAAGGGCTACGATGGTTAAAGATTTTCTTAATTTCAGTGTTACAGCACAGTAGTACGTGTCTGTAGTGACAGACGTAC